>NC_091123.1:160460523-161068023 GCF_040183065.1 Periplaneta americana
TGTCCGTTCTATGCTGGCCGAGGCACTAAAGGAAGTAGGGTTTACAGTCCATCAAGAGGTGCAGGGACTAGCCACACAAGGAAGTGTTCGGCGAATTGATATCATTGCCATTAAGAACAACTCGGCATACATTCTCGATCCCAACATTAGATTTGAGACACATGCAGATCAACCGCATGAGGTGGACAGTGAAAAGAAACGGATCTATGAACCAACAATCCCGTTCTATAAAGATAAATATAGCCTGTCCCACATTGATGTAATAGGTCTGATGGTGGGAACACGAGGTACCATAACCTCCTTCTTTGCCAAGAAATGTAAAAACCTGGGGCTAACACACAGCATTGTGAAGGAAATAACCATTAGTGCCGTCAAAGGATCGGTTCAGATATTGAGAAATCACTTGTATGGAAGTGATAATGGAAATTTCAAGTTATCTTAACCGATGGCAATTTATGGTTTAGATATCAATGCCAATAAATCCGTACTATTATTTTTCTCGCGGTGTATGGCATTCAAATCATTCTAACATTTGAAGAGTCCACTGCAAGAATGATGGATGTCACTTTCTTGTTGAAAATGAACCAAGACTGTCAATACATAGCTTCAGACATATAGAATGTACATAGAGAGTTATGTGACATTAACACTGATAGTCATCGTCCAGTAATGATCGGAAAATCACAGTTAAGCTTTGAGCGCTAAGCATTTCAAACTTTCAATTGCTTCTCCTGCAAAATGCATTCCAAATGACATCCATCATTCTTGCAGTGGACTCTTCATTTCTGATGATACTATTATCCCTTGCTTAATGCAAATGAGCACAAACGCTACTTAAATGTAAATTTTTCTGACGTTTTGTTTATTCGATCCCCTAACCGTTTCAAATGTAAATCATTTTACCTTTTAGGTGTGTTTCCATATTACGCTTTGTCAAATCTGGCAACCTTTTCATAAGGGGAGCTTAATTTATTATTATAAATTTTAGGATCTATTGTATTACATCCTTCAGACGAGCTCCCACATTCACTGGTGCAGACGCCCACGGAACCTGTACCTCTGAATCAATGTTGCCAACTTGACACAGAATATAGTCCTTCATTTTGAATCTTGCGTACACTACTTTTAACACTTGAATATAAGTAATTGATTAACTAGCGGACTTACTCGTATTAATTATGTACGTTTGTGCGGCTTACATAATAGACAACATCATAAGAAAGACAAAACAAAAACTTAACAAACACAAAAACACGCAAAACACAACACAAACACAAGAACACAAGAAATACATCACACTAACATATGAAAACAAAAGCACACGTAAGATCGCATCTTCATTCAGAAAGCAGAAATACAACATAGCATACAGAACAGAAAACACACTACAAAGACATCTCAACACACAAAAAACACAAACAAATAAATATGACCAAACAGGTGTATACAAACTCACATGTAATAGTTGCGACAAGTTCTACATTGGACAGACAGGCAGATCATTCCAAACACGCTACAAAGAACACATTAAAGCAATAACCAGAGGACACAATACATCTACATACGCCGATCACATAACCAATGCTAACCATACATACAATAACATAAATACGGACATGGAAATCCTACACATACAACCCAAGAACCAAAAACTCAACACACTAGAACAATACGAAATATACAAACACACTAAAACACAACCTGATCAAATTCTCAACACACAGATCAATTTCAGCACACACACACTATTTGACTCCACCATTCAACAATCAAACGCACGCACATAACAGGCAGAGAAGTTCGAGATGACGCCGAGATCTAGTAGGCTCTGAGGATGGTGATGAAACACCGAAACAGCTGTAAGCCGCACAAACTTACATAATTAACACGAGTAAGTCCGCTAGTTAATCAATTATTTATAGTCCTTCAAATCTTTAATATTACTCACAAGGGAACGGTCAACACCGGAAGGTTGCGTAGGACCTTCAAATTTTGCACACTCACACTTCTTATGAGTATAAGATGTGCTAGGTACCCGTATTAAAACAATGTTCCTAATATTGCTGTGAATCTGGTAGTTGCAGAGCCTTTTGGGTGTAATGTCTGGCAGAGATGAAGGAGGAACAAGGCTGTAACTGAACGTTAAATAGGATCTATCATTATGAATAAGATATGAACTGATTTCATGAATTAAACAAACTCATACCAGATTAAATCGGTAAAGTATGTTTAATGGTCTGACAAATTAAAACTACAGAGCGTTCGCCTACGGGTGAGGCCAGGAAAGCGGCATGTACTGATACGCCGCTTTGTGCGCGCAGTTGTTGAGACACGCTCGACAATCAAGGACATCAAGGTCGACAGGTTATCAGTTGTGAGCCAGATGTTGCAGTATTTAACACGTACAGTGCAGTTTCTTGACACAGTTGCTTAAATATTCAGCGTTGTGTAAAATTTGTTAACAATGCAAAACGCAAAATTCACGCTTGAACAAAGAGTTTTTATGTACGATGCATATGTGAAAACAGAGTCATGTAGAGAGGTGCGTAGGCAATTTGAAGTGAAATATCCGGGTGCTCCAATTCAGGGTAGAGAAACTGTTAGACGTCTTGTTAACAAATTAAGGACAACAGGGTCGCTAAATGCTACAATTCCTAAGCGAAAACGAAGAGTATTGCCTGGAGAAAAAATTGATGAAATCAGTGCATCAGTGAAATCAACTGTGGCGAAAATGTGACTCGCGAGCACATTGTGGCTAGCAATGATAGCTATGCATGTCTCTTGCTCTCCTAATAAACCTCTAAGAAGTGTTTCACAGGAAGTTAATGTTTCAAAAACATCAGTCTTTACTGCTGCTAAACTTTTAAAATTAAAACCCTACAGAGTATAGTATAGAAAGCAGAAGCTTACGGATAGACGATTCCTTCAAGCAACACCGCAGGCAGGCCGCTTTCCTGGCCCCACCCGTAGGCGAACGCTCTGTATAACAACATATTTTACAATAAGTACACAAATACAAGGTGCGGCATAGGAATCGGACGATTTTCAAATGCAAACAACTCAGTAGTTATGTCTATTAGAACAAATCTATTACTGCCAAAAAGTCTAGAGAGAGAATAGAAAAATTGTTTACTAATTTCGACCATGAAAATCATAAAATTATTTCATTTATTTATACTTGAGCAGAATATCGTCCAAGGCCACCGACATAGCTCAGTCGGCAGAGGGGTTTGACTACAGATCCGAAGCTGCGTGTGGGTGTGGGTTCGATTCCCGCTTGGGCTGATTACTTGATTGGGTTTTTCCGAGGTTTTCTCCAGTCGTAAAGCGAATTTCATGTAAACTATGGCGAATCCTCGGCCTCATCTCGCCAAATACCATCTCGCCATCTCCAATTCCATCGACACTAGATAACGTAGTAGTTGATATAGCGTCATGAAATAACCTACTTGAAAAATATCGTTCATCATATCACAGGTACCTAGTGGTTATGTATTCTATCTACATTTTCAGATCTTGAATTCATTTATACAAGATCTATGCCAACCACGAGGAAAGGAAACGTAAGTTTAGGATTATGTATTTCATTAAACATTATATGGTTTGTGTGATGTTTAAATATGTAATTTAGTCTAAGATTGTAATTTTATTATAATTATTATTATTAGGCCCACTACTACTATTATTATTATTATTATTATTATTATTATTATTATTATTATTATTATTATTATTATTATTATTATTATATAGATGACATATGTAAAAGAATAAGTTCAAACTACCTGTTATTTGCTGATGATCTCAAAATCTTTCGCTCAATAAATAGTTCTGCCGATTGCCAAACTCTTCAAAATGATATTAACTCTATTGAACTTTGGTCTGACAATAATGGAATGAAAATTAATTAAACAAAAACTTTTGTCATTTCGTTTTCACGAAAAACTACTTCCATAAAATTTAATTATTCTCTTAATAACGTCTGTATTATTAGGAAAAATTCTATTAAAGATTTTGGTGTATTACTCGATTCTAAATTATACTTTCACGATCATGTTCAATATATTTATAATCATTCAATAAGAATGCTTGGTTTAATAAGGTCTATAACTTATTCTTTTTCTACTCCAGAGTCACTATTAATTCTATACTTTACTTTGGTTCGATCTAAACATGAATATGCATCTTTAGCCTGGAATTCCATTACTTCAACTGATTCGGTTAAATTGGAAAATATTCAAAGAAAATTTATTTCCTTATGTGCTTTTCGATTTATACCCAATTCCTCTGACTTTAACTATGAGATTACCTGTAAATATTTTAACTGTTGTCGCCTTTATTCTAGACGTCAAAATCTTGATTATCAATTTTTTTGCAGAGTTATCAAGGGTGATATTGATTGTGAGTCTATCATAAACAATATCATCCTTCGTATTCCTACAAAAGGTTTAAGATTTCAAAACTTTTTTATAACAGAAATTCAAAATCACTTTCTCCAGTCTGTAGATGCATAAAATATGCCAATTTGCATGGGCACAATTTAGATCCTTTTAAGGAATAGTTTCGTTTTGATTATTAGTATTTACTGCTCTTGTTCTCAATTTTATTTATGTATGTTTTTGTTTATTTAAGATATTATTTATTTTGTTTTTGCACTTTTTTATCTTCTGTTTGTGTATTGTGCTGAACTATAATTGGCCTCTGGCTGTTGTTCAGCACACAAATATTAATAATAAATAAATAAATAAATTATTATTATTATTATTATTATTATTTCCTTCTCACGAAAAACTACTTCCCTAAAATTTAATTATACTCTTAGTAATGTCATAAATACTAAGAAAGATTGTATTATAGATCTTGGTGTCTTACTTGATTCTAAATTATATTCCCATGATCATGTGCAATATATTTATACCCGTTCATTAAGAATGCTTGGTCTAATTAGATCTATAACTTATTCTTTTTCTACTATACATTGGTCAGATCCAAACTTGAATATGCATCTGTTGTATGGAATTCCATTACTTCTACTGACTCGGTTAAATTGGAGAATATTCAAAGAAAATTTATTTCCTTGTGTTCTTATAGATTTTTACCAAATTCCGATTATAAATATGAGATTAATTGCAAATATTTCAATTGCGGTAGTTTGTTTACCAGACGTCAGGATCTTGATTATTTATTTTTTTGTAAAGTCATTAAGGGTGATATTTATTGTGAATCATTCATAAGCAATATCAGTCTTAGTATTCGTGCTAAGGGTTTAAGATTTCATAAAATGTTTTGTAATAGGAATTCTAAATCTGTCTCTCCGATCTGCAGATGTATAAAATATGCTAATTTGCAAGGATTCAACTTGGATCCATTTAATGTGTAATATATACTTTTTGAGTTTTATGTCAGTTTTATTAATTTATACCATTTGTTTTAGATATGTATCATAATATTTTCGTCATTTGAATATCTTTCAAATACTACTTATATGATTCTAGTCTTCATTTATTATTTCATTAATTCATTTGTAATTCATTTTATTTAATTGCCATTATTTTAATTATCTTATTGTACTAATTTTAATAATTATTTGTATGCAATGTTTTTTGTTATCTACATTTTTTCATTATTGTTTATTGTATTTGTCTATCTTGTGCTAACTTTTATCTTGTGCTGAACTGTTATTGGCCCTAGGCTGTTGTACAGCACAATAAATATTAGTAAATAAAAATTATTATTATTATTATTATTATTATTATTATTATTATTATTATTATTATTATTATTGGGGATTATCAGTGTGGTTTTAGGCGTGATAAGACTTTACCGTTATTCATAGCTCATTTCATTCCGTTCAGACATACTTAAATCTTACAGCAAATTGTGCCTGATTATTTATTCTAATTCCTGTATAGACGTTTCCCGTAATCATGAGGATTTCTTCAAATCCGCTAACAGTATTAAGATTAATAATTTGTGACATAGAAAAAACATTTGCCAGAATTATTGTGGAATGATTAACGTATCCCTATCCGTTTCAGCAACAGAAAAAAACATACACTTAAAATTTCTCTAGCATGCTAATAATAAGTTATAAAATAATAAATAAAAATACATCATCATTATCATCATTATTATTACTTATTTGTTTCTAAGAGCCTGATCTCTTGCAGTATTTATATTTTCAATACTTTTTGCAGTGCACCATAGGATGCATGTTTCAAGAAATGGGCTATGTAAGTAAAGACTTTATTAGAATTCTTTAATATTGTTCTCCTAATTAATTTTACACCATATATTACATAGGAAATGTTATGAAGTGCACATCAGAAATAGAAATTGTGTACAAGAAAGGAACCAAAAATGCTATACATTTCATCTTGTGTATTTTAAAATTCGTTTAAATGTACTTAATAAGCTTACAACTTTGTGGACATGTAAGTGATAAAAACGAAATTTTAATTGAGAGAAAATTCAAATAAATCAAACATATAATAATAAAACTAATAAAACAACTTTATGTGAGTTTTAACGTATCATACTGTCAAAAACAACACCCAAGCATTAAGCTATATAGATTTCAAAGAATATCCAACAATATAACAACATTTAGACCAGGCCTGCACAAGGTTTGCGCTCTCCGAGCCGGCTCACAGCTCATGAGCGGAATGCAGATATTAGCTGCGCTCTGTATAAGGGTGGACTGGAAGAAGGGGTGATCTCGTACAAAATATACACAAAAGGAAGTACTATCACGAGTGTTTATGAAATGAATTCCCGTTCAATGTTTGCAAAACTATCTTGGACTATTATTAATTAATAAGGAAATATTTATCTTACAGAAGTAATAGAAATTCTATACTACTTAAATGTACAATATCATTTTGTTATATTTTTATTTATCAGTACATCAACACGAGGTTTTATGCTGTTGGCAGCTGAAAGGAACAGTAGCCTACTGATCGTAATGAAACATCAGTTACAGATGTTCGATGCCTGCCTTTATTAAAGTTGATTATAGAAAACAGTTGCTTACAAATATAAATGTTGAGCCAAACATAGCAATCATTTTCACAGCCAGCCTCTGCAGTCGTGGATATTATTGCTAATGTTTAGTCTTGTAAAACTCAACCAGGCTAGTAGTATTATTCAAACGGTCTTTAGCCCTTAGGTCACATTGAAGATCAATAAGTTCGAGCTGTAAACCGTTAAATGTTAAATGTTATGTTCCGTCGTTTAGATTCCTCCATACTGTACTGTAGCAGTAGGTAAGCAACGTGAAACAGTTACTGAGAATAGGCCTACACACTGCACTCCACTAGATAACTGAGTGGTCGTTTCCCCCTCCTCTACCTACCTCAAGTCTATGTCATTCTGACGTATCTTTCTCTCCGTTTCGGCGAGCGGTAAATATGGCTCTCCCGCTCTGAAGGAGCGCGCGCGCTCGTTGAGCGCTGTTTGTGCAGGTATGATTTAGACAAAAGGAAATAATAAGAACCGAATTTGAACCCCAAATGATGGCAGAACTTGTGTTGGGGTATGTATTTGAGGTTCTTAAGTCCCCTTGCGGTTTATATGCCAATGGATCGAAGGAGGAAGAATTTTATAGGAAAGGAAGGAAAGAAGAAGGGAACTGGACATACTTCATGTTAAAAAAATGTTTTCAAAATCATCAAATAAACTGGTGTGAACTTACGAAGGATGCCAGAATCGAGAATTTCCACAGTGGTTTATAGTTACGAGTAGAGTTTTGCGTTTGGTTACCAGTATTTAGAGCAGGCCTGCACAAGGTTTGCGCTCTCCGAACCGGCTCACAGCTCATGAGCGGAACGCAGATATTAGCTGCGCTCTGGATAAGGGTGGACTGGAAGAAGGGCTGCTAATGCTTAATGCTATCGACCAGAGGTCTCCAAAAAGCGTATCGTCTTTCGTGCTCTCGATGCTGCCCGCCGAACACAGTGTGCTGTAAGGCTAGAGAAGGGGAAGAGACTCGTACCTCAACAGATGGGAGCGATCAGTGGAGGATCGCGGCAACGGTCTGCTTATGTTTACAAATAATAACATCAAAAGAATAAGAAATATCATACGATTGTATATTATTTTTAAATACTATGAAGCTGGAGCCCCGTCTGTTGCTATTGACACAAGCCATTGCAAATTCAACCTCTTCTGTTCTATGGTGCCTTTCAGTGCCTGGAAAAGATCTTCTCCAGTTGTATTTTGTAATTGCATCTAGAAGACATTCAGACACAGTAAAATGTTCATTAACTCCTCGGATGAAAATGGCTAGGTGAGCTTTGTCATGTCTATCTGTGCTTTCGTCCAATGCAAGTGAGTAAGCTACAAGCTGATTAATTGTGGTTTCGACTTCAGACTCAATTACATTTACAATCTTGTAATTCCTTCTCTGAACTGTAATTGGAAACAATTTAATTTTATTAAACTTTGACTTTGTTCTGGACACAGTATTTTACTAGCGTTCTGTATGCACTATTTTACAAATGATGCTTCTGTAAAGGGCTTCATTGATTTTCCAATATTCCAAGCTAGAACATCGCTAGCAAGAAGCTTTTATTGTTTAAGACTGAGGACACGTGTGTGACTTGTGTTTGTATTTTCTTGTTTTATATTTACTCGTATGAAAATATTTGTAGGCCTTTGCACTTCAACTAAAATTAAAAGAAAAACTATATGTTAGTCATGCGGAACTGAGTGTAAACGCATTTTAATATACTGATTATTATGTATAACCAACAGTTATACAGATAACCCCAAAATAAATTATTTTCACATGCCCAACATGCCTGTAATTGTATTATATTCTTTGTGAAGAGTCGAGTATTGTCGTCGCATGTTGAATTTTAACACACCCTTAAAATTTTTCGAACAAATTAAGCATTTCACATTCTCCCTACTAACACAAAAATATTTCTCTTCCTATTCATCCTTGAATGTACTACGTCCATGATTAGAAGACATGGTGAAAAGGTGGAACACGCCGACCAACACAATGATAATGGCAGTCCACCACTGCTCTTCGTTTGCGCATAAACATTGTGTACAGTACAGGTGGGGATGGGTGAGGCGGATCGCGCTCATTACGTACTGGCTTCGATTCCGTTCAGGGGCTTACTCGCGAGTACGGAGACGTCTGCTATCGACTGTAACTACTGCTCTGGATCCATGGTTTAGTTTTAATGTTGAGTATTTTCCATAAAAACGCAAATATTCGCAAATTTTTTGGGTGGGCCTGGGCACACCTGGCCCACCCGCTGACTACGCCACTGGTGTTATCTGTCCACACTATTCAACACAAAACCTATCCACTATTTCCTCGGCAGTCGTGCTGAATCTACTCGTATTATTTTAAGACAATCTTCGGAGGACCTGGGAAACATCCTTTTGATATGAGTCTTTAAATTGGTATCTAAATTATTACTGTTGTAATTTATACAAGAATCCATTGGAACTTACGAGTACTTTCAATATCATTTAACTAAATGCTGTAACAACAAAATAGGAACTAGAGAATTTTTCCGAACATATGCTTAGAATTAGCATTTGTAGTAACGTAAAGCCTCGTCTCCACTATTAAACATTTAATAACAACATGTTAAATATAACATGTTGAATTTAACATGTATATGGACATTTGAAGTCTCAATTGACTTAACATGTTAACTGAGTATGTTGAAGTTAACACTTTTAATATGTTGGCGTGCTTTCTAGCAGAAATGGAAAACATGTCAAGTCAATTCATTTGCTCGTGCAATGTCGGTACAATTCGGCAAAGTTCGTACAGTTTCCATAGCAACTAACTTTAGATTTTGTGGCGCTTAACTAGGAGCATCTCTTGATAATATTTTTATACGATCCTTGGTGTTCGCTGTAAGTTGTTCGAAGTAATGGAGTGGACGAAAGAAAATACCGTTAGAACAGGGGCGGCCCGTCCTTATGTGCTACAGTACAATGATAATTTTGGCTCAAATAATGTATTTGTAATACCACCATAGTATCTGATCTGTCATTTGACAATTTCCCGTGGTTATATTCATGACGCGTTATAAAGTGTTTAGTCTTCGCGCCTTCTTTGGTGCCTCAGGGGGTTCGTTGTGCTACTCAAAGCTCCACATGAAAAATGTAGACAGTTATGCGCATGTGCGAAGCTGAAATCACTGCTCTGATTGGCTATTTTTACGCGGGAAAGTGCTGTAGTTAGCTTCAGTACAACACAGCTTGGAGATTGCAAAAGTAAAGCGTAACGAAAGAATGCTTGTTTGTGGAAGAATTCGGAACTATGTACAATGTATTTGGTAATTCAAGTGTCCGACTGCTGCTGCCATCTACCAGTTAAAGTTGCTGTCAACAGCTATACTATACTGAACAAAAGAGTGTTCCGGATACAAGTTGGATTTCTATACGGAAAACCTGACTTCCGAAATATAGATGGCTGTTCAATTGTCACAATACATAGCATCCAACAATTTACAGGATCCATTCTGTGAAGTATCGAAGTTAAATATTTTTGTTGCAACATCAATGACCACTGCTGAGCCAGAAATATGTTTTTCTTCCTTGAAACGCGTAGAAATGTTTTTAAGGAACACTAGGTCCCAGGATCGTCTCACTGCTCTTGCAATACTGTCAATAGAAAAGTGTATGATGTCCAAGATGGAGGGGTTTAACACCAAATGAAAAGTTCTGCAGTACGAAAGAACGTCGTATGGACTTCATATTTCATCACTAGACGAGACTCCAAATTAAGATAAATACATAAGTGTAGGCCTCTACAGTAGGCCGATATAGAGATTGTAGCACACTCATTATTTTGACCACCAGCCGCTACTGCGTTAGAATAAAATTGATTAATACACTGATGGAAAAGCCTTGTTTGTGGGATGTGCCTGCAAAATAATACAGAGACAAACCAAAGAAGGCAGACTGTTTTAGAGAACTGAAAATATTATTAAATATTCTCGAGAATACAATAGAGAGTTTTCGCATCCTCGTGGTACACTAAACGTTAATGCTATGTTGACGTCAGTAATGGTCGTATTTGGTGACGTATGTTAACATTCATAAAACTTCGGAAAGAATCATACGATATTAGCCGCTCCTTTAAAATGTATCATGTCATAGCTCCTATGACAGTCAATCAATCGTGCTGTAATTTTTTTAAATGAGGTGAAATGGCTGCTCTTAATTGTGTGTCTTCCTTTGATGTGACAGGAAATATTTTTGCAGCACTACATTAAAATCGTGTTCTGACATTCTCAGAAACTTTTGAATCCAAATCGATCTTGAACTTTAAGCTCGTTTAGAATGTCTTCTGCATTGTGTCTTTTACTAAGACATTGCCGCATCCACATTGTCATTTCTTCCTTTTCAAGGGCTTGTAACAAGCAATAGAGGCAATTACAAAAGCCAAATCATCATCTGAGTCCATTGTACAAGGTTTGAAAATAAGACACTACCTACATTAAAATCTCATAGGCTGTTAGTGGTGGACTACGTAAAGAAAGTCATGTTTAACAGTATGGACAAAGTGTTAAATGAAATTAGCATTAACCTGTTCATTTAACATGTTGGGATGTTAACAGTAAACAGTTTAACATTTAAAACATGTTGTTGTTAAATGTTTATTAGTGGAGACGAGCCTTAAGACAATTTTAAGAACACATTTTTCAACAGTAACGTTTTTCAGCTCAAGAACTGCGATTTCACACTAGAGGTTTGTTACGAATTAGCTGAACGAATGGGATATATAAGAGCAACCGCAGAAGAACTGTATGAAAATTGTCGTTCATGTGGTGAGTATAAGAGCCACAGTTACAAGTGCCGTAACTTCCCAATTACATGTGATACAGAATTAAACTTACTGGTAAGTAGACAGTGGATGCGGGATGACTTAGGGGAAAAGTACAGACGTGGACAAATTATTATCAAAATTGACGATTTTTATGATAATTCTGTTTACAAAATTTGACTTTTCAATTTAGACTACAGTTGACAATTTTGTATATTTCCATCATTATAGTAGACACAAATTTGCAAAAATGTCAACTGTAGTTTAAATTGAAGAGCCAAATTTTGTAAAAAAAAAAATACATAATAAAAATCTTTAATTTTGCTAAAAATTTATAAATATGCAAAAATGTCAACTGCAATCAAAATTGAAGAGTCAAATTTTGTAAAAATATAAAATAAAAATCTTCAGTTTTGCTAATAATTAGGAAATATCCAAAATGTGAACTGCAGTCTAAATTGAAGAGTTGAATTTTGTAAAAATATGTAATAAAAATCTTCAGTTTTGCTAATAATTTGTAAATATGCAAAAATATCAAATGTAGTCCAAATTGAAGAGTCAAATTTTCTAAAAATATACAATACAAATCTTCAATTTTGCTAATAATTTGGAACTACGCAAAAATGTCAACTGTAGTCTGAATTGAAGAATCATATTTTGTAAAAATATATAATAAAGATCTTCAATTTTGCTAATAATTTGTCCACGTCTGTAGAGTTGTTTCGTATCGGAGTATATGGCACGTGCCGCGCCGTCCGTCTTTTGTGTACCTGGCGAGTACAGCAGCGTACAAAACGAAGGAACCCCGATCTGTGCAGTTGTGTTATCCTATTCAAGTATTTATTACGCGTTGAGTATGTTGTGCTGATCCATTCACAATGGCAAAACGTTAAATTCGCTCAGAGATACGAAATGCAATTAAGAAGTATGAGAGTGACATTTTATGTATTAACGAAGACAATATCGTGTGTAATGTATGTAAAATTGAAATAAAAACAGAACAACTCAGGCTATAGAGAAACATTGCAACAGTATATCGCACAGGAAATGCGTTGAAATGAAAGTTGAGGAACCATCTACATCATCATCATCATCATCATCATCATCATCATCATCATCATCATTTAGTTGTGCGGGTCTAACGACACGTGCAACATGATGCTCAGTACAAATATTCCTCTAAAGAAATTGAGTGATCCCCATTTTAGAGGTTTTCTTCAGAAATTCTCTCGGTACAAAAACTGTTTAAGCGATAGGCGAAGACGATTCAGCTTCGACAACTTACGAGAATATATCGTCGTTTACTGCAACGCTGGTAATTGCATCAATGATGACGAGGACTGAACCTTGCAAGGTATGTACTACAGTGCGTTATTTTTCTTTTCTTTCTGACGGAAGGTAGCGGTACGGAGATACAGTAGCATGTTGACGTCATCTGTTTACGTTTAAAACCTGTTCAGCCAATGGTCTGAATGAAAAAAATGTAATATATAGCAAATGTGCACCTATATTCAACGATAAGTCATCCCGCATCCATTGTCTAATGATAAGTATATTAATATGGATATTTATTATTATATTATAGTTCACAGACAAAAGTACATACATATTAGTACATTATGCAACGAGCCTATAATGGTAGTAATTAAGACGCGAGTATGTTTATGAAACGAGCGCAAGCGAGCGGAAGTGACCTTGTGCAATATCTCGTAAATTGTGAGATGTGCACAGACGCGAAAGTATTGATTTTTCCGAGGAACAAATGCCATTTACCTTGATATAATCTAGAGTAAAATGAACATTAATCTTGATATAACCTGGAAATTGACTTAGACATTGAAAAACGAGATGACAAATTGAATTTATTTGAATATTATTTACAATTAACGCTAATTATTATAGTAACAGAACATAACCTTCTGCGACAGTATTGGATTTCCAGCCTCCGTGGCATTTCGCTAGTTGTCTTTCGATTGCATAACCGAGAATAATTTACACTTGCGCTTTCATAATGCTACAATGGTGATTTCTGATTGGTTGAACACCTGAACTTTAATGAATAGGTGTACTTTAATGAGGTCCAGTCAAGGGCTGCTACCAGGTGTATAATTACTACATTTCGGCATGGTCGAGCATAAAATTACTTAAAACCTTACATTACACACTTTATAATTTTACATATAGATATACTATTTTAAATACAATTTCTACAATTTAAATATTTAATATAGGCCTCAGATTTTTTTTCCTTGTTTTTATCTTGCACTTGCGGTTATTTTTGTGCAAGACTCAACTCATTTTAGTATGTTGTTACAATAAGTATATTAATAGAGTTGGGATGTAACAACATTTTGCTGTCACAGCTCCGAAAAAATCGCTGTGACAGATAATAGCGATTTTGTCACAGTGTGATTTCTATGTTCAGATGATTCTTGTCAACTCTGGGGCTTCATTTGGATTTTCAAGTCGTCTAGAACTCAATATCACTTCAATCTACTCATCTCTGAATAGAGTTGTCATACGTCCTGTAAAAAGTGGGATTTTCCTTCATTTTAACATATGCAGATGTTCCCATCCGATTTTCAACAAATCGGAAAATGTCATGAACAGGGAACGGATTTATATGGACTAAAAATATATGAAATATGTAAATATATATGTAGTTATTTTTACCAAAATATGGAATTAAATATGGATTTTTACCAAAATATGGAATTAAATATGGACTTAAAATTATAAAAAAATGACTATGTACGTTAAATATTGGTACATTTTAATCAAACTAAACAAAAAATATAATGGACGTACCTTATCTTCCAATGTAGTTTCAACAAAACACAATTTTTATTGTCTGTTACCATAACAATAGGTTACAAACATTTCTTTCAAGTGCTGAAAAGTGAATCTTCTTCTATTGTCTCTGAGGATAGATTTATACTGACTAAAAGAGCGTTCGACGTCACAAGAAGTAACTGGTACATAATTCAATTTCACAATGTCTGCTGGGGATAAGTCCAAGTTAATCTTCACTGTTGATTCACCACTCATCACAGCAACAACCTTTTGTAGGTCTTCATATCCAGGGTTTTTTGAAAGTACAGTGTCCACCTTAGCTCTTACTGCATCTGCAACTTTACCTCTACCACGATTCAGTTGTTCCACAGTACTATTTATAATTTCAAAACTTTCAGATAGTGAAAGGTGCCTATTTTGGAGACTTTTGAGCGTTTTTATGATGCATGAAAATGTATGCTGAATGTGAGCTAAGTCATTCTTCACACTTATGTCACAGGTAACTGTTTTCGCAGTATCAATTGAGACTGCATCTTCAGAGTCCAATGCAAGGAGAACATTGTTAATAGAGTCTATATGTTCGGCATAATATTCAACTGCTTCTAGCCATGTACCCCATCTAGTTAAAATTGGCTTTGGTGGCAATGGAATTTCAGGGTACATTTCTTTCAACACGTTAACTCTACTGGGAGCTTTGAGAAATACTTTTTTCACTGATGAAATCAACAAATCTACTTTAGGGAAATTGTCTCTGACCACTTCTGCCACACGATGAAATGCATGCGCCACACAAGTAAAATGAGTCAATTTAGGATATACAACAGATAATGCTTGTCCAGCTTTGACCATATAAGGGGCAGCATCGCTAATAAAGAATAACACATTATCGTACATAATACCCTTTGGCCACAGGATACCCATAGCTTCGTTGAACAGTTTAACTATAGTTTTGTTATTGCACTTTTCTAGAACATCACAATGTAAAAGAATTCGTTCAGAATATTGTTCACTTAACAAACCGATAACTACATTACCAACAAGTCTACCTTCTTTGTCGGGAGTCTCATCAATGGAAACCCAAATTGAACTATCTTTAATTTCATCTCTTATCTTCTGTATTGTCTCATCGTAGATGGATGGAGCATACGTCTTCCTAAGTGTTGACTCATCCGGGATTGTATGTTGAGTATATTTTTCAAGGAATTCCCTGAAGACCTTATTCTTTAGTTTGTAGAGAGGAATATCAGCAGAGATGAGAGAACGGCACAGGTCGATGTTAAACTCAGATCTTACATTCGATGTTGTTGGTTGTGTTAAAAACAATTGTCTCTGCTTGGAATTTAGTTGTTTGTTGGCCTGATGTTTACTAGTTGTAATGTGTTGTTGCACCAGGAACTTTTGTGTAGATGATACTGCACACTGACACAAATTACAAAATAATATTTTATTGTCAGTTGATAAACCATCTTCTTTAAATTCTGAAATGTAACTTGTTAGTTTTGATTTTAAATTGACTGAATGACGTACTTTTGGCATATTTACCGTCTTTATAGTATGATTTACAAAACTGAACCTATGTGTACTCTGACTGGCATTTAACTGTTGAGCTGCACAACTGAAGTCTGTTAAAAATTTTAAATTAAATTAATACAGTTTTGTAACTTACTTTCCCATTGTTGATAGGACTGCTAATTTTCAAATAACTCTGATGTTAAAGGGATTACTGAACATGTGTTTAAATCTCTATTGTTGAAATGTATTTTTAAAAGTTAATGGAATTTTGTTTTGTTTTATTGTTAAACCTAATATAATATGGACTGTTTATATGAAATATGGAAAATATATGGAAATTAACGAAAATATGTACTAAACTCTAAAATATGGGAAAATATGGAAAATAAAAGTAGGATTTTTCAACCCTACACATTGTGAAACATAAAGATAATGCAAAATATAAATTATATTAGCTTTATAAGTAAATATGTATTTACATATAAATCCTTTCCCTGGTCATGAATTTTAAGATTGATTTAAAACCTTCACTGTAGGGTCTTCAGGAAGCATGCACAAATGAAGTTTTTTACATTTCCTCTGTTAAAGACGCTACAAGCTGTCCTACGGTCATACTCGGTTTGGTTGTCTCCGCTGGTCTGTTATTATTACATTTTACCGCTAAATATTATAATCATTACTACGCCTTGTACAAACTCGTTGGCTAGCGCTCAACACTGTTACTTTGTTTTCTTGATTTAACGCCGTTTTTAACTGTAGATAACACTTAAATTCCTTCCTTTTCCTGTCCTCTTGTTGTTGTATAGGCCAGCCTTACTTTTTAAAGGTGCTATTCATAGACATTTCGCAGCACGCGCTACGAGCGTACTAAGCTAGCCCCGGCTATCCACTGGTTACTAGTACAGAATTCAAATCATATCCTATCGCTAACACTGGTTTAGGAATACGAAAAACGCTGATCATCCACCGGAAACCCGCGCTAAAAATGTCTATGAATACGGCCCATAAGAGTTTAAATTACGTTCACAGTCTTAATGTTCCTTCTACTCATCATCTTTCAGCATATCTATTCCACGCCTCTGGAACTCTCTCCCTGACCATGTCAGAGACTGTCGGACAATATCAAAATTCAAATTTAAATTTAAAAATCACATTCTAGTTCATAGAATTGGTTGTTGAACACCTGTCAGGTTGCGCAACTTCGGCTTAACCCATGACATATGGTGAATATTGTAACTATGCTGTTGCAAAATTTACAATTAATATGTAATGTATTTATTATTGTTATTATTATTATTATTATTATTATCATCATTGCTATCTCTGTTTTTTTTCTCTTGTACCAGCTCGATGAGAGCTGTATAGTGTTCTTTTGACTCTGTTGACCCTCTATAGGGCTTTAACTTAATCTGTATTATTTTCATCAGTGTTTGTATTCCTTTTTTGTATTTATATGTGCTATCTGGTAGGATGGAAGAGAAGGCCTTATGGCCTTAATCCTGTCAGATTAAATAAATAAAAATATATTATGAATTTGTGTTCATGAAATTACGTATACACAGTACACATTTGGCACTATATTAACTGTAATAATTATTATATTCTAGCATCTATTATGTATCTTTCTTTCTTTCTTTCTTTCTTTCTTTCTTTCGTTTGAATGTTTGTTCTGTTTTCTCCTTTTATGTATTTTGTATATAAATTGTATCAATGTAAGCCACCTGTAATTGGAAGCTTGCTTCTGTTGGTAAAGAAATTTAAATAAATAAATAATGAGAAGTAAATCAATGTCTTTCCAAAACACAGTATGAAGTGCTTCATATAAAACAATTTTTATCTCGAAAAGGAAGCAGAAACGAGCAAAACTGTATTAAACTTTTTTGTTTGAAATATCTCAAAGAATAACCCCCTGAAATTAATGACATTACTTACGGTTCACCCTGTATATTTTAAACAGTTCACTTACAGGAACTGACTGAATGACGAGAATGTCGGTGTTGATTATACTGTATAATACATTTCAGCAATGAAATATTAATTTTATAAATAATTTATTAAATAGCGATCTTACTCGTGTTAATTATGTAACCATGTGCGGCTTACAGCTGTTTCGGTGCTATTCGACACCATCCTCAGAGCCTACTAGATCTCGGCGCTATCTCAACTTCGCTGCCTGTTGTGAGGGTGCGTTCGTGTGATGAAGAGTTGTGTCAAATAGTGTGTGTGTTCTGAAATTGATCTGTGTGTTGAGAATTTGACTGGGGTGTGTTTTAGTGTGTCTGTATATTTGATATTGTTCTAGTGTGTTGAGTTTTTGGTTTCTGGGTTGTAAGTGCACTTTTACTAGGTTATTTTACGACGCTTTATCAACAGCTTCGGTTATTTAGCGTCTGAATGAGATGAAGGTGATAATGCCGGTGAAATGATTCCGGGGTCCAGCACCGAAAGTTACCCAGCATTTGCTCATATTGGGTTGAGGGAAAATCCCTGAAAAAACCTCAACCAGGTAACTTATCCCGACCGGGAATAGAACCCGGGTCACCTGGTTTCGCGGCCAGACGCGCTGACCGTTACTCCACAGGTGTGGACTTGTATGTGTAGGATTTCCATGTCTGTATTTATGTTATTGTATGTGTGGTTAGTAAGATCGCCATTTAATCAATTATTTATATTCAAGTGTTAAAAGTAGTGTACGAAAGATTCAACATGGATTAATTTTGTATCTAACATTACAGTAAAATGTAATTGAATGTGTTTTAGTAAAAAATGGAGATGGCTGTTGTGACAATGGATCTAGACTCTGGAAGTGCTTGGGAAAGCACTCGGGTCACTAATATGCGATATGTAAGTCTGCCTTTTGCTTTCTCCTGCAACTCAGAGTTAAATAAGTTTTATTGTATCTTACCTTTTAATAGTATAAGTAGTATCAGTCATGAGGCATGTTTTATATTTGTGTATAATAGTTGCGGACCAAACCAGAAAATATATTCTACTTATGTATTCGCACTAATTATAGAACATCTGAGTTGCGCCCTTTTAAATCACATATTTCCTTCCTCACTTAAAGGAAGAGGATGGTATTTTTTGGTGAAAAATGAGTGAATTTTCAAAAAAAAAAAAACTTCTTTAAAATACTCTGTGATATGTGTGGAATGCATAGCATAACATTTTGTGGGTATTTGTGCCCTTATCGGATGTTGAGTCGCCATTTTTAAACTTCCTGCGTTATGAATTTTTAAATCAATCGCCCACTTTTATTGTTGTTTTCCGTAAATTAAATTTTCAAAAAAAAAATGTCTTCAAAATACTCTTTGATATATGTGGAATGCATTGCATAACATTTTGTGGGTATTTGTGTCCTTATCGGATGTTGAGACGTCATTTTTAAACTTCCTGCGCTATGGATTTTTAAATAAAACGCCCACTTTTATCGGTTTCCAGTAACTTCATTTCCTTTTTGCTACATTACGAGACAAAAATGGGTATAATTTCTGAACTATTAAAGATACATGCATGAAATTTAGACACACATTCTTTAGACTATTAGGAAAAGTTTCTCTGTAACAGAATTTTATTAATTGATTTCATTTTAAAAATACGTCCGTTTGTTTGCAAGAAAGGAAATCAGAAAATTGTTATTAAATTTTAATTGTTTATTTTATAAACGTAGGGACTAATATCAAAATTTTGTTACAGACAGTTTGTAGAACATGCTTTTGCAAATACGTTGCAAAAAAAATGTGAATCTATCTTTAAAAACAGCTTAGATATATCGGTTTTAGTACAATCCTACATTGGGTATATATTTTTTTTCAAATTTGGGCCCCAAATATTTTTTTTTTCAAAATATTTATATTTGGTTGAGTTCCTACAGCTATGAGCTCTCTACATACAAAAAATTAATATTTTACACCAAATAGGAAAAAAGTTTTAAAAAATACCACCCTCTCCCCTTAACCAGACTTTGGACTGACCACCAAGTTTAATACTACTTAATGGATGTGGTTAAAAATGTGTGACTTATAGTTAAACATTTACAACATAAATCTGTAAGATCATGGATGGGCAACTCGTGCTCACAAAGTGCTAAAAAATCTTGAAAGAGAGAAAGACAGACGGAGCCAGTCGCAGCCGTTACAAGTTGTTTGTAGTTTAGCTGCAAAAGCAGTTCACTGCCACGGTGCGCTCTGGCGGCTCATGCAGGTGATCGTAATATCTACTCCATGATTTGAATTTCAGAATGACGCATAGTACAATAATTATAGTAATTTTAGACAGACTGTACCTAAACACACATAACAAAATTATATTATTTCCTAGCTTTGTAAATTAGTTTAGTACTGGAAACACAAACTGAATACAACATTTTCAAGATACAACAAATATAGCTGCAACACATATTTATTATTACACTATTTGTTAATATTCTTATTATAAGTCTTATTTGAAATATAGAACGCGAGAATTTACAAATGTATATACATTAAAGAGTATTCCTCTTTTCTCAGAAAGGTAATAGTCTGTATTCGCAAACAAGAAAGTATTTTTTAATTGTCACGGCAAAAGAAATAAACTTCTTTCTAAGCTCTTTCTGTATACATTTACACTTCTTATACTTCTTTCTTGTATTAAACTCTGATTCAAGCACATACAGTACATATGGAAGCAAAGAGTATATTTGGAAATTCTGACTTACGAACAGTTCGATTCCTGATTTCGCTGGAATCTGAGTGGTATCAATTCACAAGACAGACATAACAAATCATGTTGGTATTTTATACTTTATAATTATTTTAATCAATAATACATAATACATTTGTTATAAAATGTATTTTAAACATGTTGTACTGTATTGTAATGAATAATTATGTATCAGATATTGTAACACCAAAATGTATGCTGTATGACACCTGATGATGCCGAAGGCGAAAACCTTTGTCAATATGAATACAGTTCTGTTGACATACTATCAACGTAAGTTTTCTTATCGCCTTTCTTGATAAATTATTAAGATTGAAATATTCTTATAATAACTTTGATAGTATTTTTTTTATTTTAGTATGTTATTTTACGATGCTTTATCAACATCTTTGGTTATTTAGCGTCTGAATGAGATGAAGGTGATAATGCCGGTGAAATGAGTCCGGGGTCCAGCACCGAAAGTTACCCAGCATTTGTTCATATTGGGTTGAGGGAGAACCCCGGAAAAATCCTCAACCAGGTAACTTGCCCCGACCGGGAATCGAACCCGGGCCACCTGGTCTTTGATAGTATCCTTATCATTAGACGTATCGGATTTATGATTTGCAAAAGTGTAGTAAAGAATGTTATAGAGAGGGAAAGCCAAGGTCTCAAAGATCGCCACCTTTCGGTCGTTTACCCAACTAGTATGGAACTGTTTTCTCCGTTATTAATAGATAGTATGTTTACGTTTAACAGAGTATCCGCAACTCGGATGTTTATTGCATACAGTAGGTCCATCCGCAAATAGTATGCAGTCTTTTACATAAGTGAAAACCAAGTATTTATGTGATAAAATTAGTAATTCAAATTAATATCATAATTATTAAATATACTTTAAGTGTAAATACACATTCAAACGTAAAACTGATGCAATCATTACTAACTTTTATTTTTGGTTTAAATTTCAGATTGAGCTGAGATACACTTGCTGGATATGAAATGAAATTATCAGTGCAGCTTACAATAAAAAAAAGTGTGTTTTTAGCGCATATGTGTCATTATTGCAATGTATGGCGGTTAATTGTTACTTTGTAATTAAATAAATGAGTAAAACTAATATATAAGTTTTTGTTTATATATTCTTAAAACTAATTTCACTGCTATACGAATATATAGTTTGAGTAACCCAACTGGCAAAGATGTTTCTGAGATTTCTCTTCATAATTTATTTTATGCTCGACCATGCCGAAATGTAGTAATTATACACCTGGTAGTAGTCCTTTAATGCATGACATTAAAGTACACCTATTCATTAAAGTTCAGGTTTTCGATTATTCTCGGATATGCAATCGAAAGACAACGAGGGAAACGTAACGGAGGCTGGAAATCCAATACTGTCGCAGAAGGTTATGTTCTGTTACTATAATAATTAGCGTTAATTGTAAATATTATTCAAATAAATTCAATTTGTCATCTCGTTTTTCAATTCTAAATCAATTTCCAGGTTATATCAAAATTAGTTCATGTTATTCTCTAAATTATATCAAGGTCAATGACATTATTGTTCCTCGGAAAAAATCAATACTTTCGCGTCTGCGCACATCTCACAATTAACGAGCTATGCACAAGGTCACTTCCGATCTTCTGTCAGATGCGAATAAAATGAATACTTCTGAATAATTTCAAGTTAGAAATATGGTCGAGCATAAAAAGTCGTATGAAACTTGCCTAT
Source organism: Periplaneta americana (assembly GCF_040183065.1). Classification (NCBI taxonomy): domain Eukaryota; kingdom Metazoa; phylum Arthropoda; class Insecta; order Blattodea; family Blattidae; genus Periplaneta; species Periplaneta americana. Next base: position 160,483,047 of record NC_091123.1, read on the forward strand.
AATGGTAATTAAGACGCTCGTATGAAAATTATGAAACTCGCTTGCGCTCATTTCATAAACAAACATACTCGCGTCTTAATTACTATCATTATAGGCTCGTTGCATAATGTACTATTACGTTCTAGGATAAATACAATTAAAGTGAAGGAAAATGGTTAAGTATTTTTGGATATTATGTTGTGCATACAATTTTTTCTAATTGTATGATAATGGTTTAGAAACTTAATCAACCATAAGTTTATCGATCATTGCAATTAAACGTTTAAAATTTCGACTAGATTTCATTCTAATGATACATGCAAACGAAATGATACTAAATGTGAGGAATGTTATTACAGGTGTGTATGTATTATGTGACTGGTTAAGTTAGGTTTGATTAGGTGTGTAGTATGAGAGAGGTTAGATTAAGATTGATTAGGTGTGTAGTAGTATTAATACTACGTTGGCGACACTGAAATCCACTGTTACATTAACGAAATAATATGGTCGTATTCTTCATTTAATGCATGACAATTTTCGTATGTAAGTAAGGTACGCATTTAGGACTTGTTGGGTGGGCTTACAGCTCTCCCAATCTTTACTAATCAATACTATAAATCCAAGGCATTTTCAAGGTATTTTATCAAGTTCTTATAGTGAGTGGGACATAAGTAATATTCACCATCACTAATATTACAAACTCCAAATTTAAAAAATGGCTAAAAATTGGCAATTTCTAAGAAAAAATACAACATAACTTAATTTTCACAAATGTAGCACAACTATACCTATATATATGTACCTATCTATCAAAAAGCGTAGGCCTATAATTTATTATGCAAGACATACTGAAAGCCTGAATAAACCAAAGCTAACCTGTCACTGATTCTCAAGCTTATAAAAATCCGCTATCTACTAATATTTACCTATTTACCAATAAAAGTACGTCAAAGGCATATTAAAAACCTGAACAAACCTAACCCAACCTGTCACTGAACCTCAAACTTACAAAAGCTCGCTTATTTAAAAAATTTGCACACACATTTTATCTGATAATGCGCCGTATCTTAATCGAAAATTATCTAAATTCTTCAATATTCAACAATAGCCTCTTTGAATATCCCAAAGTCGTCCACTCAATTAATTACATATTCGCAAATCTGACGTTAAAATTGGTACCCATAGACCAATTGGACTTCGAAAAATAGACTGAGAAAAAGCAGAATCATTCATTGACAACCGTCGCACAAACCACGTCTACTACAAAACAGGTAAAAAAATCAAATAAACACAAAAACAGCCTTTGTATTGCTTGACCGCCACTTAACAATAAATACATACTCTCAAATCGGCATTAACTTCTAAAATATATTTCTATGTTTTAGCGGCATTGTCAAGACGAGTAAGATAATGGAAAAACTAGCGCTGAGTTTGTTCAGATGATTTCGGAATGGAAAATCTGCCATTACACTATCTTATTATAGACATCCGAAAACAAAAAATCGCCAGTCTTTGCCCATCGTATATGCAAGGCATAATAAAAGCCTAACCTAACTTGTCACAGATTCGTATATGCAAGCCAAAACAAAAGCCTAAACTGACTAACCTATCACAGATTCGTATATGCAAGGCAAAACAAAAGCCTAAACTAACCTAACCTATCACAGATTCGTATATGCAAGACAAAGTAAAAGCCTAAACTGACCTGTCACAGATTCGTATATGCAAGGCAAAGCAAAAGCCTAAACAAACCTAACCTGTCATAGATTCAAATATGCAATGCAAAAGAAAAGCCTGAACTAACCTAATCTGTCACAGATTCGTGTATGCAAGACAAAACAAAAGCCTGAACTAACCTAACCTGTCACAGATTCGTATGTGCAAGGCAAAGCAAAAGCCTAAACAAACCTAACCTGTCACAATTTCTTATATGCAATGCAAAACAAAAGCCTGAACTAACCTAATCTGTCACAGATTCGTGTATGCAAGGCAAAACAAAAGCCTAAACAAACCTAAGCTGTCACAGTTTCTTATATGCAATGCAAAACAAAAGCCTAAACAAACCTAACCTGTCACAGATTCATATATGCAATGCAAAACAAAAACCTGAACTAACCTAACCTGTCATATATTCGTATATGCAAGGCAAAGCAAAAGCCTAAACTTTACCAATCTAATCTGTCACAGATTCAGGTATGCAAGGCAAAACAAAAGTCTAAACTAACCCACCTGTAACATATTCGTATATGCAATTTAAAACAAAAGCCTGAACTAACCTAATCTGTCACAGATTCGTATATACAAGACAAAACAAAAGCCTGAACTAACCTAACCTGTCATATATTCGTATATGCAAGGCAAAGCAAAAGCCTAAACTTTACCAATCTAATCTGTCACAGATTCATGTATGCAAGGCAAAAGAAAAGTCTAAACTAACCCAACCTGTAACAGATTCGTATATGCAATGTAAAACAAAAGCCTGAACTAACCTAACCTGTCATATATTCGTATATGCAAGGCAAAGCAAAAGCCTAAACTTTACCAATCTAATCTGTCACAGATTCATGTATGCAAGACAAAACAAAAGCCTGAACTAACCTAATCTGTCACAGATTCGTGTATGCAAGACAAAACAAAAGCCTAAACTGACCTAAACTGGCATATATTCGTATATGCAAGGCAAAACAAAAACCTAAACTAACCAAACCTGTCACAGATTTGTATATGCAACACAAAACAAAAGCCTGAACTAACCTAACCTGTCATATATTCGTATATGGGAGGCACAGCAAAATCCTAAACTAACCTAATCTAAACTGTCAGTTTCGTATATGCAAGGCACAGCGTGAATGTACACTAGCGTGATACTTTTATAATGTCACCAAAGTTATGTTGATGTGACTAACAAGACAGCTGAAGGTGTGGAAGCTGAGTACGAGGATCAAACTCAGCGCTAGTTTAGTCAACATAATTACCAAATTTCACTATTCTTCATAAATTTTCTTTCCATACAATTGCTAAATACTTGCCTGTTGATGTGTGCACCTGAGTCGTGGTCGTGGCTGAATTCACTGATATTCACAATCTCACGTTTCTCACTGAAGTTTCGTATCTTGCATTCACACTTATCACTGATACACTTCCGAATCTTACTCTCTAGTTTATATGGACTTAAACGCTTATCACAAGAGAAATTCCCTGTTTTAATCTAACTTCTCATACACTTCCGCGACGGTCCTAATACACGCATGCCATCAGACGGTTGACATACAGAAGCAGTGTTGTCACTAATCAAAAATAAAATATACCAGATCTCAAGCAAATTGTACTAAATTGTAGTAACCTGTACTTTTTTGTTTACTTAATATATCAAATTTACCAATCTCTTGCACCCGGCCAATAAATTATAAATTACGTGAAAAGGAATTAATACGTAACATAAAACTAATATTTTTGTTGTTGTCCCTGAGGAGGTGGATGCGAAAAAAAAATCCATCTATGAGCCGTACATTCCGTACTATAAAAATGCCTATCATCTTAGCGATATAGAAGATATTGGTCTGTTTACTGGTCCAAGAGAAACCATCACCACTCGTCTCCTTTCTTCCTGCAAACGCTTTCAAATACAAACTATATGGTCATTAAAGATAGTTTACGAAGAATTTTAAAAATTAGATGGCCAGATATAATCACAAACTCAGAACTATGGAAGATAAAAAATCAGAAAGAAATTCACAATAGAAATCAAAAGACGAAAGTGGAATTGGATAGGGCACACAATCAGGAAAGAAGATGGAGCAGTAGAAAGAATGGCTTTGGATTGGAACCCCCAGGGTAGTAGAACAAGAGGAAGGCCAAAAAATACATGGAAGAGAAGAGTTTTGGAGGAAATTGCTAGGGAGGGGAAAACATGGAGCGAAGTGAAGAAGTTGGCACTTTGGAGGCACATTGTGAATGCCCTCATGAGGAGATACAGGAGTTTGATTGATTGGTTGGTTGGTTGGTTGCTTGCTTGCTTGCTTGCTTGATTGATTGATTGATTGATTGATTGATTGATTGATTGATTGATTGATCATTAAAGACTTAGCTATTGAGTCATTGAAGCTGTCAACTTACATCCTACGTCATCATTTTATTTCACGTCCTGAGCTACCTTTCTACACTTTTTTTATCCTTTTACCACATTAAATTCTATATTGATCACTATATTATAAAATTCCTTATTTCTTATCATGTTTTATTAGATTTTAATTTTATTTCCATTATTTTTTGTCATATGGCAACCTCACAAGTTGGGAAAGACAAACATTTCACAAACATTTTAATAATACTTTTTTTTGCACATACCCACTGATGTCCCATGGTGACTTCGATTAATTATAGTCTACTATCGTATCAACAATAGAAACATATTTTCAAGAAAAAATCCAATATGAGAATAGCTGCCCTTAAAGGGTTAACAAAATGATACAGCTTACTATTTAGTCCATTATAATTTTTTTTTTAATTTTAGCCCTCGTAGAATAAACCAATACATGAAATATTATTATGATATAAAATTTATATAATCCAATATACATTGTATTACATATATATATAAAACTAAACAGAAATATTTACACACAGAATAATAAATTTTACAGGAGAAAGAGTTCGTCCAAAGGGCTGGATTCGGGAAGAGTACCTAAAACACTCATTGCATTTCCGCGTTGAATAGCAATACTTAAGCGTTGACGCAAAAAATAGTGCAACGACGATCACCAGTAATGGAGATCAAAATTTGGCCGATTTGAGATACCAAAACTTCAGCATCGTGACTCCAAGGACCGAAGGTCTTCACAGCAAAGGGGACAAAAATATAATTGTCTAAAAGATGAGCATATTTATTGACTTTCTTCTTCACAGCTAATTCAGCAGCAGATGCTGGGCCTCTGGAGGTATTCGGCAAGTGAGATGGAGCTAGAGTGACAATTATAAAGGATAATAATCAAAATACTGTAAGAATAATTACAATATTACTAAAGATTAAATAAGCAGTGAGTAGTTTAACATGGATATGAATATGGCAGGTATCTCATGTGAACATATGTTTTACTTTTTATTTAGAGTAAGGGAGGGTATTGTCGGATACCATTTTGATGTTTCAAAATAAAGGTAATTGAAAAAAGTTAGAACTGGAATTACTTAGTATTATAATAACCTCTTGGGGTTCCTGCAGTTTGTACATAAGTATTAGGTAATTTACATAATATGTATTTGCTGTATACCTTGCAAAGAGAAAACAGAAATAATATCATCACTGACAGAATGGGAAGCTAATGTCGGATACATTAGACATTATTATGTAAGAGGTATGATAATGCATTTAAAATAATATATTGCATATCAGAAACTATTACAATAGTGTTCTGTTTAGCCAACTGATATGCAAGCCTTTTAACATCATTTCTGGTTCATCCAAAATATTTTCTCTCCATCATTAACACTAGCTTCTCTTCAAGTGAAGCTGGGAGTATTGATTTTCGTCCAAGTTTCGATTTAACGGTTTTGGTGGGCTCAGAGTTGGACCGTACATAATCAAATAATGTTGATCGAGGTACATTGAATCTTTTGGAAGCAGCAAGATAGCCCATTCTTTTCTCCCGTACTGCGACAATGGCATTTACCATATCTTCAGACTTACATTTTTTTAGACTGAATCTCTTTTTTCTTTTACTTTAGGTGTCTAAAAATATCAGAGGAAGAAAAAATTCGTTACTTCATAATATTCGACTAATTAGAAAATTAATTACTTACATTAATTAAAAATACCCATGAGTAAAAATGTAGTGGTTTGTTATAGAAAACATATAAATGGGTTTAAGGCAGCTTTTATGTAGCGAGCAGCATTGAAAGACAGCCGACAATGCCCTCGGCTAGTATCCGACATTGCCCTCAGCTAGTATCCGACATTGGCCGACTCTTCACAAACAGTAAAACAAGCCAGCTGCATGAAACATGTCGTCGATAGAATTTCTGCAATTAGAGAATTAAGAAGCCTTATCTATGGTATATCAAACAGTGCATACCATGTTGTGTAAATATAAGAATAACTTGTAACGAATAAATCACATTACTTACCCTCACAAAGTTTTTTTTTTTTTTTTGCAGAAACGTTGAAAACACGCTATTCACACACAGTGAAGCACTCATCAGTAATGGCTATTCATGCAGATGTTCGTCTACCTGTAGAGAACGTAATGCGTTATTTTCACATCAGATTGCACCATTCGATGGAAAAGAAATATGTTATCCGAGATTATCCGACATTACCAGACCTATCCGACAATCCCCTCCCTTACTCTACAAATGGTTTAGTTGGAAGACCGGAGGGGAAAAGACCTTTGGGGAGACCGAGATGTAGATGGGAGGATAATATTAAAATTGATTTGAGAGAGGTGAGATATTATTTTAGAGACTGGATTAATCTTGCTCAGAATAGGGACTGGTGGCGGGCGTATGTGAGGGCGACAATGAACCTGCGGGTTCCTTAAAAGCCAGTGAGTAAGTATAGAAATGGTTATGCAGAATGAGCAACGAATCACATATAATTTGACGATCAATGTCTTGTAGCACACTAAGTTTGAATCCAAATCTTTTAAACACGTTCACTTTAAATCTTGTGATTGCACACCGAGCATCAAAAAGGAGACCCAAGACTTCCCAGTTATCAACACTATATTTTTGATGAAATACATAAAAGGTGATATGTTACAATTGTATGAACACTAATAAATACAATAAGATACCTTTAACAATCTTATTGTATTTATTAGTGTTCATACAACTGTAACATGTCACCTTTAATGTATTTTATCAAATATCTTTAACAATCTTATTGTACGTATTAGTGTTCATACAACTGCAACTTATCACCTTCAATGTATTTTATCAAATGTCTTTAACAATCTTATTGTACGTATTAGTGTTCATACAACTGTAACATATCACCTTCAATGTATTTTATCAAATGTCTTTAACAATCTTATTGTATGTATTAGTGTTCATACAACTGTAACATGTCACCTTTAATGTATTTTATCAAATATCTTTAACAATCTTATTGTATTTATTAGTGTTCATACAACTGTAACATATCACCTTTAATGTATTTCATCAAATATCTTTAACAATCTTATTGTATTTATTAGTTTTCATACAACTATAACATATCACCTTTAATATATTTTATCAAATATCTTTAACAATCTTATTGTACTTATTAATGTTCATACAACTGTAATATATCACCTTTAATGTATTTTATCAAATATCTTTAACAATCTTATTTTACTTATTAGTGTTCATACAACTGTAACATATCACCTTTAATGTATTTTATCAAATACCTTAACAATCTTATTGTACTTATTAGTGTTCATACAACTGCAACATATCACCTTTAATTTATTTTATCAAATATCTTTAACAATCTTATTGTATTTATTAGTGTTCATACAACTGTAACATATCACCTTCAGTGTATTTTATCAAATATCTTTAACAATCTTATTGTACTTATTAGTGTTCATACAACAGTAACATATCACCTTCAATGTATTTTATCAAATGTCTTTAACAATCTTATTGTACGTATTAGTGTTCATACAACTGTAACATATCACCTTCAATGTATTTTATCAAATATCTTAACAATCTTATTGTACTTATTAGTGTTCACACAACTGTAACATATCACCTTTAATGTATTTTATTAAATATCTTTAACAATCTAATTGTACTTATTAGTGTTCATACAACTGTAACATATCACCTTCAATGTATTTTATTAAATATCTTTAACAATCTTATTTTATTTATTAGTGTCATACAACTGTAACATATCACCTTTAATGTATTTTATCAAATCTATGAACACTGTATTATTGACCTAACATGTGTGTTTTATCTTTAAATACTATATTTTTGCTTCATATAAAAGTAAAGAAGGTAAACTTGCGAATTCTAAATGAGGCAGCAGAACAAGTGGACAGCTTCAGACACTTCAGGTGTACTATAAGCAGTAACATGAGCTGCTGCCAAGAAGTTAGGGTCACCACATTCATATCGATAAAAAAAAGACACAAAGCTTCAAAAAGGAGGACATTGTTCGAAAAAAGAGGACTCAAAATACGTATTTAGATTTAGACTTAAGCCTATATTATACTTCAAATTACGTCAATATCTATTTTATTACAAAATGTTTACAGTACAGGTTTAGATTTATATCATACTTAAAAGTATGTTAATATATATTTTATTACAAAATAATTATGAAAACAAGTAATAATAATCATTTTACAGTTAGCTGCATAATGAATGTCAAGGGAACTATATTAAAGAGGACAGAAATATCTATTTAGATTTACATTTGCATCGCGATCTCTCGATTTACTAGCTACCTGTGAGCAACGACCATAACAGGGGAGAGGAAAGAGAGTTATTATGATCGCTGGCAAAGAGTATATTCCGTCGATGCTGCTGCCACCTACAGGCAAGTTAATTGAAAAGGCGTCAAATCAGGTAATTTCAAAATATCAGGCATACAAGTTACGAAAAGGAGGACATTTCTTGATTTTTAATAAAATCCGCCCGGACCCCGGACAAAGGCATATAAAGGAGGGCATGTCCGGTTGAAAGATGACGTCTGGTCACCCTACAAGAAGTCAAAAGGAGGATAGCAATGGCAAAGGAAGCTTTTAATAGAAAAAGGAGCTTCTTCTGTGGACCTCTGGAAAAAGAACTAAGGAAGTGAAGTGCTTTGTATGGAGTGTGGCATTGTATGGAACAGAAACATGGACATTACGAGAAATGAGAAATGACTAGAAGCATTTGAAGTGTGGATATGGAAAAGAATGGAACGTGTGAAATGGACAGACAGAATAAGAAATGAAGCTGTGTTGGAAGGAGAGGGTGAAAGAATGACGCTGAAACTGATCAGAAAGAGGAAAATGAATTGGCTGGGTCACTGGTTGAGAAGAAACTGCCTTCTGAAGGATGCACTGGAAGGAATGGTGAACGGATGAACAGAGTGGGGGGAGAAGAAGATATCAGATGATAGACGACATTAAGATATATGGATCATACTATGAGGAGTCAAAGAGGAAGACAGAAAATAGGAAAGACTGGAGAATGCTGGGTTTGCAGTGAAAGACCTGTCCTTGGGCAGATCACTATGAATGAATGAATCCCACCTATGGTTCAAAGTGTTGCTTCTTTTCTTTATCAACCTGAAGAATTTGAACTGGAGACTTTTCAAAACGTATTGTGGGATGAAAATTGTAACCTTCATTTTTTTTTCTCGTTCGATGACCACAGTGTCTCCTCTTTTAGATAATCCAGTGATAGAAGTGCAGGAGAGCATTGAAGGAGGAGAAAAAAATTAATTTTAAAAACAATTACAGTAGAATCTCAATAATCCGAACCAATTTGGACGGGGATAGTTAGGATTATCAAATCGTTCGGATTATCAGACATGGAAATACTCTACCTGAACTCCAAAAAACGCATTGTACAGTACTCCTACTTTAAATATGAAAAGGTTGTAGAAATCTATGTATGAAGTTCAATATTTCTGTCGTTGATTTGTAAAAGGGGACACATCCAAAATGACAGTGTCAGAAATCGCAAAAAAAAATATAACAGACTTAAAAAATTAAAATGTTCATGGATCCTGAATGTATGTATTCATAGTGTTCTAATTAGAAAAAAAAATATGTGAATATTTTAATTTGTTAACTTTCGCGATTTTCCAATACTTTGTTATTTTGGACATGTCTCCTTTTGCAAATGGACGACAGATTTAAAGAAACTGCTAAAAAATACAGAACAATAGAAACAAAAAAACAATAATACTGCATTTAACTAAACAATACAAACACTTAAACAGCTCTACTTATATACCTTCAGTACAGGAAGGTTTAACGAAAAATATGACCCACCTTCTTTTGCAATCTCTTCTAGTTTTCTATCCTCTCCAGTATTGTACACTGGCGTTCAGCTACTAATCGATAGTGGTCGATAATTTGTTTGTGTTTTTTTTTTTTTTCAATGACTCTTTCTTCATAAGTACCAGGTCGAATTTGACCCTTTCCTTTTGAAAGAATTGTAGGAGATCATATGATAAGTTATAACCTAAAATATTTCAAGGCAACGTTATCTACCAATGGTAGAGTGAGCAAATTGATACGGTCATGTATGAGAAACCGGTATATTTTTACTTATTAGTGGATTTGGATGGTTGTGGAGGGATGCTAGAAATTTTGTACGAAGAGGTTTGATATAATTTGAAAAGTATAGTATCCCAAGATCATCATACAGTTGGCTATTTCCGATGAGATAGTCCGCTCCAGTGATGGTTCTACAGATGGCTCGTTGAAGTCCGTCTAGTCGTTTAAGATGTCGTGTATGTGCTTGAGCCCATATTTCACAGCAGTATGTCATGTAGGATCGAATTAATACAATGTTTGTGTAAGTGTGCCTTCTTTAGTTATTACTTCTATGACTAGATGACTGAGTTGATAGCCAGTGTTGCCAATAGTACAAAAATATACTCACATTATTATTATTATTATTATTATTATTATTATTATTATTATTATTATTATTATTATCATTATTATTGTATCTCCAATGGGAGTTAGCCCTATTTTACATATGTATGTTAGGGCTATAGTTTTACACAAAAAAGTAATTAATTAAAGAATTCAAAATGTCATCCCGCTCTAATGATTGCAAAATACACTAGGTTTAGCCGGAAACCGCTGATACTATTAGGTTATGAGAATAATTTGCACTTAATCTTTATCATCATTTTCTCAACACATTTTACCATTTACCATTTACCATTTTGTTGCTGCTCCTGCTGCTGCTGTTGTTGTTGTTGTTGTTGTTGTTTAGTCAACTGTCCGAAGACAGATCTGAACCTCATAAGTGGTCAACTAGGCCAGGAGATAATGGAGTATGGTGGCCAGTTCATTTCCCCCTCCATTGCATACATCGCCGATTAGCTACATGTTACACTAATCAAACTTCAGATGCAAATGAACAATTCTTCCTCTGACACATTTCGTCAAGTAAGATGTACTGCCTGACAATAGATGTACATATCAGCCAGAACCTCAATCAGACTATTGCCAATAATCAACAACACTGTACTTAATATTCTAAATAATGTTTTATCAATGTAGGCCTACACTCTTCATTATAGTGTAAATATAAAAATAGCGTATTCTAGTGTACATAGTGCAAATAATTTAAATTTCAAATATCAGTGTAATGTTAAAGTGGTTCATGTTTTGTTCTGCACCATAATATAGCCTACATAAAATTCCACACTGACGAAATAAATTATGCAATAACTAAAATTAATGACGATCTCAATTCAATTTGGAAATGAACACAGAAATTCCGACTTAAACTAAATCCAGAAAAATCACAGTCAATAACTGTGGACCATTCACGTTTGTTAAGCACTATTACCATACCAAATTTGCCCCTGATTAAAATATACGGCACCGAAATTCCGTTCAGTGAATGAGCAAAGAACCTAGGTATTTACATGGATAAAAGTTTAAATTGGAACATTCAAGTTGCGGAAACCTGCAAAAAAGTATTCTCGTTAATCCACTCGTTTAGGCGATTGAAGAATTTTCTACCCCTTTCCATGAAAAAAATGTTAGTGCAAACACTCGTGATGCCCCACTCCGATTTCTGTGATAGTCTGTTTACTGATCTAAGCGTTACTTCGGCGCAGAGACTACAACGTGTTCATAATATGTGCGTCCGTTTCGTCTGCTGATCACTTAACACCATCCCTCGAAATGTTGTCCTGGCTCCGTCTAGAAGATCGTAGGAAAATCCACTGTCTTTCCCTTCTCTTTCACATATTGCATTTCTCCACTCCTGTCTATCTTGCGTCTCGTTTTCATAATTTATCCACCCACCATAACCAAGACACACGATCACAACACTCCTCAATATTATCCATTCCCTCCCATCGAACATCCTCATATTCATCTTCTTTCACTGTGGCTGTTCCTCGACTTTGGAATTCCCTCCCGAGTAATGTCAGGGACTGTCAGACATCAATCCAATTTAAGAATAGACGAAGGAAATATTTTTCTAACAATTCTTGTTAACAATAATAGCTGTTTCAGGTTTCTCATATATATATATATATATATATATATATATATATATATATATATATATATATATATATATATATATATAAAACACTTAACACACATAGATTTAAGAAACAAATCAGATTAATTATTTAGTTGTTTAAGCTAATTGAGTTAAAAATTGATACTCTAACATTTATGTACTTTTGTATTTTCTATTTGTATATAGACCCTATTATTACATGCTGTATTATTTTACCATTTATTAATGTTATTGTGCTCAATGAACTCTCTTAATTTTGTGATATATTTTGTATAACTGACCTGAACTGCGCCCGAGCACGAGCTTCTGCTCTTTCGGGCTGCAATGCCTAATGTAGCTCAAGTGTAAAGTATTAAATATATATATATATATATATATATATATATATCACAGAATAAATATTTAAATTATCTCATTACCACTACCACTACCACTACCACTACCACTACTACTACTACTACTACTACTACTACTACTACTACTAACCAATGTTTATTATTGTCACACTAACATTACTTATCCAACTTTCATTATTTACTTTCATTTCGTTTTATGGTCTAGATATTAATGTAATAACTATGTAACCAATTGTATTCAATTAGCTGGCTGGGCGGAAGAGAAGGTCTACTGGCCTTAGCTCTGCCAGATTAAATAAATAAATAATTTTATTATTATTATTATTATTATTATTATTATTATTATTATTATTATTATTATTATTTTACGAAAGAAGCGTAGCGAGAGGCATTGATCAAGTACAGTAGTGACAAAAAAACCGGACCGACCCTTGTAGCTGATTTCAGTGCCTTGTTCACTCCAGAGCACGATAGACTGGTAACTAAGACTTTCGTGGTTCGAATCCTGCCTGGGAAGGAAACTTGTTTTTGTTCCTTATTCAAATTTATTCCCGATACTTTTCGATTGCTGGTAAAATTCATGTTCTGGGAATAATAAGTTAATTAAGTAATAAAATATCGCTGCAATCGAAAAGTATTAAGAATAAATTTGAATAAGGAACAAAAAAAAAGTTTCCTTCCCAGGCAGGGTTTGCATCACGAAAGTCTTAGTTACCAATCTATCGTGTTCTGGAGTGAACAAGGCTCTGAAATCAGCTACAAGGGTCGGTCCGGTTTTTTTGCCACTAGTGTACTTTGCTTGCCTAGACGCAAACACATCCTTCACTTAAAACTCCAGTAATATTTAACATTGTAGTCTCCTGGGACAATATACGGTCCCTAGTGATCACCATCACATCGAATGGTCCGAGACAGAATGTCCGATGCAGTATGCTGCCGGCGTTATACATTACTAGAGACCGACGCTAACCCCTGCGGTAGCTGAGTGGTCTGACCTTCGGCCTGTCAGGCCTGTCACGCAGGCGATCCGGGTTCTAGTCCCGGTCAAGTCTGGGATTTTTCAGTGCTGAGTCTTAGTGCCCCCCTCGCGTAAATTGCATTCCATTCCATAAAATAATCATAAAATATCGTGTTTTTGCTAAGAGTGTCGACATGTCTCGAAAATAACGATACTAACGATCAGTGGCGTAGCGTCAATGTAAGCTAAAAAGCTCAGCTTCCCCAGTTAATAATAATTTCATAATAAACCTGCAGTTTATGAACAAAATTATTTATTAGTTTTAATAGAGTTTATATTTATGCGTTAAATATTGTGATGCGGCAGCTCAGGATGATTTGTGATGCAGCAGTAAACAAGAAGCCTGCACACACCAGCTTCCAAGCAGACTGGTTTCTTTCACTCATTCTTCTGTGTAACCCACCCCGCAGATTTTCCATCCCTTTCTAACTAAACTACCCTGGTCGCAAGGCTCTCAAGAAGCTAGCTTTTACATTGAAAGTTTCCGAGTTATCCCTTTCGTGAGTTGTGTTCAGTTGAAGTGTTAGTATGCATTGCGGCAGATATAATAAATAATGAGTGAAATAACAGTTCCTAACACCAATTTACTTGAATCATTAGGACAATTCTATTATCAAGACTGACTTACGAACAAAAGTGCGATTTAAAAAACAAATGACCGTGTCTATTTGTTAGAGATATGTGTAAACCATGAAATCATATTTTACTACGTACCATTTGAGGTCATGCCTTATTGGTGTTACTTACGAGGTTCCAACCAATCTTCGGACTGCCGACTTGACATTGACTACTATTTATTTTAAGACTATATTTTTGTAATACGTTTTCTCATATGTACATGAAAGACAACATGAGTTAGCTTCCCCTGCTCAAACTTTCATGCTACGCCACTGCTAACGATAATGATTATCAGCTTTATATGAAAAAACATCAGAGTGATTGCAAGTCATCAAGTACCGACATACACCTGGCGAACATTACACAATATTTGACGCACATTTCCATTAAATGGATTTTTAATAGCTGTTTTAGAAGTACCGGTGCATGAAATGTGATTTAGATGGAAAAGTGTGTAATTTCCTTCAATTATCCCACATTAAATGCTAAATTCTATCGCTTTAAAAAGCTTTATTGAAGTGAATATATCACAATGAAAGCATAAAACGCTTGCAAATTAATGTAATAAGTTCCTATTTAGTACCGGCATACATCGACATGTGATATGAACTTTTTCCTTCTTCAACATTGTATAATATATGGATGACCAGAATCTGAACGTCAATATGCAACATGAAGCAAGTTTTGATTTTCACAATTCTGGCTATAGTTAAGTCTACTGATGTTTCAGAGGTAAGTTCAATATCATAAAATTTATTCTAAAGGACTTTGTGGCGGTAGGAAATAAATTATACAGGCATTTCATTTCAAAACTTCCCAGTCTAAATAACTAATTATTTAAATTGAATTCAATTTAAGCAAAAAACATGTCAATTTAGATACTGAAGGGGAAGTCTGAACCCAGGCATACTTGCATTTTAGATTTCACCCCCACCCTCCAGCCGCCCCACTTTGAAATTACAAATGACACTTCTATACAGGGTGTTCCGAAACTATTCGTTCAAATTAATACAGAAGGTAGAGAACATGAAAACAAATATATTTCGATAAGGAATATATGGTCTCTGAAGTCAACTTGTAATGTTATGGAACATTATGTTAGTGGTGCTGACGTAAGCTGTTGTGACGGTGGTGCTGACTGGGAATGTGTACTGATATTCAAAACTGCTGTGTGTACAGTTGGTTGGCTCTGAGGTCTGCTTGGAAACATACCGATTCATTCGAAAGCAGTACCGCCTAGTGACAACAACGGTGACTTCCTTGTAAACATACCGATTCAGTCGCAATCATTAACGGCTTGTGACAACAGCAGTGCACATGGAGCGGTTTACTCATGCTGAAATGGCTGACATGCATTTCAGCATTGCTGTGAGGAATCATCTGAGAGCCACCTTTGGGAATCGATGGATCGGCCGAGGTGGCCCCGTGGCCTGGCCACCCAGGTCACCTGACTTCACGTGTCTGGATTTCTTCCTCTGGGGGCATATGAAGCAGCTGGTGTATGAAACCGTTGTGGAAACAGAAGAAGACCTCGTCGCTAGAATTACTGTCGCTGCTGATGCCATTGCGGACATGCCAGGTATCTTCGAGCGGACACGACAATTAATGGTCCGACGATGTACTGGGTGCATACAGGCTAATGGTCGCGCATTCGAGCAGTTCCTGTGAATGCCACTGATGTAATTAGCATGCTAAACTACCTTCTGTGTAAATCGTCCCTAGGGTCAGAAATTGCCTTCAGGGACCATATGTACCATTACAAAATATATTTGTTTTGATGTTCTCTACCGCCTGTATTATTTTGAACGAATAGTTGCGGAACACCCTGTATGTTTATACTTAAATACGAAAGAGCATTCAAATGTTTATACGTTTATACACCTCATTCATTTGTTTTCGCATCTTTTGTTTTCTATCGTCGCCTGGCAACCTGGGTTGTTGTTATTGTTGATTAGAGCTGAAGAGAATAAAGCTACAAAAACTTATTGAGCATTTCATGTAATAGTTCAACTTCACATTGGGATATAGGCCTAATCACTTTTGCATTCAATAATTTTCCATTTTGTACGATTTTAACCTAACCACTGAAACACAAAGAAATGCAACTCGCAAATATAACAGTGCCCAAAGGCAAACAAATGCAACGCGAAAATACAGAACACGTTCATTTCGATGTATAACGGAGTAGGCCTAAGTGCAGTTGTTTTTAGATGTTGACTATTATCTCTGCTTTCTTTTACTCATTTTGTAGAAACAGTGTACCATCATAGACTTTACGCTGCTTAAATGAGGGTCAGCTAACCATGTTTAAGTAATCGGTGGTTATAAATGGTGCACAGAAATTACATTTTAACCACGGGCTACTGTTTAACCGTCATTTCGTAATCTATGATTACTGCGTTTTTAACCGAGGTTGATGCACTTCGTCATTAGATAAATTTAGTTATAGGAGATCGGTAATTTCTTGTGTCGAAGAGTGTACAGTTGTACACCCTTTAACACGGAAATTGGTCGCTCTTTAGAGACTAAGTTCCACCTCGGAATAACTCGGGAATCATCGTGTGCGCTGTGTTCACACGCGTGCGTTTTACATAAAGAGATTCGAAGTCCGGTCTTTGTAACGAGAAGAAAGAAATCTACTGCTAAGCCATAAAGGCTTCATAGGGAAAATGTCGTTTTGTGACATACAGATACGTCGCTCTTAATGATTTGATTTCATCTTCGGACTTCGATGCTTAATATTTCCTCGTGTGAACGTCGCGTTAACACGACATAGACAAATTCACGCTACAAGAGTGCGACCATTTTCCGTGTCAAAGGGTGCATATTGCATCAGTGTAAATTAAATAACCCTCATATTCATTCCTCTATGTTCGGTGGGATGCAAGATATTATACATCATGTGATATACACATTTTAAATTACAGATTTAAAAATGTTGTGCTATTAGGAAATAGACTACTAGAAAACAAATACGTAAAATTTATAGAATTACTCATCGTCATCCCACATGTGTAATAGTGTGAAATCGGGAATAATATCAGTCCTTGAAATTGTGAGCTGATCCTTCAAATTCTCGTCTGTGAGTCTGGATCTCGATTTTGGTTTAGTCAGCTTCATCTGCGAAAAAAATTCAATGGAAGAGCTGGAGATAGTGAACAAGAACATGTTTTACGCGAAATTCTATTTCTGTGGGACAAGAGGCAAGACATTTTCAGCATCTAGGGTAGAGTAGCATAAATCGCACCGCTTCCTAAATGGCACCACTGCTATTTTAAAGCCAATTACTGAAGTAGTGTAGCATCTAGTGGTATTGTCACAATCTACCATATGAACTTCCACCATGTCACTTAATTTCTGCCACTTCTTTGTATTAGTATTAGTATTTATTTATTTAACCTGGTAGAGATAAGGCCGTCAGGCCTTCTCTGCCCCTCTACCAGGGGATTACAACTATAACATGAACAATAAGATTACAATTAATATTAAATTTACAATTACAATTACAATAAAAATTAAAGTACGACAAGAATACCTGATTAATGAAAGCTAGACATTTTATCATAGAAGTTAAGAACAAAGAATATTTTTGTATTTACTAAATTACAAATTAAACCTACAATAACAAAATTCTACAGTGATGAAATTACCGGATATTGAAATATTTTGTGATAGATTAAGAGAACTATTTACAAGAAACCAAGTCTGAACGAGTCTCAATTACTGACCAAGTGCCTAGTAAGTTTGCGTTTGAATTGAATTTTATTTCGACAGTCCCTGATGCTAGCAGGTAACGAATTCCAGCAGCGTGGTGATAATGTATCTAATATAATCGCTCAGGTAGATGCACATTTAGCTAACATTTTGTAACTAAATAACGGATTTGTATGCAAAGGAATCCATAATCTTAAGATGTTATTGGTTTAAAGAAATATTAAAGAACATTTAACTTTATACGATTTTCGAACATGTGGTGATTATAGGCTAGAATGAAGGAAATAATAACTTATGACGTAGTTTCTTAATTCGCACCACTTTGTAGGTGCCTAATTGGCACCGGTGCGATATGAACAACTGTAGCAATTCTAGTCGTATAAAAGAAGTCCCCAAAAATTTTAGGTGAACGAGAAATGTATCAGGTGGGTGCGTATGTATCAGTGGTGAAAAGAGCGTTAGTACGACCTATTCCAAAAATTTAGAAGTTAGATTATCTCGGGAAAATGGTGTGCTCCTGTTTCAGCTTCCTCGTCATAATACTCATAGGCCAAGCCTTTAGATGTTTCTATGTTCAAACCATTTCAGACAGCTATATCAGCAGTTCTTAGGTGGCTTCGAGATAATCGTGGAGAAAAGGTGACGCAGTTTACAGTTTGAACTGCCTGGCGAAGCACATGGCAAATGTGTAACAATAAAAAACGCATTCAAGAAGTTTAAATGTTACGTAATTTATGCTCTATTTTTTTTTCAATTTCTGTGAAGATGCGTTACTTTCTCATTAATTTCAATAAACTTGTAATTTGCATTTATTACATTATTCATATTAAATACTGTTCAATATGTTGAATATTAAAAGCTTTCCTTCATCCTGTTCCCTGCAGATAAAGAGGTCCGATTTAAGAAACCGCAGGTGCTATTTAGGAAACTACAGGGACATCATTTTATTTTTACCTCAATTTTTATTGTACCTGAGTTTTTTAATGTACTTAACTCCCACCCCTTCTACTATTGAAGTTCAACCGTCCTCCACACAGATCCAAGACCGCATATACAGTCATAGTAGCCTTACGGTCATAGTAAACAATACGTTCCAAAAATATATTCGCGTTTTCCAGTGACGAAAGAGCTTTCAATATTGCATCATTGTCGCACAGGTACTGTCGTCCATTTGCCTACGTCATATCCCGGTTTCCCCCACCTGCTTTTATTCGCCAGCTAGTGGCTGGGCTGTCTTAGCTCTATTCTGAGAACATTAATTTCTGTTAGGAATTGGACGTCTACGTAATATTATACAACTGTTTAAAATAATTTAAATAAAAGGGCCTCGTTAAGTAACTAACTTTCACGTGATTTCCTCCCTTTCTACAACCCCACGACATAACCATTTGGACGGACAGTAGATAGTATGTCTGAGTAATTTTATCTTTTCGGATCGGACAGAAGTGAAGATTGAATTTACAGTATATAAGGTACTCTTTTATAGAGTAGGTACAGAATTATTTCAACATGAGTTACTAGTACGAAGGACAAAACTAGTAATTGGGATTAGGTACGATACTCTATAATGCGATAATATGCACATTAGAACTGAAGTCTGTATCGAAATGAACGGCCACCATTTTCATAAATGTGTTTAAATATCCATATTATGATTACAGTATTTTAAAATTTAACTTCATTCTCTATATTGTACGCTAATGTGCTGTAGACAATATAATATACACTGCATAATGAATACGTCCACATGGACAGCACAGTTGGTGAGTAAAAACACTCATTATTAATACTGTACTGTATTTTGATTAAACAAAAACCTAATGAAAATGATCAAACTCAAAAGCGCGATATTTCCTAGTTTACGTAAATGGATGAACTACTTTTCTTCCCTCCTATACCTAGTAAAGTGATTTGTTTGTATATTACGCCAGTATCATCGAACTCCAGTCGTGGAAGGGGAAAACAAACGGCATTTATCCAACAGTATAGCCAGGTTAATATTAAAAATGTTAGTAAAAATAAAATGACGTCCCTGTAGTTGTCTAAATGGCACCACTGATAAGTGTTTCGAAAATGTTATTCCAATTAAAAAATATTAAATCAAATTCAAGGATTCTTTTTTACATGAAAAGTAAATGTTCTGGGAAAGTACCTCTGTAAAGGAATGCAGAAAATAAAAACTGTATTGTTTAATAAAAATTATAAATGCTAAAGTGGTGCGACATAGGCAACCTTACCCTATTATAAGGTAAGCTTGTTGTTGTAGTTTAATAGCGCTGTAACGACACTAATTCTGGCGGCAGGAACCGCAGTCCTTGCCGAGGACCCGAGCGTCCCTGTATCGGTAAACCAAACCGATAACAACTCTGTAGTAGCTACTAGTGTCCTGCAATGTTCGAACATGAGAGCGGCAACCAAGACTTTACAAACTTAGTCTTATTTCATATGAAAATCTAATCGCAAGATATGTACTAGAATCTTTAAGCGGTTAAAACACGAAGGGGTGGGTGTGAAGGACAGCGAATATTTTATAACAAAGTAGAATAAACACGACAGATCTTCTTCTGCAGAGCGAACATCGGTGAATACCGAACATCGCCATACTCGACAAATTGAACTGATACCTGTAAAGGCTGGTTCACAATAAACCGGAAAGGAGAATCGGAACGAAAACGAAAACGGTAAAATTGTTAAAATGTGCACATTTAAATGTGAGCATTCACAATTAACGAAAAGCTTGCCGGAGCCCGGGATCGGGAACGGAGAGTTGGCGAAGTTTCAACTTTGGCGTTCACGTTTCCGATCACAGCCCACTAGATTCATTCTATTGCAATCTAAAAGCTATTTTGTCGTCGTATATTTTGTAGCAAGAAGACCGTGACATAACCTATGCATTATTTTGTTCTGTGCTGTGCATCATGGAGCAAGTTTTATTTGATGAGATTCTAATATTGAGTGTTGAGGAAAATCCTTACGTTTACGATAAACGGCGCGCCTCGTATAAAGATGAGAAAATGGAGGAGAATACGTGGCTTTCAATAGCTGTATCTTTGAACACCGATCGGAAGCGAATCATATTTTATTACTGTATTGGTTGTATTACACACTACATATTCATGCTTCAATTCAATAACTACTGTTGTGTTCATTTTTTGTTCTATTACAAATGTTTCTTCTCCAATTATTTTACGTTATGGTAGATTTAAAATAGGTTCTGATAATAAAGATGCAGGGGTATATTTATAGTACCGTACCTAATGAAATGTTTCAGTTGAAATTTCGAAGTTTGTTAACCTGTGTTTATATTGGCTGCCTTGTACTCATGAGAGAACGCCATTGGGTCCATTATACACAAATAACATCAGAATGCGTAATATCGACTTTACATATCGTCATTGATATGCATATCGATATGCATAGTCGTCTACGTTCTCGGTTTACTGTGAATCAAAAGTTTTCATATTCACGTCCTCTGCTTCTCGTTTTCATTCTGGTTCTCGTTCCCGGTTTATTGTGAACCAGCCTTAATGCACGACACTGGTAGCTACGAGACCAGAAATAGCAAAGCTGATAAAAAGAGTATTAACAGTAAAAACGTCAACAATAATAATATAATCATAATATTTGTTTTATTGCAACAGGAGCCAGGTCCTATTGTCCAGAAAATGAAAAAGATTTTCGAACGCTGTGCTGCAGAAAATGGAATAATATCAGGAGGTAAAATATATATTCCTCTTCAATATACAATTTGAGAAATATTAACTTCTTATTAAATTACGAACATACAATTTGCTTTCTTACTTTCTTACATTAGAAGAATCGTTAAAAATTAAATATTCTTGAAGTAGTTTTCTCGTGATCCTTCAAAGCAAAATTTAAATAAATATTAATGTAATTAACATGATACATACTTTCTGATTCTGCTTCATAAAAAGTATGTCCATTCATCATGATTGCAAATGGAATCACTATTCATGGCACCTTGAAATATCACTTATGGGGTTAAGTACAGCTTACAGCAGTAAAAGTTTTGAAATATTCAACTTTTTTTTTTTGTATCTTGTGCAATAATGAAAATTAGTATGTGTAAAACACTGTCCTACTGCTATATGAAAAAAATATTGTTACGATTTAAAAAAAAACTATTTACATTTTTTTTCAAAATTCAATTCACTGTGTAGTTATGAAGCTTTTCCCACATAGCTCAAAAACTACTCAACATTCCGTAATGAATTCTTTTGTGTTTATTTATGCATGTCATATCTACAATATAATGCAAAATCACTTCTCTATCTTTGATAGTTGTCTGATAAAAAATAAATTCATTTAAAAATGATCAAATACCAGTATTTTCTTTTAGCAGAAAATAAAAGAAATATTATTTATTAAGGAATGTACTCGTAGTTGAAAGAGCATGATATTTTAAACATGAGTTTCATCAATAAAATAAAAGAGAAATAACATGAAAAAGTTAACAAGTTTATGAGTTATGAGGGAAACGCTTCATCACTGCACAGTGAACTGCCAACATTTTGAATTTAAAAAAAAATATATATATATATTTTTTTTTTTTTTTTTTTTTTTGAAATCGTAAAAATATTTTTTCATATAGCAGGAGGACAGTGTTTTACACATGCCAGTTTTCATTATTGTACAAAATACAGTAATGGAGGAAAAAAAATGTTGAATATTTCCGAAAATTTTACTGCTATAAACTGTACCTAACCCTTAAAATACATACAAAAATTAACACATTTACTATGAACTAAAATTAGATTGTGAATTTTCTTTTCTTGGATTGTTGACAATAAGATATTTTTATAATAAAAAGTGAGATATTTAATTGCTTAATTTATAAATTGCAACTGTTCAAAGTATATGTTAAATAAATCCTATGACACGCCAAATTGCCCCACAGTGGCGAGAGGTTAGGGCTCCCACCTTTACAGATAATCGGCATTTAATGGCAGTAGGGATGTTATTCTCACATGTCCGTCGCCTTTATCCCCAAGGAAATGCCTCTGGTGCTCATTTTTGTTAGAGGCTGAGTATACCCGAGGGCGATAGTGCGGCTGAAAGGATTATATCAATGGAAAAATCCATGACTCCATCAATAATCGAACCAGCGACCTTCCGGCTTGCAGTGTTACACATTAACCGAGACGCTACTGCGAGTCCCTATAACTATTTAAGTATATGCAATTATTTTTTTTTTTAATTCCAACGGTATAGGTCTTCATAATTAGGTAATTGTATTCGCTTCTAATATCACTTTACTTTTTAAGGAATCACTATTCAAAACTCAAAGAAATATGAAACGGGAGAGGGAGATTGTGTTATTTTGAAGAACAAAATTTTCACTTTGTCTGTCTGTCTGTCTGTCCGTCTGTTTGTTCATTTATCTATTTATTTATTTATTTATTTATTTATTCATTTATTTATTCATTCACTCACTCATTTAATTAGTTAATTAATTAATTATTTATTTATTCATTCATTTTTTATTCATTCACTTATTTATTTATTTATTTATTTATGTATTTACTTACTTATTTACTTACTTATTTACTTATTTACTTACTTATTTACTTATTTACTTACTTATTTACTTATTTATTTACTTACTTATTTATTTACTTACTTATTTACTTACTTTTTTATTTACTTACTTTTTTATTTACTTACTTTTTTATTTACTTACTTATTTACTTACTTATTTACTTATTTATTTACTTACTTATTTATTTACTTATTTATTTACTTACTTATTTATTTACTTACTTATTTACTTATTTATTTACTTATTTATTTACTTACTTATTTACTTATTTATTTACTTACTTATTTATTTACTTACTTACGTGCTTACTTACTTATTTATTTACTTACTTGCTTACTTACTTGCTTATTTATTTACTTACTTGCTTACTTACTTGCTTATTTATTTACTTACTTGCTTACTTACTTGCTTATTTATTTACTTACTTGCTTATTTATTTATTTATTTATTTATTTATTTATTTATTTATTTATTTATTTATTTATTTATTTATTTATTTATTTATTTATTTATTTATTTATTTATTTATTTATTTATTTATTTATTTATTTATTTATTTATTTTGCTAATAATTGTAATATAAAATATAATATATACAGAAAGAGTAGAACTCGTGCTCAGAGACGGATTCCTGAATTGAAATTAAGAAATTAAATTAAGAGCCAACCTGAAGATGTAAATAGGGAAAAAACGACATCTATGTACGTACCGTTCCATATTTCATGGAGAAATACGGTCTACAACAAATTGAAGTAATAGGCCTTATGGTTGGAGCGCGCGGAACTGTTCCCGGTTTCTTCTTCCAGACCTGGCAACGTTTCGGCCTACAGAGGAAGGCAATTGATGACATCGTTCTTGCAGCTCTGAGAGGATCAATATTTATACTCCGCAACCATCTCTACGGTCAACAATTATCTTCAACTAATTAATTAGTAGCTACTTATTTATTCAGTCATTTCTTGTCGTTGTTGTAAGACTCCCTTCAACTTAAACATATGCATATTATTTATACTTCCAACTGCCTATTGCACAATATGCTCTGTCTTTGTGGCAGCCTGTTAATACAGGGAGCTGTTATCGTTTAGATAAATAAATAAAAAATACAAATTGTCTTATATCTACTATACAATTAGAATATATAAATTTAAATTTACAATTTTTCAATTTTTATAAATCCATACTTAACTTTTTAAATTTAATAGTAGAACTATTAGAATTGACAAGATTAGGATATTTAAATATAAATTTGTTATATATTCTTGGGCCTAAATTACTACTATTATTAAATACTGTAGCAGTGTTGCATTTTGGTTCAAACAATCTTAAAGAATGCATACCTTTTGTTTCATAACTATGAGAATACAATTCAAAATTATTTCGATTTTTATGTTTGAATTTTATGAATTGAAGGTACATTTCTAGAGTCATTATTTAGGTTTAGCGGAAATACGTCCATTTTGCTCTATTTCCTCAATTAGAATACACACTGTATTTTAAGTACTGTACCAACATTTCTGTTTAAAGAATATTAAGATTCGTGATATTGTTTTATAAGCAATACGAAATTAATTTCGCAGGTACTACAATTTTTTGCACATACTGACTGCATAATTTCAGTTCTACTTTATATTATGTGAAAAGAATAAAAATTGTACTCGTAAATTAAAATTGTTAGGGCCGATTTCGAACGATCGCTATTATCTGTTTTTCATTAAAATAAAGACTAATTTATTTTTTACTAAAATTATTATAAACGTGTTTACAATATTCAAGCACCTTCCTATTAGTATGTTCAAGTTTTCCTTCCCCACTCTTCTCTATTTTCCTAGCCTCTTTCTTCTAAACATTTTTGTTTTTTCTTTACTACTTTATTTCCTTCATCCCTTTGACCCATGGTCTTCCCCTTTTCTCCTTTCCAGTAGGTATCCATTTCGATATCTTCTTCGGTAATTTGTTCTTCATCCTAGAAAAGTTGCCATGTCAATTAATTATTTACTATGGACATATTTAATTATAGAATTTTGACAGTCCACCTTTTTCCTAACTTCCTCATTTCTTATTCTGTTTAATTTTGAACATCGCGCAGACTTTCTGAGGAAGTCATCTCTAAAGATTCTAGTTCATATTTAACTTTCGAATTTAATATCCACAATTCTGCTCCATAAATTGCCACATTCCTAACTAATTTAACTTATGACGATATGTTCTATACATCACATTACAAAGAACACATCACAGCCATAACAAAATTACAAAACACTTCCACATACGCAGAACACATTACAAATACCAACCACACCTACAGCGACATAAACACAGACATGGAAATTCTACATATTCAACCGAAAAGCCAGAAACTAAACACACTAGAACAATACCAAATGTACAGACACACAAAAACACATCCACATAAAATTCTCAACACACAACTCAATTTCAGAGCACGCACATTTTTTGACTCCACATTACATTACACAAACACACCCCCATAGGAAATGCAAACAAAATGCGCGAAGACGAACACCAACTAGTTCTGACGATAGCCCATAACAGGCTGAAACTAGTCAACAAGGTACTGTACCTAGTATTTAACGCGTGAAAGTAATATAATACAAATTCCAAAGGAATATTAATTCAATATTAAGTATTAAATTTTGTGCGAGATCTTGCGTATTTGCTTGTTTTCCGCACAGAACCAATACGCGGTAAGTGTGAAATACCACATTCAGTATTCCCAACGTAACACACATAACAACTTCCCTCTTCTTACCGCTTAAGCGCGACATTCATTTTACTGCTTTAGGCTTTTAACATATTATTTTTAGAGACGTTTAACATAGTAATAATTATAAATTGGAAACTTACCACTGCAATTTCACCTAAATATTTGCAAAAATTAAGTAAAGTCTACTACTCCACGAAACTTATTGCATTCCTGATACAAGTAACATTAAGGAAGCCGTGAAAAAATCAACAAGATTCCAGATGCCGATGTTATTACTTGCAATATGTTATATACAGTAAATAATATTGTTAAAATATTAAAATGAAAAATAAATCATTACATAACCTTACCGTTTGTTTTAAGTTCGCATTTATAGACTGGGAAAAAAAAAGAGTGCTGGAGTATAGTAAACACAGAAAACATTTTATAGCAACAATGTTGAAGAAAGATATTTTGGTTTTCCGAAGTTGCCGTCATTAAACAGAAACCAACATGGAGATTTCATTGCAACTAATTAGAAATTCGTCTTTCAGGTATGTAATAAACGATCTTCGCACAAAATAATGTACGATACACGAGCGGTATGTTTGTTTTCATGTTCTCGGAAATTAAAAGAGCTCAACTACGTTTCGCTTTTTCAATCTTTTCCTCGAATATGAAAATGTCAACATACCGCTCTTGTAACTTATATTACTAATACGGTAGCAATCCGTGTGGTTTCAAAGAATTCAGTTGGATAAAATACAGTCTGCTCACTATCTAAACTGCATCGAGAAATTCATAATACGGTCCTGCACTGCATAAAGATACTTATTGCATGAATGATCTAGTTTTAGCTTTCATTATGTGCGTCACCAATGTTATTTAATTTCGTATTATAATTTCCATGGCCTCGTGAAAGTCGATGTTGAATACAACAGACAATAATAAAGAACAATTTGACTACAGAAGATTGCATTTTAATATTATACAGGAATGTTTGATCGTACTTATTTTTACTTTTTTATTTTTTAATTAATTTAACGTCTATTTACACAATTTTAATGTGGCGTATGTTTTTCTCCTGGTAATGAAGATTAAATGTGCAAACTTTGACACATATCGTTCAAAGCGTATAGATTTATATAGAAAACATACAAACATACATATATACATACCCACATTCAATTTTATATATTTTACATTTACGTTTAATTTTAATTGTGAATAGGCCTTTATATTTACGCCAGCGCAAAATCAACGCAGGAGTACCAACAGTGTCTCTTATCGAAATTTCTACAGTTCAATCTAACAGAGCAAAATTTAAATCTACATCATAGATAGTGTTTGTTTTATACAACATTTAAAGTGTCTATTGTTGTAATAACTCTGTATAAAATGATAAAATAATTTAAATCTGTGCATAATTAATACAACAGCAAATATAAATGCATGAGTGACAATAATTATTTTATTATGCATTTTCACAGATGAACTCATGTTTCTCAAAATGGATACTCCACCACTCACCACACAAGCAAAAGTAAGTTTTCTAAAATAGGGTACTTTGCAACTTACATTAGGAATATAATTATCTCTTTGTATGATAATTCACTTAAATTATAATTCCAGAGAAATGTGTTCGTAAACACCTACATTACAACTTAATACATTCTGTATCCTTTTGTCTTCTCATATCTTGTAACATATCTCAGGAATATATCATCGTCACATGAAATGCTAGGTAAAAATTCGTTACAAATCCTAAAATCCCGGATAATAGAACTACGGTGTGAGCGGATTATCTGTGAAACGTGAACACGGCTAAACTTCAGTGGAAGCTTATCTTGGTCTTAGCCAACATTTCGCGTAGAGGGGAACCCTACTTAACAAGATATACGATGCGATGTGTGGGTACTAAACGCACGTGTTTGTTGGTGATAACATACTGTCTGCTACAAAGTATGGGCGTACGCAAGGGGGGGTACCGGGTTTGAACCCTCCCCCCTTGAACTTAAAAAAACACACATATTTCAATATATTTGTTTGTTTCCAAGGATTTTCCTTTATGTAAAGTGTCTTACCTATCATATACAAACAACTGTTGACAAAAAAATATATATATATATAATTATTGTGTAAATGTAATAATGACACAAGTATTTTTTATTATACAAAATTTGTTAAAATTTGTTAAAAATTGGATGACTGTGAAACAATTACGTTTCATAGATTTTATAACCATATTCATGAATATGTTATATTAAACATAGTATAATGTTAATAAATATAACATAACACAATAATAATACTGTAATAATAATAATAATAATAATAATAATAATAATAATAATACACAAAATTTAAATTAGAGATAATGTAAATTGTAAACCATTTTAATAATGACGCCTCCCTTGACAAAATTCTGAGTACACCACTGTACCAAAGGAAAGGTGAATAAATAATAAATAGGCCTAATTATACTAATGCTCAACGAGTGTTCATTTCTGATTCATATTGTTTATTATTGTTTATTGTTAGTAAAATAACATATACAAAAATACAGCCTTAATTCTTCCCTGAAAGAGTAAAAACTCGTGTTCAGGGAGTTATCTAAACACATACTTAACACAAACAAAGATAATTATTTGACACAAAGTGGGTCAAGGAAAAAAAATTATAGGAATGAATTAACTTTAGTTAAAGCCGAAGATAAAACCAGATTCCGAAATTTTGCCATTTGTTTTTCACCGCCAACAATAAAAAGTCCAATCAACACTTTATCTAAATTAACCCATTTATTTTAATGTCTACCGTCTGAAATTTTTAAACTTAAATATTTATAAAATATGTTATTAACTTGACATGGTATATGTTTTCATTTCTTTTCAGTGCTTCATGGGATGTTATCTTGAAGGAATGGGTTTGGTACGTAAACATTGCATATGATCATTTCATTACAATAAAAATTATGAGTAACAAAAAATAAGTGAAGTAAAAAAATCGCATTACAAATTACACATATTATTGTTAGTATGAAGTAGGTTATTTTACGACGCTTTATCAACAGCTTAGGTTATTTAGCGTCTGAATGAGATGAAGGTGATAATGCCGGTGAAATGAGTCCGAGGTCCAACACCGAAAGTTACCCAGGATTTGCTCATATTGGGTTGAAGGAAAACCCCGGAAAAAATCTCAACCAGGTAACTTGCCCCGACCGGGAATCGAACCCGGGCCACCTGGTTTCGCGGCTAGACGTTCGAACCGTTACTCCACAGGTGTGGACGTTAGTATGAATGATTTCCGTTGTATGCTATATGCATCAGAGAAATTGTACTCGTACTTAATCATTATACTTATGAAAAATTTCATAGCATTTTTCAGAAGACGAATCCAAATTATTCTGCTGAAAATTCAGGCAGTTGACTGGCGTTGTCATATTTATCTCCCTAATCTAAACAAGGAAATTTCTAGTGCTCCCGTAATAGAAAGTCTAAAATGAGTACGGCCTCTTGCCGTCATTACGATTCTCTCTTTACATTCAGCACATATTGGACACATTGCTTTGGCTGAGATATGAGACCTAAATAGTTCCAAAATTTGTGTCTCATCCCGAAAAATCGAAAATTCAGATAAGTGCACTACTGCATTCAATACACAATATACTATCACAAAATGATGTCAAAAAAGTTCTTTCTCACTCAATTCAACTATGGTTGATGTTTCAAAATGTGTCTTATCCTCCAAAAGTATGTTCCATAACTTGCCTACTCCATACTCCAAAGAAGTGTTATCAAAATGAGCCATAACATTTTTGATATTGAGCCACAAGTTTTTCGCAAAAGGAACATCATTAAAACACCAAAATTAAATTATGTTAACAACCATCTAACAAAACATTTCGGCGATGGATGGAAAAATCAGGTCGGATTATCTTTCTACATGAACATTCTGAATGCAAATTGTGCTGATGAAGCCTAGAATGTTGAATCAGATGTTGACTGTTGCAGTGAACCAGCCTCTGAATCAGTTCATTGTAGTTAAGAACATTTGAAAACGTTTTCATTATGAGAGTGTTTTGAATTGTTTAGTAAACTGTCAGTTTTTCTACTAATCACTGACCTTTTTATTTTTCATTAAAGACATCAGCTCAAAGAATTTGAGTGACCACAAGCGTCCTGAATAAATAAACATGTACAATATAATGTGATTTGAAACATTAAAGAAAAAAGAAAGTTAGTTGTTGAAGGCAAACATAAGTGGATTAATCGAAATGGAGATGATGATGTAATATTTGAAGAGAATCCTTGATAATATTTATAAGAATAGACATTACATAATTAAAAAGGATGTGAAGTTCCTTAAGAAAATTCCATGTGAGTTTTGTAATAGAACCTCTACTGCCAAACAGCAAACCAATGACAGACCATTGTTTAAGAGGGACGTTGTACTTTTGAGAAAGATAAGGCAGACAAGGTTCATGTATAGACTTCTTCTCAATATCAACTTTGGTAGCCTGATTTAGGTTCCTTTCGAAAAGTTATGTTTTATTTAACGACGCTCGCAACTGCAGAGGTTATATCAGCGTCGCCGGATGTGCCGGAATTTTGTCCCGCAGGAGTTCTTTTACATGCCAGTAAATCTACTGACATGAGCCTGTCGCATTTAAGCACACTTAAATGCCATCGACCTGGCCCGGGATCGAACCCGCAACCTTGGGCATAGAAGGCCAGCTCTATACCAACTTGCCAACCAGGTCGACGTTCCTTTCGAAACGGATAGTATGGTCAAGAACAAGATGCCGTTTTAAGCGTCCGTTAATAGCAATACTGTCTGCCCGTCTGAAAGAACCATCTGATGATACACAATGTACTTCCTCATGAATCTCCCAATTTAAAGTTTTTAACGATGTCGCCAAAGCATGTCGTACACGATGATGTCTAGCATTGATCAGCAGCTCGCCTTTAGGGCATTGTCCAAGCACGTGTCCAAGTGTTTCAAGCTCACTACAGTCTGGATGACGGCAGCGGGTTGTGCTTAGAGTTCTGCCCGGTATTGCGCGAACCGCCGAAATATTGCTTGACATTTTTAAAGCATTGGTCCATTCTGAGAAAGATAGGCCCTTTTGATTGCTTAACCATTCTTTCTGCTTACTTCATTTACAATATATAACTTTTGATTTGAAGTCTTGTAATACAAAATTTAATTTACATTGAAGATTTTTGTGTTTTTTCCAAATCATGCCTTATCGAACTATGTTATTTCCAAAACTTGCCTTCTCCTAGGTATAGTTCCAAAACTTGCTTTCTCTAGTTTTAACATCTAAATAAAAAATCTTACCGAACGACCTAATGAGCTTCTATTCCTGACCTATATACTATAAAACATTTATTTTAAAGGGTGAAAAAATTCTTATTTTAACATAACAAATGTGCAAAAAGTGATTTGTGAAAAAAAACATAAAAAGTGGATAAAACACGTTTTGGAACTATAGGACTCATATGACATTTGAGTATTTTCATGTTGATGTAAATATTTTGAAGAAGAGATACAATTTTTCTTAAAATAATTTTTTCAATCTGTCTGAGATATTTTGAAAGAAATTTCCATTGCAATTGATTGTCCAAATTAAGGATACACCGAGATGAAATGTTATCATTTTTCGTCAAAAAATCACTTTTTTTAGCACTAAAAAATTTTTATGGTCTAAGGAAGCTCTGGATCAATTTTCATTGAGTTATGCCCCTCCAATTGTATGTTACGGCTGCCATTTTTAAAAGGCTACGCGCTCTGAGTAGGTATTTAAAATTTAAAACCAATTTTTCTCGGTTTTTAATTTTTGCACATTTTGCTTTACTAAAAATGCTATTTCTCCTACAAATTTTGTGCTACATGCATTATTTTTGTGAGAGTTTTTGAATATGTGTGTAACAAATCTTACTATCAGTATTTTCTTTAAGTGACAGTTATTAAAAATGAATTTGTTTTTGCAACAGTTGCTAATTTTTTTACTGTTTTTAAGATTGACGATACAATTTTTTTAATTATTTTTAGATGAAACTAATAAAAAATGTGGATAGTAAGTTTTATTTGGAAGAGTTTAAAAGTTACAAAAATGGAATTTCAGGTGAAAATTTTAAAATTTGTAGGAGAAATAGTGCTTTTATTTTACAAAAATGTTAATAACTCACATATTTTTAAACCAAATTTTCAAATTTTATCAAATTTGATATGCACACTATTTATATGCAGCATAATAACTATGCAAAATTTGACATTTTTAGTTTGATTAGTTTAAAAATTGAAATTTCCCCTCGGAGTACCCTTAAGGGAGTCAATTCAGTGATAACTGAATTAATTATTCGTATTTTGGAGCATAAAATAGTTAGATATTTGAATTTTTAATAAACTTATAAGAACCTGAAAAATATCTCTTGGAAATATTAGTTTAATACTGATACAATATTTATTTCTAAAATGATTCATTGTATTTGTAAAAAAAAAAATGAAATTATGCATATATACGTACATATATTCAGTGAAATAATAGGTTTTTACAATATGGATAGTTATGTTCAAAAATTAAAATTTTCACGAGTATTCCACGAGTAACGTTTGAGTTCTAAATAAAAATGTTTTATGTTTTAGTTTCAGAAAAGAGTCTTTTTTATTCCAGATAAAAGATGGCAAATTCACTGAAGAAAACTGCTTGTCATGGGCAGGCAATGCGAAACTAGCCATAGAAACTGGGCAGGAGTTGTGGGACAAATGCCGTTCACGTGGTAAGTTTATGTGGCACTTTTAAAAAACATGAACTTACAAGTAAAAACATACTTTATTTTTTGTATCAGAAAAACTAATTAAAAGACTTTAAAAAGTTATCAAGTATTACTTTTATAGTGGGGGATGGAAATGATCGCTGTGAAACTGGCTCTAATCTCTGGATGTGCATAAGATCCTTGACGAAGAAGAAGAAAAATTGATTTGTGTCAAGTAAGTTTTTTGTTCGAGATATTAGGTATTAGATAAGTTACTTATGTAAGATTATTTTAGTGTTCTCTATTACAATCAGTACTCAGTTCCCTTCATTACGTGAAATATTTCTAAAAATCAATATCTTTCTTACGTGAACATGTAACATTTGTAAAATAAATACAGGGTGGAAATGAAATAATCCTGCAGATTGAAAGAGACGATAGGCTACACTTAAATGAATAGAAAGCCTAATATGACCTTTTGTGATTAAATTCACGGTTAATTAGAAAAATGATTTGGAAGTTTCAGCAGTCCGGCAACATCGCCGCTAACACAATCCTCTTTCTTCTCTTAATACAGATGTAAGAGTTCAACGAACTCAGGTCTGTCTGCCATAGTAAACTACCACCCATCTCCCTTTCTGGCTACAATGTTGCAAGCTGTTCGCATCGACCAGTGGCTTCAAATTAGTCGTTTTTAAATTAAATTTACACGAAAACTGTCCACGCTATTGAAATACGCCAGAGGAGTAAATGATCTAAATGATTCTTTGTTATATTTTGTCTCGATAGGGACAAAAATCACGATCCTACTCGCAACAGTTACTGAATACGAAGGCGTTAACATTTGGGGAAAAAAATCTCATAAAACTATGGACTTTCCACCGATATCATAACAATTTTTTGTTACATATAATATAAGCCAGTGGTTCCTAAACTTTTATCATCGCGGATTCCTTTCCACTCAAAAAAAGATTCACGGATTCTCAAATTAAATTAAACTAATTTAATCGTTAGATTGCCATAGGCTTAGATAATAATAATATATTTATATACAGTATTTGCTGTAGGCCTACAACAGCCTATTGATAATAATTTATTAAATTTATAATGTGAAAAATAGTACTTATGTATTTATTTATTTATTTTTTTATTTATATATTTATTTATTTATTAATCTATTTATTAATATATTAATTAATCTATTTATTTATTTACTCATTCACTCATTTATTTATTTATTTACTTAATTATTTATTTATTTATCTATTAAATAATCTATTTATTAATCTATTAATTAATCTATTTATTTACTTACTCACTTATTTATTTATTTATTTATTTATTTATTTATTTATTTATTTATTTATTTATTTATTTATTTATTTATTTATTTATTTATTTATTTATTTATTTATTTATTTATTTATTGATTTATTTATTTACTTATTTATTTATTTATTTACTTATTTATTTATGTATTTATTTATTTATTTATCTATTTATTAATCTATTAATTAATCAATTTATTTATTCACTCACTCATTTATTTATTTATTTATTTATTTATTTATTTATTTATTTATTTATTTATTTATTTATTTATTTATTTATTTATTTATTTATTTATTTATTTACCTATTTACCTATTTACCTATTTACCTATTTACCTACTTACCTACTTACCTACTTACCTACTTACCTACTTACCTACTTACCTATTTATTTATTTATTTATTTATTTATTTATTTATTTATTTATTTATTTATTTATTTATTTATTTATGGCTCGTGTACGGTGTGGTTTTAGTCAATAATATAACATAAAATTTAGAAGGACAGTTTACTAAATACAGTAAGTAACTTAATTCAAACCAATAAATACAACTGTTTCCTGTATAACTATTGCTTCCTCGTCTCAGAACTCACCTCGTATGACGCCTCTGTAGCATTTTCATTGTCGGTTTTCGCACTTTTCACTAACATATTCTGACACTATTTTATTAATCCTTCAAGTTTACGTGGAAAAAAAAAATGTATGTTCTTGTGCTTACATTCGAGGTGGTTTCTTTCCAAAACATCTATGCAGCTTTGCCGCCAATAAAGAATAGTTACTTAACACGTTATTACATAGCACACATAGGCCGTCCGGAGCAATTTCATTGCCCATACAGGGTGATTCACGAGGAAAGGTAAAAAATTTAGGATACGATATCTTAGGTAATTTTGAGTGAAAAAGTTCATATGAACATAGGTCCGTTTTCGAACGATGGCGGAGCTAGATGCACTTTTTTTGGTAAAACGTCTCGCCCCAATGTGAATCAGACGTTACCATATGCTGCTGACGTGAAACAAGGTCATCGATGAATGACGTAACATTGGAATCTGCATTGTGAGCAATGTAGATAAGAGAAGAGAAACAAACCGGGTGGTGGGGCATTACAAATGTCACAACAAATACGCTATCACTTATCAGTTCACAGCAGTTCAGTCAGCTACCTACAGTATAGTAGTTATACAGGTACAGTTATCGGAAGTGTAAAGTTGTGTTTTTCAAGATGCCTTATAAATTTTTGACTGCAAAATACGCCGATATTGTGTATGTTTATGGTTTATGCGATGGAAGTTCCTTGCGTGCCGTCGCTGAATATGAACAACGCTTTCCGAACAGAAGGGTACCATATCGAAGAGTATTTACTGTCTACGGGGTTGGATGAAAGACTTGGTATAGCAAAGGAACGGGGAAACGAGAGAGCCGCTAATTGACCTATTTTGGATGCGGCATAAAGACAGCCACGTGCAACTCTCCCGAGCGATGAGCGCGATTCACGCCCGAGCGCAACAGTGATTTGAAGCAGAAGGAGGTACCTTTAAAAATGTGCGAAAACATCGACCCCGACGTCTAGAGCATTAGGTATGTATGCATATGTGAATATAAACTTTAAATTTCTCCGTTATCTGTCTCTAAATGCGAGTTAGTACAATGGAATCTCAGAAGTTTTTGTGAAATCAAAGAGCCATATCTCCGTAACCGTTCAAAAACGGACCTATATTCATATGAACTTTTTTCACTCAGAATGACTTCAGAATTCACATCCTAAATTTTTTACCTTTCCTCGTGAATCACCCTGTATACGTAAATCCAAGAGCCAAATATGGTTCATCATATTTTCGTTTTTTATTTGATTCGCCCGTTTTTAAATTAGCAGCACTGGGATGTTATACATCACAAGGTGATCGACTGGTTTCTCAATTTGTAGAACTGTAATTTTATTGTATTTTATTAGCCACCGATCCATTGAGACGACACTGTATAATATGAAAATTAAAAAACTTCGTAATATTAAATTAATATTATTATATTCGGAATCAAAGACACGTGGTTATTAACACACAGTTCAACACGAATACCTCACATTAAGCTTGTTCGTACTGAATGAATAAAAACTGACTTCTAGTGATGGGTCGTTCGCGAACAAACTGACCCTTTTGAATGACTCTCTCCTTCGAGCTAGTAACGAGCTAGCTCGCTCGTTGAGAGCTGGTCGTTCGCGAGGCACTTCCAACTTCTTCAGCTCGCGACTCTCAACCAGCTCACTGCTCGTCTCACGACTCCCGCTCTCGAATAACCAATGGCATTCAATGCATGATCACGTGACATCTGTAGTTACTTTGAGAAAGACAGAGAAGGTGAGTCCGCGCCATACGCCAGTAGCGGACGGATGTGGAACTAATATTACGCGGCTTTCTATCAGCTGATGTGTGTGTAGAAAAATATACGTATAACATTGTATAACGTTTATGTTGCAGGCTTTGTTTTTTCATCTATTTTGTTTAACATAATACGATTGTCCCTGTTATCCTTTTGATTCCTAATGTCATAGATTACACTATTATTGACAGTTTCGATATGTTACGCAACCAGCTCTTTGAACGATGTCGTTCGCGAGCTGTCTATACTTGTTTTTTTGAAAGATGGGACATGAGAGGAGCGTTGCGATCAGAAAAAAACTGAATATCACATAGCGTGGTAGGCTTGTTGCTATGGTAACAACGGTTGAGTTGCCAAACTTACAGATCCCACATGGCGAGTGCTTAATAGCTCTCTTGGAAACATTTATTGTGCACACAATGTTAGCATTGGTACGTTTCGTCTTTGATTCTCTGTCGATTTTTGTATTGTTTTCTTACCTTCGCGTCAATTGTCAATGAATGTTTTAACGTCAGCCATCTTAACGACAATTGCTAGCTTCCATCAGCTGGCAGCTGGTAGTCCATATTGGCAA
The DNA here is from genome assembly GCF_040183065.1 of Periplaneta americana. Lineage (NCBI taxonomy): Eukaryota > Metazoa > Arthropoda > Insecta > Blattodea > Blattidae > Periplaneta > Periplaneta americana. Next base: position 160,520,247 of record NC_091123.1, read on the forward strand.
CATAGCACTGTAGTTCCAAGCTCAGCCGCTTAACTGCCATGTCCCATCTTTCAAAAAAACAAGTATAGCCTCTCGTGAACGAACGAGCTGGCAGCCAGCTCGCGAACGAAGGAGCTATCAACCAGCTCGTGAACGAACTGACTCTTTTGAACGACTCTCTCTTGGGAGCGCGAGGCAACGAGCTAGCTCGCGCCTAAGAGCCGGTTGGACCCATCACTACTGACTTCACCATAGCAGAAGCACAACGCGTGCACAACAATGGACGAAATTCGTTTCTCTTTAAAAATACGTGTCAAAATTTATTGCTGACTAAATTACATTGTCATTCAAATTTATTTTACAATTAAGACATTATGGGTGCTAGTCATAGACATTTCGCAGCACGCGCTCCGAGCGTGCTAAGCTAGCCCCGGCTATCCACTGGTTACTAGTACAGAATTCAAATCATATCCTACCGCTAACACTGGTTTATGAATACGAAAAACGCTGATCATCCACTGAAGTCTCCGAGCACATTTACAAAAACTTATTCTTACACTGTTGGTCTCGAGAGAAAAAAGTGCAAACATTTACACACAAAAAGCAGACAAAAACTAACTAATAACTCGCCACCCTCCCCAAGCAGACAAAAATTTTCAATAAAATTGTCTACCGTAAATGAAAAAGAAAGCCGTGTTTTTTTTAAAACAGCTCGAAGGCCAGATCACGCAAGGGTGAGATCTAGTCATCTACCCTTGTCGATATACTAACTTTGACAAGTACAGTCGCGTACAGTACTGTACAATCGCGTCGAGAAAAACAGTAGTATTATACGTTCATCATCATCATCATCATCATCATCATCATCATCATCATCATCATCAACAATATGATTTAGGCCCATTGACCTGTTTCGTCTTCATAGCAGTATTAAAATTGGTCTTTCCAGCGTTTTCTAGAGCGTCGATTCCGTCGTCAATGTATAAATTAAATAAAACAGGTGATAAAGAAGACCCTTGTCGAACATCTCGTGTTATTTCTTTGCTTTCTTTGCTTATTCCATTCTTTACTTTAATTCTAATTTTAGTGTTACTATATAAGCCTTGTATTACCCTTATTAGATGTTCTGGTACTCCTTTAGATCTCAATACTTCCCATAATTTTTTACGATTAACAATGTCAAAAGCTTTATTATAATCAATAAAGGCAATATAAGTTGGGATATTGTATTCTCTATTATACGTTATTTATTTCAAAATATCTATTACCAATCACGGAACCCCAGAGATCCACGGAGCGCACTTTGGGAACCACTGACATAAGCTATTCGCTCGAAAATCTGCAGAATTCTTTCATTTCCACCCTGTATCACATTGATATTTTATTTCATTTCAGGTGGAGAGAACTTCTTTGAATTATTAATTCACTCCAAATTGAAACAAGTGCAAGTAGCTAAATATAATTTTCTGTCAATCTGTTAATATCCAGTATTACTGAAAAATATATCCCCAAAAATAAAAGAAAAAAACATTATATCTGTGTACTCTATGAGAGTGTGTATGTGATCGTGTTTTTGTATTATGTTAAACAGAAGTGTCATAATTCAGGTCATAATTATTGTTTCTCTGTCGTATGAGATAATTTATTATCCTTATGACTAGACAGTGGATGCGGGATGACTTATCGTTGAATGTAGGTGCACATTTACTATATGTTACATTTTTTTTTTCATTCAGACCATTGGCTCAACAGGTTTTAAACGTAAACAGACGACGTCAACATGCTACTGTATCCCCGTACAGTCAGAAGGAAAAGAAAATTAACGTACTGTAGTACATACCTTGCAAGTTCAGTCCCCGTCATCATTGATGCAATTACCAGCGTTGCAGTAAACGACGATATATTCTCGTAAGTTGTCGAAGCTGAATCGTCTTCGTCTATCGCTTAAACAGTTTTTGTATCGAGAGAATTTCTGAAGAAAACCTCTAAAATGGAATCACTCAATTTCTTTAGAGGAATATTTGTACTGAGCATCATGTTGTACGTGTCGTTAGACCCGCACAACTAAATGATGATGATGATGATGATGATGATGATGATGATGATGATGATGATGATGATGATGATGATGATGATGGTGGTGGTGGTTCCTCAGATTTCATTTCAACGCATTTCCTGTGCGATGTACTGTTGAAATGTTTCTCTATAGCCTGAGTTGTTCTGTTTTTATTTCAATTTTACATACATTACACACGATATTGTCTTCGTTAATACATAAAATGTCACTCTCATACTTCTTAATTGCATTTCGTATCTCTAAGCGAATTTAACGTTTTGACTTCGACATTATGAATGGATCAGCACTACACTATTCAACTCTTACTAAATGCTTGAGCAGGATAACACAACTGCACACATTGCGTTGCAATGTGGACCGAGGTTCCTTCGTTTTGTACGCTGCTGTACTCGCCAGGTACACAAAAGACGAACGACGCGGCACGTGCCATATACTCCGATACGAAACAACTTCACTTTTCCTTAAGTCATCCCGCATCCACTGTCTACTTATGACAATACGAGATGAAGCGGCAACCCTTTCCTATAGGGGATTTAAAGTTGAAGAGTAGCTTATTTAAGCATCCTCAGGCTATAGTACTTTCTCATTAACCTACCAGTCTACCTAGACAACTTGTACAGATCCCAAAATTTCAGTATTTCAGAAAATATTTTCAAGTTACAGGCCAAAATACAAAAATAACGGAGGACACCAAATCGACACAAATTGTAAGAAATAGACATGCGAAAGATCAAAAGATATAATCTTATTATTATTATTATTATTATTATTATTATTATTATTATTATTATTATTTCATCCATCTACCCTTAGGCATGGCAGATTCAAGTATCCAGTTCTTAGTCCGCAATTTTCAAATTACAATGATCAGTTGCGCCAACTTATGTGGGCCAACTATTACCCGTTCAAGGCGAGTGACGACCCGGCGCGGCGTTTCTGCGAACTAAACTGTCTGCTGTGGTTGTGAGTACATTCATGTTCCCTCTCAGTCGGCGTATCGAAAAAAAATCCGAAGACAAAAGTTGTCTTGTAGTCTCTACTACCGGGACATCATTTTATTTTTACTAACATTTGTAATATTAACCTGGCTATACCTTTGAATTAAAGGTTGAGGATCGGAAACACTCTTTGTTACTCCTTCCACGACCGGAGTTCGATGATACCAGCGTAAAATAAAAACAAATCACTTTACTAAGTATAAGAAGGAAGAAAAATAGTGCATCCATTTACGTGAATTAAGAAATATTACGATTTTGATTTTTACAATTTTCGTTCGATTTTTATTTACTCAAATATAGTACAATATTAACAATACGTGTTTTTTTTTTACTTACTAACTGAACTATCCATTCGGACGTATTTATTATGCATTTTATAGTATACTGTGTAAACTCTATTTTTTTTTCATGGAGTGCAGTTTCATAGAATAGACTTTGCCGACAGACCTTCTCCTGCCCCCTACTAATTGGTTGTCATAAATAAATGTCTTCCTTACTGTGACGGAAATCTTGTCTTCTCTTGTTAGTAACCAATCACAACCCTCGTTCAGAAGAATTGACAGGTGCCCGTCAAATCCACGTGGAGGCAGAGTTGCCGCATCTTTTCCGAATTCCAAGAATCCCGTCAGTTTCACTGCATAATTTCGAAGTCATCAGGATTCTGACAACTGTGCAATGTTGGGACTAGGGGACAGGATGGAATTGTCAGAGGTGTTTGTGTAGGAAGTCATAAATCTGTAAGTGGGTGTTCAAAGGAGCCACCGAACTGCACTCCTTGAAATAAAATAAGGTATACAGCACATTAGCATACAATATGGAGAGTGCATTTAAATTGAAAAATAATCAAAAACTGGATATTTAAGCAAATTGTTGAAAATGGTGGTCGTTCATTTCGATACAGGCTTCAATTATTTTGTACATATTATCAAAGACGTTTTTAAGCATATCTTCGGAAATTGAATGTAGGCCTATTGATTGTTTCTTGAACCGTAAACTGGGGTTACTTTGAAAACAGAGGAAACTTTGACCATTTTTTCACAAAATCATATTTAGGTTTCTACATGCTGCACTTGTTATATATGGAGGTAAATTTGGTATGAGAATGATTTTATGATAATTTACCTCCATCTATAACAAATGCAGCATGTAGAAACCTAAATATGATTTTCTGAAAAAATGGTCAAAGTTTCCTCTGTGTTCAAAGTAACCCCAGTTTACGGAATGTAATTGTTTAATTCTTCTGTTGTTGTAGGATGTTTAGCAAACACAACTGTTTCACAGTAACACCAAAGAATAATGTAAAGCACTCAAATCAGGCGACATGGGGAGCCATAATCCTGCTCATGTTTAAATAGTTCTCCACCTACTCTATAACAGTGTACCTAACATACTGTAAATTCAATCTTCACTTCTGCCCGATCCGCACAGAAAAATTTACTCAGACATGCTCTCTGTTATCCGTCCAAGTGATTATGTCGCAGGGTCGTAGAAAGTGGGAAAATCATACGACAATAATTACTTAACAAGGCCCTTTTATTTAAATTATTTTAAAAATCTTGTATAATATTACGTTGTCACTAGCCTTTACAGAAGGGCCAGCAGAAATGTGTGGGGAAACCGTAATGTGACGTAACCAAAGGACGTAGCAGTACCTGTGCGAAAATACCTATGATTCAATAAATGAATGCTACTTCTTCACTGAAAAATCCGACCATATTTCGGGAACGCACTGTACTCACTCACTCAGTGCTGTATACTGTACTACGACCTTACGATGCATATGTGGTCTTGGTTCTGTGTGAGGACGGGTGGAAGTTTACTAGTAGAAGGGGTGGGAATGAAGTACATTAAAAAACTCAGGTACAATAAAAATTGAAGTAAAAATAAAATGATGTCCCTGTATAACTAGTGAAAAAACTAAGTCTTTGATTACGTTTTTCACCGAGCCGCAGGAGGTCTAAAGAATATCGTAGAGATATAGTCCAAGATCACACATTATCAGTTTTGATACCAACTTCCTAGTTCTGCTTATAAGCAAGACCCGGAGCCACTTTTACGAAAATTAGTGGTGTATAGGGCATTCAATGGTCTCCGCGTTGCTAACAGACGATTCTGTCTCATGCGTAGAGCTGTTATCTACAACAGAAGAAGAGGGGCGTACTAGTTCCTGCAGCTTTAGTGCAGTCGAAGAGAGAAGTGTTATTGCTTGTTGCATCACTGTGTGGACTGAACGAATAATAACCAAAGCTCGGAACTTGGGGACGTGTGTCTTTGAACGTGGCTAAGCGACCGGACTTCAATGTCAACAAACTCCCGCTTCCAGCACAGAGGTACTGTTAGGTCTCCTATATGGGTGGTTCCTGAACGGAACAACATATTGATAATATTATGGTAGGTTGAAACACGTATTTTATAGAATATATATATATATATATATATATATATATATATATATATATATATATAATCATTCTGCTCTGTACATTTTATTACAGTGTATGACTACATGCATTCGAAGATTTTCGAACCCATAACTTCTTCGTCTGTTAGTTAAACATGATTTGAAACGAAAGAAGCTTATTTCCACGTCACATGAAGTGACGGGAGCAAACTTAAAATACCCTACTGAATTTTTTCACTGTCACTGTTTCCTGTTCGATTTTCAGCAGTTGCTAGCTGATGTCGTATCTGAGAAAGATAAGTATTCTAAATTTTTCTCGAAAATAGTTTTCAATTTCTATGTCACTACTAGGGAAGGTTCCACTACGACTTGATCCATGGCTATGAACAAATTTTCCACCGATTTAAGAGACTGCAATGTCTTTCAATGAATGCCCGTTTCCAGTCTCTAGTTTATGTGTGGCACAGCTTACAAAATATAAACTCTTCATTTGAAGAAAATAATGTATCTCCTCAGAATTCCTCCACGAAATTCTGTACCTAAAATTTAAGAAATATATTTTCAAACTTCTATAATACCCATTCGAATAACACGTATTTTCTCATTCCTCTAACAGACCGTTTACCTGTAATTCTCTGAATGTCATTTGCTTCGACATGACACAGTTTCTTCGTTCGTCTTCTTGTCATTCGATGTGACCACTTTCTTAGTACACACGACTGTCCCTGAGCACTTGCAGGGTGAGCTTTGTGAACGTTGTACCTGTGACCTTACTCATGCGCACGACACACAAGTCCCCAAGTTCCGAGCTCTGATAATAACTCAAATAATGAAAATAACAAACGCACTTTACTATGCAACAAATCTTTCAATTAGAGAAGTCAAACGCCTCATCTCGGAACAGCTACTAAGGAATTCTAAGTTCATTGAAAATAACTTCAAAAACATTTCCAAAGCAATCATCCATCTAGATCAGTGATATCAAAGCAAGTGCGTTTTCCTGACCTTGACGTCGTGCGCGGGCATCAATCGCTAGGTATGGAAAGAGGAAGGTTTGTATACTGTGTATGAATAAGCAATATGTTGGATTAAGAAAACAGTGGTGCACAAACTTCAAACGGAACGTGAAATTTTATGTTGTTATTTTTATATGGTTTTTTTCTGTTTGATATTATCTATATTGTCTGTAAAACAAAAGTACTAACACCAATTTCTTAATATTGCAGTTGTGTTTTAAACGTTAAAGCAAAGTTACCTAGGTACTGTATATCGTGGGGTTTCTGCGAAACCCCTATAACTCCATTTTTCTAAGTTTTGAGAAAATCGGAGTTGAAGTTTTGGAGTTGTAGTTCTTGACTTAAGTTCAAAAGGACGCCGGGAATATACCTGAGAAAAACTATACCTCGCAGGAGTAAGTGGGTTTTACCAGACGATGGAGCATAACATTTTACATATTCAGATAACAATAACTCCATTTTCAGCAAAATTGGAGTTACAGAGTTTTTGCAGATACCCCACGATATGTTTTAGTGCAACTAATATTCCTTAACAAAACTCTTATCACATTATGCTTTTAAGGTGAGATTGGTGGGCAACTTTCTAACATCAGAATATTAAATTATTTTCTCGAAACCTGCTGACACTTTTACAACACATGGGCACGTATCTTTTACTTATGATGTAACAGTAGTTGCTTTGTTAATTAATTTCCTTACAAACATTTTCCATGCGAATATTTTCAAAATCTGTAATACACTATCTTCAGTAATACGTATTTACGATATATTAGATTTACGAAAACATTGTTTCAATACCAGTAAGGCTACTAAGTAAACAGGCCTATATCTGAAAATTTCACTTTTCTATAAAAAAAAAGTTGAGAAAATATTACTTTTGAATAAAAAAGCAAACTTGTGAAAAATGAGCATTAAAATTAAAACATACGTTCTTATAATGCACTTATACTTCTCAGTCAAATCTAAAAATTAACATGGATACAGTTTTAATAAGTTCTCTTCCCTTTATCCATTGAATCAGTGCTGGCCATCCCTGTACATAGCTCAACCAAGCGGCATATACTCCTCTCTCGTTTGTCTCTTCCCTTTTCACTGTAAAGCGCTCAGGCTCTCCTGGGCTCTAAAGCGAGCGCTTGCGCCTATGGGCATTGACATGACTGATCTAGATTCAAGAACGATGGAAATGATTGCAGCTATCCGACTCGTGGAGACAAAATAAAACTGAAGATGAAATTCTTTAGGTGGTGCAGGAGAAATTTAGAAATATTCTACAAATAATATAGTCTACCTAATACCTCGCGATGAGTTGGCAGGTTCTGCGAAATACGAAAATGTACATAAAATATGTACGACCCCATGGTTTAAGTTTACCCCTTTCATGTGTGACCTAGAGAGAAGTTTTTCTCAGCTGAAATATTTTGTAGAAAATAGATTACGTTTTCGTTTGAAAATTTGAGGATGTACAGTCATTGCAATAATAAGTATGAAGCGTTTCAATAATACATAAATAATACGTACCGGTAATATTGTACTACATTTTAATGTTTATAACAATTATTATTCAATTTTATTTCACTGAGCACATTGTATGTAATTTCTATTATATACCAACTATTTGTATCTATTCCATACATAATGGATAGCCTACAAAATTTAAACGTCCTTGGAAAATACCATAGTAAACTTACAAGTTTTCATTATATAAATTGTTACTTCATTAAATTACCTGTAAAGATGAGACTTATTTTCTTTACTGACTTTACGTACGTAGTCTAGTTTATATGTAGCTGAGTTTAACTTCGATGTCCAGTACGTGATTCGCGACTGACTCTGTAGGCACTATGCAACATGCAATGTAACTTCTCCTCAACCCTTCTGCGTCCTCATAAAGCTCAGATATGCATCATACCTTGTTTACTATTACTATAACACCAGGGGTAACCAAAGCGGGTGTCGTGATTACATTGTGTAATCACAGACATTTAAACGGGTACGAGGAGTCTCCTGTACATTGCTGTGTGTTTCATTCATGTAGGTACTGAAGGCAAGCAGTGGCGGTATCATGTCACTCTACAAACTCTATTTCTACAAGCAGTAAGAGGTGGTTTCGTAAAGAATGAGAACTTTTTTGTTGTTCTGTCGGATAAAATGTAATATGTTTAGTTTGCTCAACGGTTCAATTAGGAGTATATAGAAACATTAATTGCCACGCTAAATAATGTATTATTATTATTATTATTATTATTATTATTATTATTATTATTATTTTACTATTGTATTAATTTATTGTATCACTGTGCTAGACTATTACTGGCCAATGGCTGTTGTACAGCAAATATATAAATAAATTATTATTATTATTATTATTATTATTATTATTATTATTATTATTATTATTATTATTAACCACTAAGTATGTGTTTATATAATTTTTTTCATTATAATTGTGTACCTACCATTTACTATAAAAAAAACAATTTTTTGGTAAGCTTTGTTTTCTAGGCAGCCTTTACTTGGAGGAAGCTGAATAAAATTCAAAATACATGCATGAATACTGATATTTTTAGATCTTTTTACCTAGAAGGATAAACTTATTAGGTTTTATCTCAATTTTAGTCTTCTCAATCTTTAGATGAGGGTAACTATTTATTAATTATTCATTTAATAATAATATTGCAGAAAAACTGATTCAATATTATGTGCCAACTAACTGTTAAACGCCAGGAATTGACATGTCTTAAATCATAGCTAGAAAGCGAAAGATGACATAAATAAATGTAAGGAAGTCAGCTACCTAATGGAGTTTGAAATATCTCGTGCTCTAAAGCCTTTTAATAGAAGATAATTTCTCAAAAGAGTAATGATTAAAATAGCTTAAATAACTTGTCCATAACACATTTTTAACTTTGAAAAACTATGAATTTCTCGACCAAGTGTCGAGAGAAGAATTTAGAAAATTCCTGCTTATATTCAAGAGGAAGGTTAAAAAAAAGAAGCAAGAAAAATCGTATATTATTCACTAGCTCTTGATGACAGCAGTGACATTACTGATACAGCAAAGTTTGAGATTTTTATCCACGGGATTGATCAAGATGTTAGTACAGGAACCACCACTGGTTGTAGTTTTCATGCCAAGTACCTTTCCTCCGTCTCCTTACTTCATAGGCTGTCTGTCGCATGTAATCACTGCAGCTCGAGTTTTGGTCACCGCTGCTATAACACGAACGGAGAGACGGCAATGAAGCACGTCAAAAGTATGTCTATGTCAAAACGTAAAAAAAAGCCTTATTTTTATATTGGAGTAACGATAAAAATGTATTTAACTTAAATTCATTTGGAACTACATGCAGTATATCTGTGAGCAGTTCTTCTCACGAATGAAAACTGCGAAATCTAAATGTAGGACACGTATATCGGACAGAGATCTTTGTGACCAGTTACGGTTTGTAGTGTGCAACTTAATTCCTGATTAAAATCAATATTACTTGAAATAGTAGCCTGAAACTGAAGATATCTAATTTCAGCAGCTTTTGTTTCGTTACAATTCAACTTACAAACGTAAAAAAAAAAATTCATTTTCAGCAGCTTTTGTTTCGTTACAATTCAACTTACAAACGTAAAAAAAAAATTCATTATTTTTTTATATTGAAGTAATAATGAATGTATATTTACGGTAACTTAAACTCATTTGTAACTCTAAACGATTCATAATTATTTACTTCTAACTAATTTGAATATGTTTAATAACTTACAGTAATTATTATACTATTCAATTTAGCACCACTGTAGTCACTGCACCTACTGCTACCCCCTTTCCACCCTTCCTCTCAGGTCATGCACCTCAATAGCGATGCTCAAGTGAGTCGGCGCCAGAGTCGTGCAGATTTGTCCAAGTCCACGGGCTTCCCCTTCACTGACGCAACGGGCTGAGCAGTGTCGCGCGGAACTAGCCCGTGCCGTCACCCTGCACCACCGCACAGGTCGCGGCGGACTGCTTGTGGAGCAGCGTTGCCAACCTGAACACGAGCGAGTCGGCTACAAACATCCCGAAATTCAGCTACAAAGACTGAAATTAAGCTATGCTCAAAACTTGAAGAATTTGCGTATATGTTGTTCAATGTACTGCGTTTAACGATGATTTCATTGCCCATTATATTAGTTTAATAAAAATAATTCGAAAGAGCTACGAATACAATTATTATTATTATTATTATTATTATTATTATTATTATTATTAATTGGGTTATTAATGTTAATATTTATAATAATCATTATTATTTCTTACAAACCGAAAAATCAATACATAGGCCTAAGCATCAACACACTTCTATAGATTTAGTAAAGCGTTGCTCAACCCAATCTACAAACCATGCAGCAATATAAAAACGGGAAAGTATTTATTAACTCACCTAATGAAATCCAGTTGATCCTTTTGATAACACTTGCTAACATAAGTATACAAAAAAGTCACAGTGCCCATGTGTTTATACATATTTGTCTACGTATTTATAGGTACATATTTACAGTTATTGAGTAATAAATAGAATCGACGATCAATGTTATGATGTTTACAATGTTTTCGACAACGTGTCGCAGCAAGTGGACAATGGGATAGATATGCGTGGGAAGGGCCACCTTTTTAAATCTAAGAGGCTTAAGTTTCATTGTTATTTTGAAGTCGGAGTACGGTTATTTTTGCGGAGTAGGCGACCCCTAATAAAAACTCTGCTGTGTGCCGGGAAGTTCACAAGCAGAGGAACTGTCAGGTTACTGGTTTACTTTTGTTGGGTTGGCGACCCCTAATAAACCGCCTGACGGGTGTCTGCAAATTCACGAGTACAGAAATTGTGAGTTAGGTAATAGGCGCTATTCACATAATAGGAGACTAAAACTGAAAATAGCACTGCTATCCTTGCCATAAATGCGGGTCACATTGTTCAGAATTCAGTCTGTGACACAAAGTTTCTACCGATATGTTTTCGTAATTTTAATGAGGAAGTGAGGAAATTCTGGTGGGTATTAGTATGAGAAAATAAATTTGTTAAAAGAAAGTGTTTACACATGGTCGCTCGATCGAATCTCAATTCGGCTACATTTTGACATTCGGCTACGACCATTCTGCTACAAGCTACATGACTAAAAATTAAGCTACGTTTAGCCGAATTCGGCCACGGTTGGCAACGCTGTTGTGGAGCGGTTTAGTGCGGTGGACTTGTTTGTATCAAAGCATGAGCCCAAGCTTCCACTATCAGTTACTTATGAATTGAGTTGGTGCGGGTGTGTGCTTGTATGTACGGTTCGATCAACGATCAGCTACTGTTTCAAACATTTGATTTCTGTTTTTCAAGATGAGTTCAAATAATGGTGCATCGCAAAGAAAATACAGTCTCTGTGAGGCTGCTATTACACTATCAAAATTCTTTGACAAAGAATACTATGCTAAAATATTACATCAAAGATCTTTGATAAAAGATAGGATGTGGGGTATATTACACTACATGAAATCTTTTCAGAAGATTTTATCAAACATGACCTAAAATTAGGAACAAATCTCTCCTAACACGTCTTGTTCCACAACAATGAACACGCGTTCCGTGGATTTGTTGATACTAATATTTACGCGTTAAGTTTACGATTTGTTTACACTGTTATTCACGCGTTAATTTTGTAACACCATGAATAAATATCTGGTCAGGGCTTAAACCATGGATTGTAAGACGTGATAAGAGAAGTATACATCTAAACTTATTGAAAGAGCTACAATGAGAGGACTTGAAAAGTTATACAAATTATTATAAAATATTATTTACTTACAAATGACTTTTAACGAACCCGCAGGTTCATTGCCGCCCTACATAACCCCGCCATCGGTCACTATCCTGTGCAAGATTAATCCAGTCTCTATCATCATATCCCACTTTCTTCAAATCCATTGTAATATTATCCTCCCATCTACGTCTCGGCCTCGCAAAAGATCTTTTTCCCTCCGGCCTCCCAACTAACATTCTATATGCATTTCCGGATTCGCCCTAACAATATTAATATTATATTATAAAAATTATTTATTTACATTTCATTTGCTTCATACTCCGATATCAGAATTTTTGTGGTAGCAACAATCTAGTTATATTTGCGTTCCGCCATATTTGTTTCAAGGTATAGAAATCTTTTATCAAAGATAACAAGCTGCACTTACATTTAATAAAAGATCTTTTATCAAAGGAACTTTTACAAAAGAAAACCCATTACACTGTCATATATTGTATAATAGGTATATATTTTATAAAAAGATCTTTGCAAAAAACTTTGATAGTGTAATAGCAGCCCGGAAAAACTTCATCACAGACATCGGCCGTGAAAGCATACTTTCTAAAATACAATCTCTCTAGATAAAAAGTAGTGAAGGAGAAAATCGCTGCTAGAAAGTTTAAAAATACGAAGTCGGATGAAAATTTCAAAAAGTACCATAGGGACAGTTTTTAAATCTGTGGAAAATATTTTAATTTTGTACTGTGCCCTGTATGCTTATGCCACACGCCAAGCGCAAGCAGGGAAGGAGTAGAATGCAATCAACTGGTGGGATGACGTCACCGCACTGCTCAGTGCGGTGGGCTAAGCTGGGCTGCGTAACCCAGCGTGAAGGGATACGAAGCGGCCGCGCCAAGCAGTGTTGGTCTTGGGTGGGCTGGGCTGCTTAAGCATTAGGACTGACAGTGCTGCGCTGAGGGCCAGTCTGCAGGACTCTGGTCGGCGCTATAATGACGAGAGGTAGAGGACAGGGGAAAGGGGGATAGAAAGGAAGGGGAGGGGAGTGGGAGATTGGGAGAGGGAGACAAGGAGAGAGGGTGGGGGAGGGAGAGGGCGCATTCGGGGTTTGTGAACCGCAAGGTCAACTGCAAGAGGACTATATATAAATAATATAATACAGGGACATCATTTTATTTTTACTAACATTTCTAATATTAACATGGCTATACCTTTGGATTAACGGTTGAGAACCGGAAACACCGTTTGTTACCCCTTTCCACGACTGGAGTTCGATGATACTGGCGTAAAATACAAACAAATCACTTTACTAGGTATAGGAGGGAAGAAAAGTAGTTCATCCATTTACGTAAACTAGGAAATATCGCGCGATTTTCAGTTTGATAATTTTCATTAGGTTTTTCTTTAATCAAAATACAGTACTGTATTAACAATGAGTGTTTTTACTCACGAACTGACCCATCCATTCGGACGTATTCATTATGCAGTGTATATTATACTTCTACAGCACGTTAGCATACAATTCAAAAAAGAGGTAAAGAACATTTTATTAACACATATGCCATTTTGCACAAATGAATACCTAAATTTAAAATTTTAGAATTTAACGTTTCTTGATACTGCCCTTGACCATTTATGTTTCAGGTAACTCAGAGTTGAAGAAAAGACAGGGGAAAGCAAAAAGAGAAGATACTAGGTAGAACAGTGGAGACTGAAGATCAAGCTTGTCCTATATGTATTTTTTTTTCTCTCTTTTTTTGCATGTCACTTAATATTAAACTGTTAAATTTATTTAGAATTAAGTCTATTTTTGTATTATATTGTATGTTATGTCATTTTTCTTGTGTACTGACGACGCCATGAATGCTTGTAATTCTATTCGGCTAATAAAGATCTAATCTAATCTAATCTAATATAGAGGGTGAAGTTAAATTGAAAAATAATCATAATATGGATTTTTAAACACAATTTTGAAAATAGTGGCCGTTCATTTCGATACAGACTTCAGTTTATTTTTTTTTTGCATATTATCACACTATAGACTATTGTACCTAATTCCAAATACCAGTTTCGTCCTTCATACTAGTAACTAATGTTGAAATAATTCTGTACTACTCTATAAAAGAGTACTTTACATACTGTAAATTCAATCTTCATTTCTGCCCAATCCGAAAAGATAAAATTACTCAGACATGCTATCTACTGTCCGTGCAAGTGGTTTTGTCGCAGGGTCGTAGAAAGGGAGAAATCACGTGACAGTTAACGAGGCCCTTTTATTTAAGTTATTTTAAACAGTTGTATAATATTACGTAGACGTCCAATTTCTAACAGAAATTAATGTTTTCAGAAAAGAGCTAAGAGAGCCCAGCCACTAAGTTTTACAGAGGGGCGAGCAGAAGCAGGTGGGGGAAACCGGGATGCGACGTAGGCAAACGGACAACAGTACCTGTGCGAAAATATTATTCAATATTGAAAGCTTTCATCACTGGAAAACGCGAACATTTCTGGAACGTACTATACTCACTAACTCAGTACTGTTTACTATGACCGTAAGGCGACTTTGGTTCTGTGTGGAGGACGGTTGGAAGTTTATTAGTAGAGGGAATGGGAGTGAAGTACATTAAAAAACTCAGATACAATAAAAATTGAAGTAAAAATAAAATGATGTCCCTGTATAAATAACATATGTAGTCCTCTTGGTCAGCTGCCACATCGACTAGCTATGAGCAGCACGTAAGGTAGTGCAGTGTGTTGTGCGTATGTCATTTCTTTCCTGCCCGTGCGAATTCTTTAGGTCTCGTATTTTCAAGTTATAGTTGAAATACGTCAACGCATGTCCCTAGCAACCATCAACCCTCATGTTAAAGCCGGATGCACGCACCCCGTGCTATAGTGCAGAAGAGGGTGGGAGCCTGGCGCCTAGCAGTCGGATCACCACATGGCCAAGAAAGCGCGTGGCTTGTTACAAGACACAAAGTCTTGGCGGGCGTTTTGACGTCATAGCGTCATAACGCTCAAACCCACGCTAAAGTGGAGAAATGGCGCGAAGCCCGAGTGTGTATATAAGGCGGACCAAATAATCTCCTAACACAAGCGGCCCCATCCCACAGACAAAAATTTGAGGCAAGGGAAAGACGCATTCTCAGAAACATCGCCAGACTTCCAAGGCGTAGCACCAATCACACAGTATACACCAGAACAAACCTCACACCACTCTCCACACTCTTACCAGTACGGAGTTGCCGCAACCTCAAAGAAAGGCGATGGTGGATAACTTCAACACGCAAGCTTTCTGTCTAACCAGCGAAATAGTAAAATAAAACTGACACAATACCAAAACTGACAAATTGCCAGAATCGACAAACAAAACTAAACTGAAATTTCCACCACATTCACTATCACCACAATAGAGGGAGAAAAAAAAATCTTGCAATAATTTCCACCTTTAAATCCGAACAGATCAACATTATGTTTTCAATGTACACCCCCCAAATCCGATTTGTCTGGCTGACATTTACACGAATACATTTGTAAACACAAAAAAAAATGTACACGACAGCTGAAGAGGGCAATATAAGTCCCTAAAACAACCGCCATTAATACATATATATGTAAATGTATAGTATTAATGGAAATAAAGCCTTTGAAACTCAAAAAAATTCATTCGTTGTCGGCTAGAGGGGACAGCTACCATGCTCCCTCTGCCACCGACAGCATCTCTTTCTCTGATCCAGCGTGCTGTACTTCGTCGTACCGGGTTTCCACGGCAGACATTTTCCCCGGAACAGAAATGCATCGCCGGCTCTGTCTCCGCTTCCCAGTTTCCAATCTCCCTAACCAATCAATCTTAGTGTCGTTCTTCTTGACTACCTGCCCCGCCCCCCAGTTTATAGCCTTGTCTTTATTTTACATGCTCGACCCCTCTTAGAAAACATCGAGTTTTCTAAACTTGACTTCCCTCTCTGTGGATGCCCATCGCCGGCTATTTGTCAGCGGAGCTCGTTAGCTGAGAGTAACCCCTCCACTTCTCGTCGGTCGTCGAATCGCGGGCCATTTGTTTGTAGAGATTCGATAGGCGAGAACCTCCCCCACCCTTGCTTCCCGTCACTCAGTTCTTCTACTCACCGCATTCGCACCTCTTTTCGAGCAAACTCTCTTCAGTTTTCCTCAGGCACTCCCGTCTCTCCTCTCTTTCTCCTACGTTGCTAGCCCGTTTACTTCATAACAGCCTCTTTGCTACTCTCTCTCCCCCGTCTTGTCTTCATTTCTCCCCAGGCCTTCCCGTTACCCATCTCCAATATTCTCAGTCATGACAACAGCACGCCTTCAAGTTAGCTTCAGCCAGAGTCACAGAGCCAAAAACGACAATATTCCAGATTTTCTCAAAGACACTCCCGTTTCCCCTGCCCACGAACAGGAGGAGGACACTGATTGTTTCAAATAAACAACTATATCTGTATCAAAGTATTTTCTTCCTACATCATCGTATAAACCCCCACCACAAATTTCGTCATCACCTGTCATTCACTCCCGTTTCCCCTCTCTCCATCTGGAATCACAGCAAGCAGAAGAACGTCAAAGCAAGAACACCTGTATCGTAATATCACCCTTCCCCACACACTTCAGCTCCTCTTGTCACGTCACTCCCAAATCAGCAGGCAAACTGTGCCTACCTCATAAGCTATGCTGATGGCTGATGCTGCTTTGTGTTTATGTATGTAATATAAATCAGTGGCGGTTCCTCGGGGGAGGGAAGGGAGGAACGTCCTCCTCACGTTTTTCTACTTTTGAAAGTAAATACGAAATGAAATATATGTCTTGAAATTCGAGGAAGATTCGATAATTTTTAAGTTCACAACGATAAGAAAACCCCGGTTAATCGAGTTTTAAACGACACACACTCATGTGCTGCTAGAAAACTGTGTGAAGGATGCGAGATTGTTTGTGTGGAGGAAAGTCAATCCATTCCTCCTTTACTGCAGTTAACACACATAGACAACAGCGCGCTAGCGGCCAGAGAAAGAAGCAGAGTTTTAAAGCGAGTAAATGGACAGAGGAGGAGGAGATCCTCCTCTGAATCAGCGCATGGACGGGAAATAGAAACAACTTGCAACAAACTCGCTACCACTGCCATCTAACGATGCTGCATTCAACCAGACTATAATACATCTAGGAGGAGGCACAATAAAAACAGTTTTAACGCAACGCTATGAAAGACACCATGTAAACATTTTTTTAATTATAAATCAAAAATATCATTCATTGCACTTTATATAGGCTACTACTCATGGTTTGAAACTTTCGAGGATATCTGAAAGTTGAAGTTAGATTTATATAAAACAAAGAGGAAGTAGTTTACATTAGTATCGCAGAGCTTTTGGGTACCTGAAATTCACTTCCATTCATGGTCTACTAGACAGGACAACAGCCAAGTTGTCGGTTTTGTACAAATATATTTATTGAAATTGAAAGTACTCCAAACTACATTATTCTTAACGTAAGAAAAATTAATCGGCCACCGGCAGCTTTGAACAATAATAGTAGTATGACTTCACAAGAACTGACATTCTTCAAAAGCATGTGACACTGAACTTGTGAAATGTACATGTGGCAACACAGACCACGTGGGTGGGTGCAGCGTTCTCGCTTTCCTAACAGATTATTTCCCTTCCTATTTCCATTTCCGTAAAACGGTTCTGGTTACGAGTTAGTAGCTAGTCTCTTCCAACACGTGTGGTGCTATAGTGTGCTCGAAAAATGCTGCAAGGCTGTGAATTTCCTTGTAATTGATAATTTGCGCAATTATTCAACAATGAATGGAAGTGAAAACATAATATATTTTGGACAATTCAGGAAACTCAGTTTATTGCTATACAGAAGGGAACGCCAACCCCAACACAACCTGGTCTTACATGTATGCATGTAGGCTAATTTGTAGCATGTTTCATTCAAGAAGGTGTCATTTCGTGCTGTTAACTTCTTTCCTCCTCTTAAGAAATATGCAGGAGCCGCCACTGATATTAAATATAAAAACCAGAAATAAAAAGTGAACCGAGACTGTAAAACTGGAACTGGTCGAATATCCATTAAAAAGTAAAACAGGATTATCCATCCTTCGATTAATTGATCTGCAGATCATGTCTTCGAAAAAGAGCGTGATTCTTTTAAGCAGTGTACAGTAATGTAATGACTAGGCTTCATATTCCAGCTACCTATAAACTAGAATGAAGTTGCCTGATTCGAAGTATAT
This sequence comes from Periplaneta americana, assembly GCF_040183065.1. Lineage (NCBI taxonomy): Eukaryota > Metazoa > Arthropoda > Insecta > Blattodea > Blattidae > Periplaneta > Periplaneta americana. Next base: position 160,538,734 of record NC_091123.1, read on the forward strand.
GTGACGTCACAGCCCAGGTACAGGTACGTTCGTATACAAAATAGTTACACATACTCTGCCTCTTCCTCTAGAAAGTCAAAACCAGGATGCAGTCATAGTGGGTAGTCATCGATTACTGCTTTTACTAGTCGTGTTATTTAAATAACTACATCTTTGTGGCTGATTGAAGGTTCATTTCAGAGGTAAAATGTCAAAGGTAAGATGCTCAAAGCATGTAATATTGCAGGAAATAGTTGAGGATATTTGAACTAATATTTTCACTGTCAATATAGACAGTTAGAATTTATAAAACAGTTATATTACCGGTTGTTCTGTATTGCTGTGAAACTTGGACTCTCAATTTGAGAGAGGAACAGAGATTGAGGGTTTTTGAGAATAAGGTTCTTAGGAAAATATTTGGGGCTAAGAGGGCTAAAGTTACAGGAGAATGGAGAAAGTTACACAACGCAGAACTGCACGCATTGTATCCTTCACCTGACATAATTAGGAACATTAAATCCAGACGTTTGAGATGGGGTGGGCATGTAGAACGTATGGGTGAATCCAGAAATGCATAGTGTTAGTTGGGAGGCCAGAGGGGAAAAGACCTTTGGGAAGGCCGAGACGTAGATGGGAAGATAATATTTAAAAGGATTTGAGGGAGGTGGGATATGATGGTAGGGACTGGATTAATCTTGCTTAGGATAGGGACCAATGGCGGACTTATGTGAGGGCGGCAATGAACCTCCGGGTTCCTTAAAAGTCAGTAAGTAACTGACTCCTGTAACTTCATCCCTCTTAGCCCCAAATATTTTCCTAAGAACCTTATTCTCAAACACCCTTAATCTCTGTTCCCCTCTCAAAGTGAGAGTCCAGTTTCACAACCATACAGAACAACCGGTAATATAACTGTTTTATAAATTCTAACTTTCAGACTTTTTGACAGAAGACTAGATGACAAAAGCTTCTCAACCGAATAATAACAGGCATTTCCCATATTTATTCTGTGTTTAATTTCCTCCCGAGTGTCATTTAGATTTGTTTCAGTACGAACATCCCAATTAATAAATTAAATAATCAACATTTTAGGGAATTTCTAGAAAAGTACATAGAAAATTAGTGGGTTTTCAGTGATGTGCGACATGTGATATCCTAATGAAACACGAAAAAATATCAGACAATACAAATATCTTGTACTATATCATGCACCAATATTGTCATGTGCTATTGAAAGAATTTCTTGGAATATAAAATAATTTAAAGTGATATCCACATAGCAATGTTCAAGTTTCGTAACTTACGAAGGCGAGTTATTATTTAATGCAAAGCTCACAACGAAAATGAACATCACGGCTCAAGCAGGTGTTCACTAGTATAGCTTCAGAATGTCGGCAGTTGACTTTACTCCACGAACATGCAGCGAAGACCTGTTTGTTTATATCCTTATCCGTTGCATTAACTGTGTTCGGCGTACTATATACCCAATATGTCTTTAACTTCAGTCTTTAGGTAGCTGGAATACAAAGCCTAGTAATGACCAGGCTCCGAGACTTTGGACCCAATAGAGCAGTTCAGTGGGAAATCCGCATAACGACGTACTGAGTATAGTGGTAAAGCGTACGGTGGGTGGGGGTACTGCACAATGAATGCCAACAAATATGCAAAGGAAAACGCTCTGGATTTGAAGGTTCTGACGAATAATTTGGTTTTCTTACAAACTGTGTCTGAAACTATTACACGGTTAGAAAAGTCTGAGCAAGAGATGCCGGAAGCCCTCAAATTAATTTGGAAAATGATGCAGAGAATTAATGAGACATCAAGTACACCGGTTACTGAACGTCTAAAACAGAAGTGGAAATCAATTTTATGTAAAAATAACGGATATGGAACATTCTGTAATATAAACAGGAAATTAGTGGACATAGAGTTACCCGAGAATAAAGGACTGTCTCTTAGAGACTGCAATGATGTTAGGTTTTTTCGTTTTGCTCCTATACGCAGAGCGCAGCTTTCTACAGTACAAACTTTGGCAGATAACCGAAAAAGATTTATGTTTGAGACACTGAGAATGTATCTTGTAGTAGGTACATTGCAATTCGGTACTGTAACTGCATTTCCTAAAGACGACCAATAGGATAAATGAAAAAATTAAAATTGCTACATGCTTATTTCCACCATTAACACTGTGTATAATTAAACACAAATGTTTATAAAAGAGAGGCAAATAAATGCTTTTCACATTTTATGATATTATCATTGTGTAATGTGTATTTATTTTCAGAATGTACATATGTTTCCCCATACTACCGTACTCTACTCTAAATAGCAACATTGTTACCTCAACACATCTCTATCTACCTGCAGCGAGTCAATAACCTATAGTGCATGCACAGTAAACTTATAGTATCGGGTCCGAAGTCTCGAAGCCTGGTAATGACTAATGACATACCGTCTTCCCCATCCCATTCTCTCCTGAATTGTCTCTCTCCACAGTCATATAATTTCGCTGGTAACAATCTTTCAGTTTTGGCAAGGTTACATCAAATTTTCACCTCTCTTAGACAAACATAAAAAATTCACTTCACGTCCCCTTGCATATCGCTTATTAATTATTAACTTACAATGGATATAAAAAATATAGTTGTAGTAAAGTGCAAAAAATTTAAACCACCTTTAAAGCACTTTAAATAACATCAAATAGTTGAGTCAATTAAAATTCATAATACGGATTATCAGAGTTTTTTTTTTTTTTCGATTAACAGTACGTTATGTTCCATCCAGTAAAATAGATTCCAGATTGTCCTGTAGGCCTACTGTGTTATTTAGAATGCTGTGTGTGTAAAAGGGACAAATAATACAGGATCTTTCATAAGTAACTGATCACTCGAAAAATTGAATAATTTTTACGATTTTTGGTTGTGTTGTACATCTCTGCTATTAAGAACCTTTCCCGGTGGTGTACATTCGATTTGGTTATGCGTTTGCCTGCCAAAAGTCTCTGCTCTTCTATGTAGATATAAATGAAACTATCGCTATGAAATTTAAAACTTAGGATTAGTGTCAAAAAACCACAAATTACGATAAATTACAGTGAACTTATACTTATACTAATTATGGCTCACAGTTCTCAACATGTCTGCTGCCCCAAAGACTGCGCAAATGCAAGCAACAGACCATCTCCTCGTGCACTCACAAGAGCATTCTAGGAGTAACCATCTGCATCTATCATGTGCACAATCCTTTCCATTAATTCTGGGATAGTGCGAGGTTTAGCTGCAAACACACGATCCTTAACAAATCCCCATAAAAAATATCCAGAGCAGTTTAGTCTGGAGATCGTGGTGGCCAAGGAATTGAAAACCCTTTGTCAAGAAAGGTTCAAACATCCTGTGCACTCATTTGTTATACCAATGCAAACACGCATGGAATAGAAATGACACTTTCTGGTGGAAACATTTGTGTCTAGATCGACTTCTGGAAGGCAAAGGCCATAATCAATCGAGTGTATGGCATCAGGAAATGTAAAAATATTGCCAGAAATCGTACAAATTAGTCAATTTTTTAAGTGATAAGTTAGTTATGAAAGACATCGTACATGAATCATCATCATCATCATCATCCTTCACGAATTAGGCCTCTGTAGACCTGTTTCGGCCCCATCTAGCAGTCTTCTTAAAGGTCTTCCTGGTCGATGATGTCCTCTAGGTTTATACTGCATCATAATTTTTGGGATTCTTGAATTTTCCATTCTTCTTACATGATCTAGCCAATTGAATTTGTATCTGCTGATTTTTTTCTTCTACTGACTCTACTTCTAATTGTTCTAAAATTTCTTCATTCCTTTTTCGGTCTAAAAGAGTATATCCTCCTGTCCTCCTGAAAAATTTCATTTCCGTTGCTTTGATTCTGTTCATGTCTTTTTTTCTTTAATGTCCAAATCTCGCTTCCGTATAAAAGGGAGGGTAATGCTAGTGTATTATATATTTTTATTCTTGTAGATTTTTGTACTAATTTAGCTTTTAATGTATTGTTTATTATTCCTAGAATTTGTGTAAATTTGGTAATTTTCTTGTTCACATCTTTTTCATTTTGATAAGATATTTCACAACCCAGATAATTGAAATTTTGCACTTGTTCGAGGCATTGGTTATTGTGTATTATCTTACTTCTGGCTGGGTCTTGTCCTAAAAATGCCATTACTTTTGATTTTTGTGCTGAAATTTCCATCCCAAAATCTTTTAATATTTTATTTAATGTATACAATCCTCTTTGTAAATTATCCTCTGAATTGGAAATTATGACTTGATCATCGGCATAGAGTAAGGTATTTAATGTACATGAATATAAAACAAAAATAACAGCAAAATTTTGACACAGGACCCGAAAACTTAGAACCATAAACATAACTTAATTTCCTTTAAATGTAAATTAGAAAAATATCTTATGATGAGTTGCCAGACCTAACGCGTTGCAAATATTTAACGGAATGTGTTTCACTGTATTTATTTATTTATTTTTTTGGTTCTTATTTTTACTGTGTAACATGTAAATCGTGTTTATTTATCACTTAACGCCAGTATGTATCCCACTGTGTTGTTTTTTTATTATTAATCTATTTTTGTGTACATTTTATTCAATTGTCGGTTTCTGGTTTAATTATGTAAATCCTACTTAATTGTAATCTAATACTAATGTTTTTATTTTTATTTTTACTGTGTACATTTTTTTTATTGAATTATCGGCTTCTGTTTTTATGTGATTCGTATTTGATTCTAACAACATTAATATGTATTTCACTATGTTTATTTTTATTTTATGAGGCGAATTTTGTGTAACTAGCTCTTTTGATCTCATTATGTACCTAAATTGTATCAGTATGTAATTACTTAATTCCGATCCAGTTTTATATTCAACTGTGTAAGCTAGTTTTAATCCTTACGGCCTTAACTCTGCCAGGTTAAATAAAGCCATTATTCCTTCAGCAAGGATCCAGTTGTATGCAACTGTCATTATGATTACAATAAAACACAAATAAAGCAGTCTCACCACTTCTATTGATGGCTTTTTTTCGACATTCTGTACAATACTGCACCTATAAGAAATCAACACAGAATTACCATTCACATCCTTCAATATTTTCACATACAGTTATTAATTTTCATGTATTAATATTTGTTTTGTTTCCATATTCAAATTTATTTTGTAATGGCTACACTCTTTATGACCAAAGCTTCACCTCACACCTTTATCTGTAACACAAAACTTCTCCCATCTCACAAAACATTTAAAACTGATCTATCACTGAAAGGATGTCTATACTTAATCATTAAAAAATTTGAATCACCTAACAGATCATAAGCTTTATATAAACACCTGATACATTTGCTAACAGCAGACTGTAAAATCTAACAACAGGAAATATTAATCTCTCTATATTTTTAGACATAAGTAATCATCAGCAAAGATTTGTAATCGATTGTTTAACAATTGCTTTGAAAATTCTGTTCCTACTGAAATTAAACAATCAATCACAAATGCTGCAAAATTACAATGCCAAAGTCTAAATGTACTATAAACTACATCAGCAGTGTTTTAAGAAATGCATTTATCCAATTCTGTTTCCCAGTTCACAAGTTTTTCGAGCGATAAAAAAAGTTTTTCTTCTTATACACCTGAAACGTATAATGATATATTGTGAAAAGCAAAGCATTTTCTTTTGTTGAAGAATTCAGAATTGGTGATATTGCTGAAGTATACAGAATACACTATATGTATCCTAAATACTCCTCAGTCTTTCATGCCGTATCACATAAATTTTAAATGTTCTTTCCCTTTCATAACCTGTGATTGTCTTCAGCCAAAAATAAAATACAGTACCTATTAGTTACAGAACATACATTTCTTTTGCAAATATCAGTACCCAAAATGACACGATTCCTTTCTAATTTAGTTGTGTATGGAAATAAAGAGCTGATGTAGAGGAAGCGCAAAGAAAGCTTGCCCATTTGACTGATGCACAGAGAACGATATTCGGTCCTCGTGCCGTCATGCTCATTACAGGGCTGCTATGAATCACCTAATGCTGATTACAGGGCGCATTCGAAAGCACGGTCTTGAGCTGTTCGTATCGTTGAGTGTATTGTGCAGAGCAGGTAGAAGCCAGCATGTGCGTTACATTTTCTGCATTTTATCCCTGATATCAGTAGTTTTATGTAGTTCAAAGTGTGTTTGTTAAATAACAGAGTTCTGTGTAACATTCTATGTACTTAACAATGCCCCTGTTTCGCTCTAAATTAGGAAGTGCTAATAAAATGTTACACAGTCAAACTAGGGAATTATTTATAACGTTTACAAATTTATGAAAAACGAAACAGGCTCAGCTCGTAACATAAGGAGTATATACAGATTAAAATAAACCGACCATAGTACCCTAGTTATCGGAACATTTTAATAAAATCACATAGTGCTGGTGTTTTATTACAACGTCAAATATCAATTATTACACAATTACATATTTCTTATAACACTTTCGTCATTTCATTCAGTGATTTTATGTGTAAAAAAATTCGTGCTTCTGTATTTTCAACAATGTTACTAGTTACTCTGCAATAAGGTTTACGTTACGTTACACGCTCTGTGATAAATCTCACTCGAAACATCAAGCCAGCAGACGACTGAGAACTGTCAATCGAATCGAAGCGAGGTCGAGTGCACCCGAACGTTTCCAAAAGTTTGCGCAGCTTTCTGTGGCAAGCTCTTCCTGCGTTACCTCTAACATTTATTACAAATACTTCTGATGCTATCAGAAGAAGAAATGGTCTCCTATGAGGGTGATTAGGACACGTGGTTGAAAACTGTAGAAATAATTAATTTAAGAAATTGTTTGAAATGCCGTAATTTTAATTTGTTCAATTAGGAATAAAACATGTACCATAAAACCTCATTATAGAAAAGTAAGTCTATCCTCAAACAATTATACACTCTTTAAACAATTTAAATTAAAAGTAAGTACTAAGTACGTCAGTCTTAAGTTATTTTACAGACAAGATTAACAGCACAGAAGAGATATGACGAACAGTAATTTATTTCTTATGGGACTGTTTTCATTTTGCCATTTTATAAAAAAAAATCAGGTTATCTAATTGTGCATAATGAAACAAGATTTTTTTCTTTGCTTGGTGTCAATTTTTAGATAATAAAAAAATTGCTATGTTAAAATATAATAGTACATTATGCAACGAGCCTATAATGATAGTAATTAAGACGCGAGGATGTTTATGAAACGAGCGCGAGTTTCATAATTTTCATACGAGCGTCTTAATTACCATTATAGGCAAGTTTCATACGACTTTTTATGCTCGACCATATTTCTAACTTGAAATTATTCATAAGTATTCATATTATTCTTATGTGACTGGGGAGCGAACTGACCTTGTGTAATCTCATAAATTGTGAGATGTGCGCAGACGCGAAAGTATTGATTTTTTCCGGGCAACGAATCTCGACGACCTTGATATAATCTAGAGAGTAAGATAAACGTTAAACTTGATATAACCTTGAAATTGAATTCGACATTGAAAAACGAGATGACAAATTGAATTTATTTGAATATTATTTACAATTAACGCTAATTATTATAGTAACAGAACATAACCTTCTGCAACAGTATTGGATTTCCAGCTTGCCTGAAGTTTTGCTAGTTGCCTTTCGATTGCATATCCGAGAATAATCGAAAACCTGAACTTTAATGAATAGGTGTACTTTAATGACATGCATTAAAGGACTGCTACAAAGTGTATAATTACTACATTTCGGCATGGTAGAGCATAAAAAGAATTAAAATGTTGTACACCATTCTTTTCGATAACTGTCAACATAATGAATTAAGTAACGCTCCTATTTCCACTTTTAAGTGTAAAAACAAAGAGCCGAAGATAAAACATTATAATGAGGTTTTATGGCATGTATTTTAACGAAAACAAGGAAAGAAAATCACTGACAATGTTATGTCAACAATGTGACTCAAGTCCTTTCGCCGAGATTCAATCAATACCAGCATGAGATCAGTAAATCATTATATTTGCAAGTCCAATTCTGAGATAACAGACAACAAATATGTTCATATGTCTTCAATGTAATATTGGAAACAAAACCTTTGAACATCTTAATATGCTAAGTATTTTTGTAGCTAGTATGGCGGGATTACCAACCTTAGGACTTCACTCAATGACCATCTGCAAGAGTTTCTGTACAGATAGTTTAAAATAAAATTGCTTACAGAGATCAATAATTACATCATACTAAGGAGTTTACATAGAAAGGACTACTTTATCACATTTTTGTTCCTTTGGTGTATAGGCTTTTATGATGTATATCAACCCCTTGACATGAATAGCTTCTGGCAATTAATAGTAAATACACCACTTTAAAACATACTTATAAATATTTCAACTGGTGTTTTTTAATGTCTTTCCTGGCTTGTTTTGCGTTATGTAACACAATCTTGCTCCAATGTGCAATTCACATCTTAAAAAAACCAATGTATACATCACGATACAGTAATAATACATGTTTCTTACCAACAATAAAAATTATTTACGGAAACTGTAAATGCACCAAGGTGGAAAAATGTCTGGAATGTCAAGGTGCAAATGAAATTTTCTGAAACCAGAAAAATCAGTATGCATTACATCTTCTGTATCAATAATTTTGACACGTATTACAAAATACCCACAGAAATAGTATTAGTTTCACAAATCTGGTATAATAGGCAACATAAAATGTTTACCACTTCAGGTTTATTGGAAGTCTTAAGGAGGTTGAGAGGTGAAATTTTTGTAATTTTCAATCAAGAACCGCATTTTCGTTTTCTTATAAAATATTAATATATAATTAAATAAATATTTTTGAAATAAAAAATGAAATATTTATAGTGGCAATGGAAAATTTCTATTTTTAGCTATGCAGTGATTATAAAATTTTTTTCCCCCTTTTATAGTAAAGATATAGAAAAACAGATGCATGATATTTTTCTAATTACGCCACTGGTCTTGCAAAAAAATTTCAAAGATTTTACTCAAAAATTGAGCGACATATTTCATTTTGAAATATGCAAATTTTTCTGAGTATTTTTTTTTTTAATAACTCAGAAACTAATTGATTCACAGTAATGAAACTTCACCACATCATTATCTATCACACTGTGATTATATGTAGAAAAAATAAAGGACGTAGCTTGAAAAATGTGGAAAATAGAAATTTCACCCATTACCCACCTTAAGTTCTTAAATGTAAGAAAACATTTCCAGGTTAGCATTCAATATAAAAGGAATGAATAAAATTAACTTCAACACAATATGCGTTTATAAAATATACAATAATGCAGATTTAAGAGCTAATTCTTCCATCGCCAAACTTTCATTAAAACAAAGTGTGAATATATATTTTCCAATTTAAAATAATTAATAGTAAATAACTGGTAAGACTCAAGTATTATAAAGGGTAAACAAAATAGAAGAGACAATAACATTAACCAATTAACAAATTATGTAAAGACATGAAAAATAAATGTTAAACATTAGTCTTTTAGGAATCACATCATTTTTACATTTATTTTGGCTATTTATTGTAATATTTACGAAGAATATATCTAAATTAATTTGTACAACTAAGACCACGTCGAGGCCGAACTTAAGTGAGTTAACCTACTTGAGTATGTAACTTACATGCATTCAAGTTAATATTTGATTACCACAGATGTAGCAAAATATTTTCTTCAAATGTCATGACAATTGAATTGGTCGGAATGAAAGACATTAAGTCAAAATTGCACATTTTTTTTTTTTTTATTTAGCATTATGAACTATTTAAGCAAGACCTATCGATTGGTGCAAGAAAGAATTAAATCAGCCTTCTCCTTGAACAACAAACTGCTGCTGTTTTCCGATTCCAGCTAATTCCACAGCCTTATGACATCAATGTTTCAGTGTAATAAGAGTCATAAGTGACTTATGGCCGGTTTCACCAAGCTTCTTTAAATCAGCACGAACGACTTGTCAACAAATGGATCGTTTAATTTTAACGGGATCTTTAAAAGTTGACTGTTTCACCAAGCCTCGTATCTTTAAAATTAACAGGCGTTTACTAACGAGGGGATTTTGTACTTGTATCTTGCATGTTTTGTTTTTCATACGACCATGGCTTCGAAATCGCGAATTTCATTGGTTACATATGATCATGGCTGACTTTGTTTGGCATGAGGAAACAATCATAAGCAAACGGGTAAGAGGCTGTAATTTTAAGATCATCTTCCTAAATACAGTGTTGTCATACCGCAATAAAAAAAAAAATACAGCTGCTTCCAAATGTAAATAGTAGGGATGTAGAGCAGTTAAATTGTAACTTCTAAAGGAAATCTAAGAAAATTTAGCGGACTATAAGGTCGACAGCTTCAAACTGATGGCACAATTAATTATATACAAAGCATTCTAAGCAGTTATATTAGGCCTAAATTTAGGACGGGAAATCGCTCTTCCATAAATTGCATACTACTTTTCCACTGTATTTCATGCAGATTTATGTAGTACCCTGTAACAATTTTGCCATGCTTGTGTGGCAGGATTCAGGAGAGGTGTCATTAAATTGGATTTTAAGGGGTATCCATTGTCTCCTAAAAGAAAATCTCTTTGCACCTTTTTCATTTAAAAGGCATCCTCCTTTGGAATGTTGTGCTATCCGTATAGACGGTAACATTATCTTAAACTGAGAAGAATCTGTTGGAGAGGCGTTAAGTGGGTGATTCCTATCTGTCGTATTCTAACCTATTACAACTAAACTAGCGCTGAGGTAGTTCTGCTGGTTTCAGAAGTGAAAATCGTTGAATTTATAAGTGATTTTTTTGTGGTAATGCAGTTGATCGTATATGCAAGGCATAACAAAAACCGAAACTAATCAAACGTAACCTGTCACAGATTCGTATGTGCAAGGTGTATAAGCAGAGTACGAAGGAAACTACCTCAGCGCTAGTTTAGCCACAATTTTTCTATGCGGAGCTGTACATAGGCCTATCCAATTGTTTGAATATTGAATGAAAAACAGGATCTTCTATTGCAGAATCTTTTGGCTATATTACTGCCAGAATATACTGTTGGGACATGTACACAATCTATGTTGTCTGTGACAACAGAAAATTTAGCTATAAGCTTATTAGGCCTATAGAAATAATGACTATTGTAATGTTGATGTACGTCTGATATTTTATTCACATATCTAGACAATACAGCTTTTGATACCCCGTTCATATCATCAATTATTATTTCAAAACTTCCCGCAACGTTATCTTAAAGCGAGAAGAATCTGTTGAAGAGGCGTTAAGTGGGTGATTCCTATCTGTCGTATTCTAACCTACATTCAGTTTCTTCTAGAATCATTCTTACTACTTATTTCCTTAATGTGTAGCTTTCGTGGAATTCTTTATCACTTAAATCTTCAAAATGATTATTCTGAGTGTTATTACAACATATAAGTTCGTCGTTATGTTTAAGTTCTAAATAAAGAACTTCATCACCGAATAATTACGTCCGCCATGTTGTTGACTTATTAACGCATCGTTACTGTTTTAACGCGACGAATAGGTCCTAATAAATTAACAATGAATTTAAAGATGCGTTAGCAATAATGATACTTGGTGAAACACAAAAACTGACTAACGTGTCATTAAATTATTTAACGAGACGTTATAATGATAACGAAGGTTGGTGAAACCGGCCATTAGTGTTCTTTACTCTACTTAGCTTGTATCATAACAGATGTTGTAATTTATAGCATTCTGTTCATTTAATTTTTAAATGGCTGGCAACAAAATCTAAAGGAGAATCCTTGTAAGTTTATTTTATTTTACTGTGTTATTTTACGACGCTGTATCAACATCTAGGTTATTTAGCATCTGAATGATATGAAGGTGATAATGCTGCTGAAATGAGTCCGGGGTCCAGCACCGAAAATTACCCAGCATTTGCTCGTATTGGGTTGTGGGAAACCCCCGGAAAAACCACAACCAGGTAACTTGCCCCGACTGGGATTCGAACCCGGGCCACCTGGTTTTGAGGCCAGATGCGATGACCGTTACTCCACAGGTGTGGACTCCCTTTTAAGTTCAGCTGCCTTAAGTGGCTCTGTATGGCTTACCCTACTGTACTCTACTTAGCTTGTATTTTGCTACACAGTATCATACGAGAAGTTGTAATTTATAACACTCTTTTCATTGAATGTAGGTGGTATTTATGTTACAAATAAATATAACTAATATAGCATGCAATATATTTAAATATTTAAAGCATTTATGAAATGTAAGTAGGAACCACGAAGCTAAACTGCATTAAGTCAATTTTTCTAAATAATTTTTTTTAATGTTTATGAGGCAATGAATTTGTATTTCTATTGTGACATACATAGGCTAGGGCAGTGATGTCAACTGATGCCCATAGGAGCAAGTGCGCGCTTTAGAGCCCAGGAGAGCCTGAGCGCTTTACAGCGGAAAGGAAAGAGACAGATGAAAGAGGTGGTATATGCCGCTTGGTCGAGCTGTATACAGGGATGGCCATCACTGATTCAATAGATAAAGGGAAGAGAACTTATTAAAACTGTATCCATGTTAATTTTTAGATTAGTCTGAGAAGTATAAGTGCATTATAAGAATGTAAGTTTTAATTTTAATATTCATTTTTCACAAGTTTGCTTTTTTATTCAAAAGGAATATTTTCTCAACTTTTTTACATAAAAGTGAAATTTTCAGATATGTTTGTTTAGTAGCCTTACAGGTACTAAAACAATGTTTTCGTAACTCTAATATATCGTAAATACGTATTACTGAAGATAGTGTATTAAAATGTTTGAAAATATTGACATGGAAAATGTTTGTAAGGAAATGAATTAAAGCAAATACTGTTACATCACAAACAAAAGATATGTGCCTATGTGTTGGTAAAACGTCAGCACTATAGCTTCAGCAGATTTCGAGATAATTTAATATTCTGGTAACAGAAAGTTGCGCACCAATATCACCTAAAAGCATAATGCGATAAGAGTTTTATTATGTAATATTAGTTACAGTTAAAACATATACCTAGACAACTTTGCTTTGTACTATAATATTGTTTTGATTACTTTTATAAGGCTAAAGATACCATCAATATCAATTTCAACTTATCATGTCATATTCAGTGTCTTTCTTTGGGATAACACTTTCTTTATGAATGATGTGTTTAATTCACTTAGTACAGTATACCTTATTTTATTTCATGGAGTGCAGTTTCATAGAATAGACTTTGCCGACAGACCTTCTACTGCCCCCTACTAATTGGTAGTCATAAATAAATGTCTTCCTTACTGTGACGGAAATCTTGTCTTCTCCTGTCCGTAACCAATCACAACCTTCGTTCAGAAGAATTGACAGGTTCCCGTCAAATCCATGTGGAGGCAGAGTTGTCGCATCTTTTCCGAATTCCAAGAATCCCGTCAGTTTCACTGCATAATTTCGAAGGTCACCAGGATTGTGGGAAATGTGCAATGTTGGGACGAGGGGACAGGATGGAATTGTCAGAGTTGTTTGTGTAGGAAGTCATAAATCTGTAAGTGGGTGTTCAAAGGAGCCACCGAACTGCACTCCTTGAAATAAAATAAGGTATATAGTTGTAGTTATTATGGAATTTGTGTGAATATTCCTTCTTTACTATTTATTATGTTATTAACGTTTAAAACACAACTGCAATATTAGGCTAAGAAATAGGTGTTAGTACTTTTGTTTTACAGACAATATAAGAGATAACAAACGGAAAGAAGCCATATAAAAATAACGACATAAAATTTCACGTTCCGTTTGAAGTTTTTGCACCACTGTTTTCCTTAATCCAACAGGCTGCTTATTCCTCCTAGCATACCTAGCGCTTAATGCCCGCGCACGACGTCAAGGTCAGAAAAATGCGCTTGCTTTGACATCACTGGGCTAGGGGATTATTCTACAGCTTAATATAAACATTCAATAAATTTGCTTGGTTTTGTTCACCATATGTTTCTTCTTTCTCCTGAAAAGTTGCAAAAACTGACAATGTCTTTCAGCTCCGACTGATTCAATTAATGGCAATGAAAACATTCAAGACAAGATTGTCTCCATATTTCCCCCAAATCCACTTGTATACACTCTTATTTAAACCTCTTTGCCTCATACTACATGTGACTAGCCTCGCGAACACCAAGACATTCCAGGGTCATTCTCCAATGCAATACCACTCTTGCAAGCAGTGGTCATAATATCAGATTCCTCACTACGTTGCATTTATTTGTGCAATTATATTTATAAACCCAGAACAGTAAGATTAAAAATAATAATAAAACAAGGAAAGTAGAAACACAATTTTCAATACCACCAATCACACACACACTGGCACCATGTTTACTTCTGTTGATATGAAACACGAGCACAAGCAGTCAACGTCATTACAAACATGGCTGCAAAAGATTAAATTCTTTTCACGAAAATTCATCCATTGCACATATTTGTTGTCCAAATTGGTATTAATTCAACCAAACTCGCTTCCAAATTAAATATATCTCTTCACATTTTTTTCATGTTAATATAACAGTTCTATATTTTGATTTGGAAGACCCATACTTCAATGCTGTTCTTTCCGTGTAACCAAGCCAACATATGCATCATCATTATACAATATCTCGATGATGCAGAATTAGCACATGCGTAAAAGCGTCAGAAGTACTGCCACTTGCCAAGGATGGCATCTTTGATGGCATCGACATACTGTGCTGGAACCCAGTACACCCAATATCTGGACGCATCAGTAGGACCAAGCTGGATTCCCTGCAAAATATAAGTCACAATCTTTTACATCAAATCATATTTAAAAATGAGATACTATCTTACTTACTTACTGGCTTTTAAGGAACCCGAAGGTTCATTGCCGCCCTCACATAAGCCCGCCATTGGTCCCTATCCTGAGCAAGATTAATCCAGTCTCCATCATCATATCCCACCTCTCTCAAATCCATTTTAATATTATCTTCCCATCTACGTCTCCGCCTCCCTAAAGGTCTTTTTCCCTCCAGCCTCCCAACTAACACTCTATATGCATTTCTGGATTCGCCCATACGTGCTACATGCCCTGCCCATCTCAAACGTCTGGATTTAATGTTCCTAATTATGTCAGATGAAGAATACAATGCGTGCAGTTCTGTGTTGTGTAACTTTCTCCATTCTCCTGTAACCTCATCCCTCTTAGCCCCAAATATGTTCCTAACCACCTTATTCTCAAACACCCTTAATCTCTGTTCCTCTCTCAACGTGAGAGTCCAAGTTTCACAACCATACAGAACAACTGGTAATATAACTGTTTTATAAATTCTAACTTCCAGATTTTTCGACAGCAGACTGGATGATAAAAGTTAATCAACCGAATAATAACAGGCATTTCCCATATTTATTCTGTGTTTAATTTCCCCCCGAGTATCATTTATAATTGTTACTGTTGCTCCCAGATATTTGAACTTCACCTCTTCAAAAGATAAATTTCCAATTTTTATATTTCCATTTCGTACAATATTCTCGTCACGAGACATAATCATATACTTTATCTTTTCGGGATTTACTTCCAAACCTATCTCTTTACTTGCTTCCAGTAAAATTCCCGTGTTTTCCCTAATCGTTTGTGGATTTTCTCCTAACATATTCACGTCATCCGCATAGACAAGAAGCTGATGTAACCCGTTCAATTCCAAACCCTCTCTGTTATCCTGGACTTTCCTGATGGCATACTCTAGAGCAAAGTTAAAAAGTAAAGGTGATAGTGCATCTCCTTGCTTTAGCCTACAGTGAATTGGAAACGCATCTGACAGAAATTGACCTATACAAACTCTGCTGTATGTTTCACTGAGACACATTTTAATTAATCGAACTAGTTTCTTGGGAATACCAAATTCAATAAGAATATCATATAAAACTTCTCTCTTAACCGAGTCATATGCCTTTTTGAAATCTATGAATAACTGATGCACTGTACCCTTATACTCCCATTTTTTCTCCATTATCTGCCGAATACAAAATATCTGGTCAATAGTTAATCTATTACGCCTAAAACCACATTGATGATCCCCAATAATTTCATCTACATATGGAGTTAATCTTCTCACAAGAATATTGGACAATGAGATACTATCAGACTCTCAAACTGCCATCCTTGAAATAACAGTACAGCTATCTATGAAATCCTCTGAAAGAAGTTCAACACTGCCACAATGTACAAAATTGAGTGAGAAAAGAAAAAATGTCATGAAGATAAGTTTGTACGTTTCACGCATTTTTCAACAATTCAGTTCATTCATCATGTTGCGAAAAGGAAATAACATTTCAATGGATACCTAATCATTGTGGTATACCTGGAAAAGAGAAAGTCAATAACACTGAAAAACAGGCAACATATTTGCAACCAAGACCTCTTCAAGTGATATCTCTATCCAATGCTTTTGCTTCAGTAAAGTCTCATTTTACAAACCTATGGATCAACAATTGGCTCTCTTCTGACAAAGGAAAAATTTTACAGTCTGTACAAAAAAAACCAAATGACCTGAAAATGTACAAAAACTTGCCCAGACATGTTCAAACATTTTTAACAAGAGCCAGAACAGGTCACATTGTCACTCAATTGTACCTACACCGATTTCACATTTCTGATAATCCTACTTGTTTGTGGTGTAATAATCATGATGAAGATCTGGTACACATTCTTCTATACTGTCCATCCATAAACCATAAAAGAAGTAAATTAAAATCATCAGTACCAGTTGCAGAAGACACAGCCCTGCAGTATATATTGACTACACCCCAACTCTGGATACTAGCAACAGGCATCTATAATGAACACCGATCAAAATACCCTCATTTCTCGTGAAAAACAACTGAATAGACTACAGTGGACTATAGTGGACTTTATGTTGTCAGCAAACAGCTGGATATATTAAGAAGATTGATTTTTTTTTTTTTATTGGGTTATTTTACGACACTGTATCAACATCTAGGTTATTTAGCGTCTGAATGAAATGAAGGCGATAACGCCGGTGAAATGAGTCCGGGTCCAGCACCGAAAGTTACCCAGCATTTGCTCATACTGGGTTGAGGGAAAACCCCGGAAAAAACCTCAACCAGGTAATTTGCCCCGACCGGGAATCGAACCCGGCCAGACGCGCTAGCCGTTACTCCACAGGTGTGGACAAGAAGATTGATCATGTTGCGAATATTATTACTGGGTAGAGTGTATTTTGTCGAACCATTATTCAAAACCACTGTGTTTGGACACCTCTGTATGTTTGACACCTCTTTATATTAAATCTACGTACTTAGACTTCAACAAACAAAATTTGATAACACAATCTCAAGGGAAAAAATGGAACACTCTGCATCATAATCCACAGTTAATTCCCGATTTACCATGCACCTCATCTAGCTGCATTTAGATTGGCAACAGGCCATGATTGTTTGGCCAAACACCTACATAGAATTGGAATATATCAGTCCCCTAACTGCCCATTGTGCAACTCAAACCAAGAAATGGATTCGGAACACCTCAAAATCTGTGCTTCAGTGGCTGGCCATGATAATATCTTTGAAAAGTATTGGAGTGCAAGAGGTCAAATGACTTTATTGTCAAATGCCTGGCATTAGAAAACAACATATTGGACATATTTTCTTTGAACCAGACAAATTTTTATGCTTTTATATGTCCAATATATCCACTATGTTGGACACCTCTTAATCCTGAAAGTTGGACATTGGGACTACGAAATTTCGATGTTAAATGGAGGTCGCCTAAAATCGGGGTTCTACTGTACATCGCATGATGTTGTGGGTGAAAACTGAAAACATGCACATCAGCATTGTTTGTGTCTTCTTGAGTGAATAATGCATTCTTTATTCTACGTAATTACTATGTCTGCACACCCAGGGTTTTTCTCTACAACACTTGTCAGTTTATCTTTGACCTTTTCTGTAACATCTCTTAACCCCAGACGAACTAGAGGAGGCTAATTAATTATATTCAGTGATTGTGACACTTGTTCTATTAACTGAAAATTTTATAGCTTCGATGATTCTAAGTCCCAGGTCCTTACCACAGAATTGAAATTTTTCGAAATATACAGGGTGATTCACGAGGAGTTCCCGCCACTTACGGAGCTTATTTCCACAGAAATTCTGAGCAAAAAATGTCATATAAACATGTGTTCTCAAAATTTGCAGAGTTACATTAATTTGAAGTTGTTTGCAAAACACTTTTCTTTTTATTTAGTTTTAAGGGTAAAAGAATATTAAAAATAGAGAATGAACCATTCAGAAGTATCATTTCTTTAATTGGCTAGTATTCTGAAGCTAAAAATGTGTTGTTAATTCCTTAGTTGCTTTGTAGATATTTTTTTTTTTTTTTCAATTTTTAATTAAATATGTTGTTGTTTTCTAATGCCAGACATTTGACAATAAAGTCATTTGACTCTTTCACTCCAATATTTTTCAAAGATATTGTCATGGTCAGCCATTGAAGCACAGATTTTTTAGGTGTTCCGAATCAATTTCTTGGTTTGAGTTGCACAATGGGCAGTTAGGGGACTGATATATTCCAAATCTATGCAGGTGTTTGGCCAAACAGTCATGGCCTGTTGCCAATCTAAATGCAGCTACAGGTGATTTGCATGGTAAATCGGGAATTAACTGTGGATTATGATCCAGAGAGTTCCATTTTTTTCCCTTGAGATTCTGTTATCAAATTTTGTTTGTTGGAGTCTAAGTATGTAGATTTAATACATCTTTTCACAGAGTAATACATTGAATTTATAGTCACGACGCTGTTATTCCCAGCATGACTCCTCATCTTTGCTTACGTCTTAGGAAGTGAAGACTCTATAAAGTCTAGGTAGGTAGTATTGTTCGCCATTTTTGTTCTTTCGTTGCCGAGTCACCATACGAGGAATCTATTTGCCATACCGTTAAACATTAACATGTCGTAGCTCCTGTGATAATAAATCAAACACACTGTAATTCAGCAAATAATTGAGCGGCAAATAATGTCTTCGTGTGCTTTCTGCGAACCCCCAACAAAAGAGCCAAAATGGCGGGCGATTATATTAAGTATTTATCGAGCCTTAAGAAATGAATAACGTCTTCCTCAGCGAATCACAAGATGCACACGTTTAAATGTAGCTGACCTGCAATGCGATTGGCTGCCGGAAATTAGAGCGACAAACTATAGTAACAGGTCTGTAAGTAGCAGTGCTGCTCTTCTTTGCTAAAGCATCCGCATTCTCGTTTCCCAAGATCCCACAATGGGATGGTATTCATTGGAATACAATCCTTTTATTGAGTGTTATTAATTGAGAGAGCATTTTAGTTATTTCTGCTGTTTGGGATGAAAGTATGTGTCTTGAGACTATTGATAGAATAGCTGCTTTGGAGTCTGACTTGGTTTCAAATATAAAAGCCACTTCTTGAAAACTAAGATCTTATCCCATATTTCTCTTCCTCCTCTATATAATATTGAAAATCTATGAACTTGGACAAATATGACTCAAAGGCAGGGAATGTCTTAAATTATGATTTCACTACTCAAATAGGCTATCTTAAATTGCGATTTTAAATTATTTTATGCTCGACCATACCGAAATGTAGTAATTATACACCTGGTAGCAGCCCTTTAATGGACCTCATTAAAGTACACCTATTCATTAAAGTTCAGGTGTTCCACCAATCAGAAAATACCATTGTAGCAATATGAAAGCACAAGTATCGATTATTCTCGGATATGCAATCGAAAGACAACTAGCGCGAGATTAGATTAATAATTAGCATTAATTGTAAATAATATTCAAATAAATTCAATTTGTCATCTCGTTTTTCAATGTCTAATTCAATTTCAAGGTTATATCAAGATTAATGTTTGTTTTACTCTCTAGATTATATCAAGGTCAATGTCGACATTTGTTTCTCGGAAAAAATCAATACTTTCGCGTCTGCACACATCTCACAATTTACGAGGTATTGCACAAGGTCAGTTCCGCTCCTCAGTCAGATAAGAATAACATGAATACTTATGAATAATTTCAAGTTAGAAATATGGTCGAGCATAAAAAGTCATATGGAACTTGACTATAATGGTAATTAAGATGCGTGTATGAAAATTATGAAACTCGCTTGCGCTCATTTCATAAACATACTCGCGTCTTAATTACTACCATTATAGGCTCGTTGCATAACGTACTATTAAAGAAGAAGTCTTACCATTATATGGTACTCTTCATGGCCTTCTATAGGTTCACTGACCACACCCTTGATTGTGTTCATGGGAATCTTATCAGTCCTTTCCTTGGTGCCAATCCATACCTGGTCCTGCTCCATCTTGAATGTCAGTCGTACCTTGCCCCCAGACTTGTTAAGCATTCCAGAGAGTGGGTATGGAGGGAGAGCATCCTAAACACGAGAAACAAAATTAATCTTACCTTTCATTTCCTTAAAACAGAAATGAAAAGTGAGAAAAAGTAGTTGAAAAATAATTTGTATGTATTTCACCTTACCTCAATAAGTCACAATATTTCCATTCTCCCTTCTATTATTTATGTTGTTGTTGTTTTCTAATGCCAGGCATTTGACAATAAAGTCATTTGACCTCTTGCACTCCAATATTTTTCAAAGATATTGTCATGGTTAGCCACTGACGCACAGATTTTGAGATGTTCTGAATCCATTTCTTGATTTTCAATTATTTATGACAATGAACATTACTCACCCTTCACAAAGCTTTTCTGTCTTCTTTATTAACAAGAACACTTTTATTGTATAAATTGAGACAGTGGCTAGAAAAAGGATGCATGACCTTGTGTACCTTTTTTCAGCTCCGGTTAAAATAGCACAAGGTTACCTTTATTCGTGTTTAATGAGTAACCGTCTTGGAGCTTCTTGACAATACAGAGAGATCCACTGATGATGTGGCACTTGAGATAATGAATTATTTATGATTCAAACAAATAGTAGAATATGGCAGTTAGCACATGAGAGCAGAACATAATAACAAAAATGGAATATTTATTAAAATTAAAATTATCAATTGTTAATGTTATATGAATTTCTAGAAATTCCTAAACTGGATTTTATAAAGTCTTAAATGTCTCTTTTTAGCACCTAGAAATCCGTTCCCTACTTATAACACTGAACTTGATTCTGACATATGCAATGCTAATCCAAATGCCATTTAACAATGTTAAGAAATGAAATACCCGCATGGCAAGAGATTGGCATGTGCTACCATCTTAGGAATTGCACAGAAGGAAAATCGGACAATTTACCAACTTCATTTCAAATAAGCTGTGCATCCATATTTTCTACTTATAGACTATATTCCGAAAAAAGTGTGCGGGTATTCGAGAAAATACGGTAATTCTGGTTATTATTATACAAGCATTCTGCTATACAGTAGCATGCAAATTAATCCGAACACAACATATTTTTACATTTTCTGTCATTGTTGGCTTCACAGCTGCTCATACCACTTTAATTGACATCTGTAGTAAGTGTAATTCCATTGTTGAAGGTCTGTCATTATTTTTTTTATAATATGTGACATTTTGCCTGTCATTTTGTACTTATAAACATTTCAGTTGTGTTGAAGACTTAATACTGCAATCCTGTGTACATTCTGTCGTATTCACAAATGGATACAACTCCACGAAAACGGTCTAAAATGATAACATTAGCAGAGCATTCTTCTATGACACAGAGGCAAATTGCTGCAGAATGTCACATTAGTTTGGCTACCGTTAATTCGATCATAAAACGATACAGGGAGACTGGATCCATCACACCCCAGAAAAAAGGAAACTGTGGCCGGAAAAGGAAGACTTCACCTGCAGATGATCGTTTAATTGTCAGGAAAAGTAAATTAAATCCTAGACTAAATGCTGTCGACTTAACCCGCGAGTTAATGGCTACCACTGGGGCGAATATTCACGTCAACAACAGTGCGGCGTAGGCTTTTGGAAGCTGGATGAAGGGCTTGTAAGCCTATTAAGAAGCAACTGCTAACCCCTGTTATGTGCAAAAAACGCATAATGTGGGCAAAATTACTGTACATCAACACTGGACAGTGAATGACTGGAAGAATATACTTTTTTCCGATGAGTCTCATTTCGAGGTCCACGGCCACCGTGTTTCTTACGTATGGAAAGGATCCGAAAAAGTAACAGCAGCTCATCTCCAACAAGCACCCAAATACCCCCCTAAAGTAATGTTTTGGGGTTGTTTTACACATGAAGGGCCTGGAGCATTAATACCTATCAAGGGAATGATGAATTCTGACAAATATATTCACTTATTGGAAACCAGAATCGTACCCCAGCTGCAAAAATCATTTCCGGATGGCAGAGGTGTGTTCCAACAAGACCTGGCACCATGCCATACGTCTCGAAAAACTACAGAATTCTTCAACAAGAAGAATATTCAGGTACTCCCCTGGCCAGGCAACTCACCCGACATCAACCCCATTGAGAACTTGTGGCCAATTTGCAAAAGAAGAATGCAAAAAATGGATTGTTCTACAAAGGAGAAGACGATTTCTGCCCTCATTGGTGTATGGTTTCGCGATGAAGAAATGAAGAATATTTGTGGGAAATTAGTGGAATCCATGCCAAATCATCTCAGAGCTGTTATTAGGAACAAGGGAGGCCACATAGATTACTGAGGTATGTCTTAGATCCTTTTTTTATCCCGTTTGAGTGTTTCTGCATAAGTAATTATGTTGTTCGGATTAATTTGCACGCTACTGTAACTGATGCATTCTTATACTGAACTACACTGAATTTACTTTTTAACGAAAATATTTTGTGAACATCTCCAAAACATATCCTGCAGTATGTTTTGCAAATGTTTCAATCACTACACAGTATTAAAAAAGTTATTTCACAATCTCTCTTTTGTACATTGTTACTAACCTCAACGACTTCTGTGCCTTTAGAAGTACAGAAAATTAATTAAAATTAATTTAACACAATATAAATACCTTGGTGTTCTTGATTCCTGGCATAACATCATCTGGTACACCTTTATCTAACACCTTCCTGTGTTGTTTTTGTTTGCAGAAAGGTTCCTTACTTGCAGCTGCCATTTTCTCATCTTGCAGATCCTTTGATATTAAATCACACAATTGATGTTATAGACAGCACCATGAAGCAGTCTTTGTATCACAGCATGTTACTGATAAATTATACCAACTGAAATACATTTTCATCAACGTATTTTCACGTTCATAACTAATAACAATAACATACAAGAAAAACTTCACCAAGACGATTTGAAAGAAAACTTATAACTTGTCCAATTTCTTAAAATTGGAAAAAACAGCTTTTCGAAGAATGAGAAAGGATGAACTGAATAATCATATTTTCTATCTCAAAGTGCTTGTATTTGGATTACAGAGATGTGATATGTTTGTGTAAATTAATTTTTAAACTTATGTTTTTAAAGTTAACAGTTTAGGATGGAAAATTAAAAAAAAAAAAATCCATGGCGCTATAGCCTATGAAGGGCCAAGACCGACCAGCTGGCTGCGGCCTCACGTCCACATGCCGAAGCAGAGGTGGACGATCATCCAACCAGAATGGAGGTATCGTGTGGTTAGCATGATGATCCCCCAGCCGTTATAGCTTGTTTGCGAAACCGGATTTTCACTACCTATCGTAGCTCCCCAAGTGCATCACGATGCTGAGTGGGCACCAGTTCCATACATTGGCAGAAATTTCATGAGAAAATTTCTTCCCTCACGAGGACTCGAACCAGCGCACATTCCATAATGCGAGTCCTAGACAGGATGCCTTAGACCACGATGCCACGGCACAGGACTTAGAATGAAAAATATCAGATATAATTTCGCAAATGACATTCATGATTCATAGTGGAAAACCCATTTATCCTTCCCATTTAATATTACACCTAAATATGTCAATCTAGAAACGCAGTCAATTGGGTCATTGTTCAGAAACCATTTCTCTCTCTTACTCATTTTACTCCCATTTTTACAAATTAGGGTTTTCGTTTTTTTTTCCCCGTTTATTTTCAGGTCCCATTTCATGCAATAATTTGAAATTTCGTTAACAGCATTTTGTAGACCAATAATCGATAAAGGACCAATTGCACAATCATCAGCGAAAAGTAGTCCCGGCATTGTTTTGTTAAAAACTTGGGCAATGACAGCATTGCAAATATTATCTAAAATATCATTAATATATATATATTGAAAAGATATGGACTCATATTGTAGCCTTGCCTTATCACTTTTATTTGTCTAATGTATCTGGATAGTGTTCTCTCAGCGAGCTTTATCAATTAAGGTATTCTTACCTGTTTACTTGGTGTTGATACTGCAAGAACATCATCCAACTTGGATCCTACAACCATCACTTTTGCACCTTTCACAACACCTAATTCTCTAAGAGTACGTTCATCTTTTGCTAACCCTTTTATCATAACCTTCTGCATTGACTGAGGAACTCCTGCACAAAAGAATACATAGAATCAAATATAAAAGCAATAATAAAATTATCGAGTTCAGAATATTTAAGAGGTCAGAAATAGTTTAACAAGGGAATTCTTAATGAGCTTATATCGACCTCTTCTCGAAATGCACACACTGTTTTCTCTATAGCAAAGAGAAGAAAAAAAAAAAAAAAAATAATAATAATAATAATAATGTTTTATTTTCGCTGGCAGAGTTAAGGCCATAAGGCCTTCTCTTCCACTCAACCAGCCTTAATCAATACAATACATAAATTTAAATTACAAATATTTTCACTACACTTAAAAGGTTCTCCAGCAATAATCTGCACTACACATTTATTTAAATTTAGATAAATCTATAAGGTAAAGTAGTAACTTAATTTATGAGCTAATTTAATTCAATGAATTATAATTAATTTAATATTTGAGATAGCTAGTAAAATGATGAAAATTAATTTAATATAAGCTTACTAGGACTATGTTACAGGGAGAATATATATATTTCTATTTCTATAATGAGAATATTAATATAATTGTCATTAGAGGTTTTGTAAATCTATTTAGAGAAATTAAAGATAATAATAATAAGAATGGACAGATGTTAGTTTCATTATAAGTAACAAATATTAATCAGCAATTCATCTGTTAAGTAAGAATTTATGTAATTTTGACCTAAATGAAGCTATTGTCCAACAACCCCTTATATCACTCGGAAGCGAGTTCCAATTTCTAGCAACTGAAACTGTATAGGATGAAGAATATAAAGATGTCTTGTGGTAGGGTATAATGAGTAAATTGTTATAATGAGATCTTGTACTTAGCTGATGATATGCGGATAAATTTTGAAAACGAGAAGCCAAATATATTGGGGTAGCGGTGCGCAGAATTTGAAACAAGAGAACAAGGGAATGCAGAGCTCGTCGATCGCTTAGCCTTAGCCAAGACAGAGTTTGGAAAGACGGGGAAACATGATCATACTTACGAATATTACAAATATAACGGACGCACGCATTATGCACACGTTGTAGCCTGTTGCTCAAATTTGCAAGTGCTCATAGTAACTGTAAGGTTACGAAATGGAAGCTTAAAAGAGAGGAAATGCTGGAGCAGAAGTTTACTGCAAGGAGTTTGTGCATTACACCATATGACAAAGGAAAATCAGTCTTCGAAGGGAAAGTTCAAGCTACAGAAGGCATCCTAAGAAATGTGATTGCCAGAACCCTAAACCTCAACAAAGTAGTAATCTTTGTGCACTCTAAAGCATCAAAAGAATTAATTACAACAAACAACATGCTAAAAGTTAAGGCTGTGAATTTTTTTTACATCATACTGCACATTTATCTGCAAATTGGACATTAAATACGAATGCAGGGAATTTAAATAAATTAAATATGAGTCCATTGGGTTAATGGTGGTTGTTAAAAAAAGAAACATTTTAAAATTTCATTGTTATTGTTAAAAAGAAAAATCACCCCATTTACAATGTCAATGTAAGATCTAAATTATAATAATTATTACTTGTTAAAACATAGTCCAAATAGTCATAAATTGAAATGTGATGTGAACCAATTAAACTATTGAAATACTCCAGAAGGCAATCGTGAGCTGTGATCATTCATGTCCAGGAGCAAGGATATTTGACCATATCTCTGATAGGTTGTTCTTGCAGCTGCAACTGGTGTTCATAATTTCCAAGAACAATCTTTCGAATCCAATAATTTGTAAAGTATGCTCTATTATTTTTAACCCGGGAGAAGGCGCTTACTGGGTAAAAGACGGCACTTTGTTTTAAACCTGCACTATAATGGCAGGAAACCTCTGACCTCCTCAGTCTTTTATATCTCTAATTAGTGCCTTGTTGACAATTTGTGCACCTGAAATAATCAAAGTTGTGCTCTATTTCGAACAGGTACTTGTTCTTTTTATATATATATATTTTTTTATTTTATTGGGTTATTTTATGACGCTGTATCAAGATCTAGGTTATTTAGCGTCTGAATGATATGAATGTGATGTCGGTGATATGAGTCCGGGGTCCAACACCGAAAGTTACCCAGCATTTGCTCATATTGGGTTGAGGGAAAACCCCGGAAAAAACCTCAACCAGGTAACTTGCCTCAACCAGGATTCGAACCCAGGCCACCTGGTTTCGCAGCCAGACGCACTGACCGTTACTCCACAGGTGTGGACTTCTTTTTATAGCACGGTGTTTTTGCCATGTGCGCTCTCTCATGTTACAACATGAAAATGCATTCCCTTGTATCCCAGTAAGGTACGCATTCCACTAAACTGGCAACATTGTGATGGCGTGACTTCCCCATTACATCATAACCTGCATTGTTGACATTTTGTGTACTTGCAACACTCACTTATAATTACGTGCTCGTTGTCGGACAATCCTCGTGTTATATAAATAACAGTTTACCATTCTCTTTTGCGTTTTATATGAAGAACGATTCTCCATTATTCATAAAATATTGATATATTACCGTATTTGTGTAACTTTATTAGTTCTGTTAACATAATTTCCGTAATATTAGATTGGATTTATTGTGAAATGTAAAACATATTTTCTACATAACATTGTAATGTATTCATTTCTGTAGAATGTTTCTTGTTCTGTTACTTTATTTTTATAAAAGGACTATGATATTTTTCCCATTTGTATTAGACATTTAATTCTGTGGCTGGGAGGAAAAAGGTCTTAAGTCAATTTTTTTTTTTGTGAAAATGAAATTTTTATATATTCTGAAAGCGGAAACAATTCTCTACAATCTAGTTAAAGTCAAATAAGACTCCTGACCAAATGTTCTAAGTACTTTTTCAATCGAGCACATACAGAATAAAGGACTTAAGAATATTTAATACTTTATTCCTTACAAACATTACATGTTTACTTTCCATGCTTCCCTATTAAAAAGGTCTAACTTGTATTTTAGCTATTTTCTCACATACTGATGCCCTTTCCGTTTCAAATTTTAAGCACCAGGTAAATAGTTCTATATTGTTTAAGACCCATTTTGCATTCCTAATAATTTACATTTCCCATTTATTTGACATGAAAAAGGTCTTATGTTTAAACAGTCCCTTCATTTCAGTTTGGGTTGTAGTCTTAAAAGGACTTAAGTGCGGCTATTTTTGGAAATAATCAAGAAAATTGTTAAATGAGCAACATTACCTATTTTAGAAGAAATATAAACAAACAGTATCCAGGTAAAAACTTCTTAATTAAAAAAACTCTATAACTGACACCAATTTCAATCTTTCTATTGCTCTCCTGAAAAGTATAAAATTTTTTCTTATGACTGTTTTCCTCCCAGCCACAGAATTCAACCATTGTGTTGCTGCAATTTAGATTATAGCAGTAAAGAAAAAATAAATACTGTAATTAACTTTTGAAACAGAAAAAAATGTAATGCGAAAATGTAATAAAATGTTCCATGGTCGTATTATTAAAAATCTTGTAATGTTTAAAATAAAAATAATATCACGAGACAAAATGCTCAAGCAAAAATCAATAAGTTGAGCTTAATAACCTATTTTCAGTAGCGCGGTCTTTTTGACCGCATGCACCTCATGTTATAACATGTATGCAACTTCTCCCGAGTTAATAGGCATTGGATAACATTTTGTGCTTGCTTTCTTTTTTCACATTGTAGTGAAGTATCTTTTCCTTTTGGATCCACCTGCTTACTGTGCTCGACCTAATACTAGATTTTTAATTTCAGAGCCCATGGTTCATACAAAAGTGAAGTTAATTAAATATCAATAATATGATAGATAAAACAATACAATACAATACAATACAAAGGCAATTGGTTTACACATATGCTTAGGATGCAACCATTTTATAATATTATTACAATATATGTCTATTGGAAAACCTATAGGAAAACAAAATGTTGTTGTTGTTTTCTAATGCCAGGCATTTGACAATAAAGTCATTTGACCTCTTGCACTCCAATATTTTTCAAAGATATTATCATGGCCAGCCACTGAAGCACAGATTTTGAGGTGTTCCGAATCCATTTCTTGGTTTGAGTTGTACAATGGGCAGTTAGGGGACTGATATATTCCAATTCTATGCAGGTGTTTGGCCAAACAATCAAGGCCTGTTGCCAATCTAAATGCAGCTACAGACGATTTTCGTGGTAAATCGGGAATTAACTGTGGATTATGATGCAGAGAGTTCCATTTTTTCCCTTGGGATTGTGTTATCAAATTTTGTTTGTTAAAGTCTAAGTATGTAGATTTAATAAATCTTTTCACAGAGTAATAAGTAGATTTAGTAACAGGTCTGTAAGTAGCAGTGCTGCCCTTCTTTGCTAATGCATTCGCATTCTCGTTTCCCAGGATTCCACAATGGGATGGTATCCATTGGAATACAATTATTTTATTGAGTGATATTAATTGAGAGAGCATTTTAGTTATTTCTGCTGTTTGAGATGAAGGTGTGTGTTTAGAGACTATTGATAGAATAGCTGCTTTGGAGTCTGAAAATATAACTGCATTCTTAAATTTATTGATGTGAAATAGAAGATTTCTGAGACTTTCACTTATTGCAACGATTTCTCCATCAAAACTTGTTGTTCCATATCCAAGAGACCTATAAAGTGAGAAGAGACAGCACGTAACACCTGCACCGGCACCTTGTTCTCTGGAAATGAAGCATCCGTCGGTGTATAAAATGAAGCCAGTTTTGTGGAGTGTGCCTAATATTAATTGTCTCTAAAGACAATTGTTTCATTATTTCTGTGTTTACTTCTGATTTCAGTATTTCTTCTGTTAAATTCTATATTTAATAGAGTTAAAGGGTTTGGTTTAATTTGTAAGTTTTCTTTTAAATTCGGGATATTGATTTTCTGTTTAAAAGTCAAAACAAAATGTTGGAAGACCTACAAAATGCTAGAGATGACAATTTTAAAATTTAACAAAACTCTATGAAATCTTATAGGCAAGGAGGCCCAATTAATGCACTTTATGATGATGGTTAATACAAATAACAATGTTACAAAAACAGTGTGACTGCTATTGAGGCTTATCAGAAACTATATAATACCTATTATATCTTGCAGATGCTGCTTCAGCTGTCCAACTGTACTGTCAAGAAGAAAATTTACATCATATTTGTTTTTATTATATATTACTTTAAAATCTACACTTTCTTTTGCAATTTCTCCTACTTTCTCTTTTGTCTCTGAACAAAGTTCACTTTCTGCTCCCTTACTATCAGAGTTGCACTTGTCACTATTGGCATCACCTTTCTCTGAGCCTGAAACAATAAGAACAGAGAGTGGAATGAATAATGTTAGGCTACTTAATTTTGTATACCAGTTTCAACTTTAATGATTGTAAACATCAGGGATGGTCAAGATCACTGACTTAATCATGATTTAAATAAAATATTTTTTATTATTATTTTAAATAACTTTATTTTTAATATCAGTCTAACAATACACAGATGTAATATTCAATTAAAAATTCAATATACAGGGTGATCCGTTTGGGTATGGATAAAATAAAAACACCGTAAAACATTTACTACTGAACTTTGTTTGTTGAAACTTTGTGCATACAACACTGAAAGATGGGAGATTCCTGAGCAAAACACAACCCCCATTGCGCACCCTGCAAAACTCATAACCGTGCGTTTTTTTAAAGCACTTCATGCTTTTGCTGCAGCAAAATGAGAGTCGAAAAAAAAAACGTAAGTAGGTCAACTGACTGCACAATGGTGGACAATTAATATTGGCTTCTATTACTGCAGTAATAAATTTAACCCTAAAAGAACTGAACATGTTAAATAGTTTCGACTTCCATGATAATGACATGGAATTATTATTACTAGACGATTTTAACAATGATAAACGTTGTAAGAGACCAAAACATGCATTCCACCATGATGGATCGTGCAGCAAACTCGTAAACTGAAGTTTTGATTTGCTGCATGGTTACTACAGCGCTGCTGCAGAGCTTTACGTCTTGCTTAAAAAAAAACGTACAGTAATGGTGATGTACTTCAGCCCATGTCTGTTGTAACATAGGAGGGGTGATTTGTTGAAAGGCTTGAGTAATTTTTACTATCAGATCATCAATGTTCCTGGGTTTCTGTGAATAGACTATGTCTTTAACAAAACCCTACATGAAGAGTCAGAAGGGGTTAGATCTGGGGAGTTTGAGGGCCAAGCCAAGAGAGAGATGCTTCTCGTACTGAGTTTCACTCCTGTATGTTTTTTTTTTTTTTTTTTTTTAAACAGAACCTGTTTCCACAAATGTTCGATACCACAACATTATGGAATCGTATCTAGATACAGTACGCACACTATACTTACATCGAAATTCCCTTTCAACTCTTTTAACACTCTCAACTTTAGCATACCAAAGAACACATTATGCCCACTGTTTATTTGTAATAGCCATTTTAATCATCTACGATTTTCATTTGTCCTTTCAGATTATGCATTGCTGATTGTCATATATGGAAACTCCCATCTTTTTAATTATAATATAACCAGCAAGAAATTTTTCCTACTATCATAATAGCTCTATAATAATAAATTAATATTATCCATACCCAAATGGATCAGACTGTATATTAAGGTTAACAGTCAACAATGCACAAACAAACATTACAATTTAAAGTGAGTGAGTTTTACAGTTTAAAATGAGTGTGTTTGCATACTGGTTTTTGCTCAAAAAAAAATAAAAAATAAAAAAATAAATAAAAAAAAAGAAAGAAAGAAAGAAAGAAAGAAAATCAGCTGCCGGTCATAAACATGACCCTATATGCTTTAGCGATATATTTTGAAAAAGTGCTCAAAGTACCAGGTAAAACCGGTGTAAGAGATAAATGTAAAGTATGCAAACTGGAGATTCAAGGGCTTGTGGCTTGGCTGAAAGCACACAGCAGTACATGTTTCAATGAAACTTGCAATCCTGGAAATGAGAATGAAATAATGACCTGCAGTGATGTTAATACTCCAGCATCTGTAGACAATACAAGTAAATACTTTATTTAATATATTTAGTTGTAAGCACATAGGGTTTGGAATTGAACGGGTTACATCAGCTTCTTGTCTATGCGGATGACGTGAATATGTTAGGAGAAAATACACAAACGATTAGGGAAAACACGGAAATTCTACTTCAAGCATGTAAAGCGATAGGGTTGGAAGTAAATCCTGAAAAGACTAAGTATATAATTATGTCTCGTGACCAGAATATTGTACGAAATAGAAATATAAAAATTGGAGATTTATCCTTCGAAGAGGTGGAAAAATTCAAATATCTTGGAGCAACAGTAACAATTATAAATGACACTCGGGAGGAAATTAAATGCAGAATAAATATGGGAAATGCCTGTTATTATTCGGTTGAGAAGCTTTTGTCATCTAGTCTGCTGTCAAAAAATCTAAACGTTAGAATTTATAAAACAGTTATATTACCGGTTGTTCTGTATGGTTGTGAAACTTGGACTCTCACTTTGAGAGAGGAACAGAAATTAAGGGTGGTTGAGAATAAGGTTCTTAGGAAAATATTTGGGGCTAAGAGGGATGAAGTTACAGGAGAATGGAGAAAGTTACACAACGCAGAGCTGCACGGATTGTATTCTTCACCTGACATAATTAGGAACATTAAATCCAGACGTTTGAGATGGGCAGGGCATGTAGCACGTATGGGCGAATCCAGAAATGCATATAGTGTGTTAGTTGGGAGGCTGGAGGGAAAAAGATCTTTGGGGAGGCCGAGACGTAGATGGGAAGATAATATTAAAATGGATTTGAGGGAGGTGGGATATGATGATAGAGACTGGATTAATCTTGCTCAGGATAGGGATCAATGGCGGGCTTATGTGAGGGCGGCAATGAACCTCCGGATTCCTTAAAAGCCAATAAGTAAGTAAGTAATTGTAAGCATAGAAGTCTATTATAAAATGTAGTAGGCAGGGACTTGAAATTTTCATACTTATTTACAAATGAGTTTTAAGGAACCTGGAGGTTCATTGCCACCCTCACATAAGCCCGCCATTGGTCCCTATCCTGAGCGAGATTAATCTAGTCTCTACCATCATAACCCACCTCCCTCAAATCCATTTTTATATTATCCTCCCATCTACGTCTCGGCCTCCCCCCAAGTCTTTTTCCCTTCAACCTCCCAACTAACACTCTACATGCATTTCTGGATTCGTCCATACATGCTACATGCCCTGCCCATCTCAAACGTCTGGATTTAATATTCCTAATTATGTCAGGTGAAGAATACAATGCATGCAGTTCTATGTTGTGTAACTTTCTCCATTCTCCTGTAACTTCATCCCTCTTAGCCCCAAATCTTGAAATTATTCAAGTGTTTATTTTTTTATTTCTTTTGTTTGCAGACAGGCTATGTTCAGTAATTAGTTCAATCATTCACTAAAAAGCTTCAACAATGGATAAGTTCATTACAAAAATTTCTCAAGAAAAAAAAAAAAAAAAAGAACTGCATGAACAAATTGGTAGATTTATGAAGGACTTGAGGTTTTCCAATGTTGGATATGGAATAACTCTTCTCGGGTTCTCAGCCAGGTGAGTTGGATAGTTGCTTCCAAGCTTGGCTGGCTACTTAAAGATTAATTTTTTTGATTCTACAGAATTATCTGTTATGATTTTCTCCATAACCATAACAGACAATTCCGTAGGACCAAAAAATTAATCTTTACGTAGATCATTCACCCAACAGTGCATATATACTGTGGAGTCCCAACCACCAAGTCACTCAAATGAGTGCACTCCTTGTGTGATGACTGTTGACTTAATGTATGTGTCAATATATATGTCGAACATGGAGTAAGGCCACTAAAGGAAAATACCAAAGGAAAAAGATTTGATCCAGTGCTGTGGATTGAGCCTCGGCGTAGCTCAGTGATTAGAGCCCAATGCGCAAAAATTAGGGTCCTGGGTTAGCTCTGTCATCTTCGCGATTGTGTGTGTGCCTACCCACTTCACTTTGCGTGATTTGGGTTCTGCATACTGTGGGTAGATGGTAGGACTGTGACCCATTTTCAAATTGCACACCACTTCGGCATGCCAAGTTATGCATGATGTGTATCTGTGAAGAGCTACTAAGGTGAGTGTATGTTAAGTATTCGTGTAAGTGTAGTGTAAGGAATGGGTGAGGATGATGATGAAGGTGAGGAAGGGAGAAGGGAAACCCGGTGCCAGCACGTAGCCTACTCCTGTCGAATAGCACCAAAGGGGGAATGTTAAAGCACAAAAAATAAACGAATTCCGTTATCTTAGCAGTTTCGTTGCAGATGATAATAAAAGTACAGCCGAAATTAAAAGAAGAATTGCTTAGCTAAACAAGCCTTCATTAATAAAAAAGCAATTACTGACATAGACATTAAAATAAAGAAAACTTCTACACAAAAATTTGTTGTTTTCTAATGCCAGGCGTTTGACAATAAAGTCATTTGACCTCTTGCACTCCAATATGTTTCAAAGATATTATCATGGCCAGCCACTGAAGCACAGATTTTGAGGTGTTCCAAATCTATTTCTTGGTTTGAGTTGCACAATGGGCAGTTAGGGGATTGATAATTCCAATTCTATGCAGGTGTTTGGCCAAACAATCATGGCCTGTTGCCAATCTAAATGCAGCTACAGACGATTTGCGTGGTAAATCGGGAATTAACTGTGGATTATGATGCAGAGAGTTCCATTTTTTCCCCTTGAGATTGTGTTATCAAATTTTGTTTGTTGAAGTCTAAGTATGTAGATTTAATAAATCTTTTCACAGAGTAATACGTAGATTTAGTAACAGGTCTGTAAGTAGCAGTGCTGCCCTTCTTTGCTAAAGCATCCGCATTCTCGTTTCCCAGGATTCCAAAATGGGATGGTATCCATTGGAATACAATTCTTTTATTGAGTGATATTAATTGAGAGACACAAAAATTTGATCTGGGGTGTATGATTGGGGCCTATTTAATGAAAGAAAAAATTGGCAACTTGGAAAGCAAGAAAAGGATCATTTAAAGGACACGGAAATGTGGATCTGTCACACAATACTGAAAATAAGCTGAAGACAGACTGCTAAATGCTGAAGTTTTAAAGAGGCTAAATGAAAACAGACCATTGAAGAAATTACAGAAAAGAAAAAGAAAATAAATCAGATCATATACTCTAGTCAGACGAAAGCCTCTAAATACATATTTAGTTAATATATTGAAGGGGCAAATACTTAGCACGAACAGAAGAGAAAGACGAAGAGAAAAATACACCAAAGACATGAAGAAGTGTAAAAACTACAAAGAATTTTAAAAGCTAGCAGAGAAAAGAAAAATATAGTTCAAGTGACAAAGCATTGCCTTTAGAATTCATTAACTGACTGATTATTGAAATACTATATGACATAAAAGAGTGTATGAAAAGATGTCTTCGATAATTGCTTATCATTTTTTTTGTGTATTGTTTATATTGTGTATACCACTGCCACCGGGTGCTTGCCCACTTGCAGTGTAAATAAATACATCAAATTGAATATAATTATTATCTGCAAATACTACGTATTTTATACTGAAGGACGTGAGTTCAGAACAAATTCTCTCAGCAAACGAAAATTCAGAAATATCAGTCTTAAATGCTATAAACATATTAAAATAATGCAGAGTAGAGTGATTATGCATATAGGAACAGCCATAAACCTAGAGGACATCGTCGACCAGGAAGACCGTTAAGAAGACTGCTATATGGGGCCGAAACAGGTCTACAGAGGCCTAATTCGTGAAGGATGATGATGATGATGAGGAACGGTCATGTCTGCTGCTTTGTTATCGCAATCTGCATTATCGACCATCCGGGCAACAACACCAATTTTGCATCAAAATAAGGATGAAAAATTGCTGTGGAAGTGACGACCAGTACAGAGGTGAAGTCATATACCTTGCATGTAAGCTTTTTGGTAGGTACACAGATAGCAAGTTTTCATAAGGTCGAGTGTCAGTAACAGATTGGGTTTGGTTAGTTCAGGCTTTTGGTAGGCCTATGCCTTGTATATACACATTTTGGTAGGTAGGTGAGTATGGATAGATATCCAATTGTAAAGAATTATCGGGATTCTTTTATTATAGGATATCGCTTAATTTTCGTCAAGTTTGACAAACGATGACATCAGAACACTGACGTCACAACATGGCCGACGTAAACCAACACGACGAGTAAATAAAACTCACTGAGATATCACCTCAACTAACCCACTAACCTTCTCACATACGTTGATCTCACGTCACTGAGATATCACCTCAACTAACCCACTAACCTTCTCACATACATTGACCTCATGTCACTGAGATATCACCTCAACTAACCCACTAACCTTCTCACATACGTCGACCTCATGTCACTGAGATATCACCTCAACTAACCCACTAACCTTCTCACATACGTCGACCTCATGTCACTGAGATATCACCTCAACTAACCCACTAACCTTCTAACATACGTCGACCTCATGTCACTGAGATATCACCTCAACTAACCCACTAACCTTCTCACATACGTCGACCTCATGTCACTGAGATATCACCTCAACTAACCCACTAACCTTCTCACATACGTCGACCTCATGTCACTGAGATATCACCTCAACTAACCCACTAACCTTCTCACATACGTCGACCTCATGTCACTGAGATATCACCTCAACTAACCCACTAACCTTCTAACATACGTCGACCTCATGTCACTGAGATATCACCTCAACTAACCCACTAACCTTCTCACATACGTCGACCTCATGTCACTGAGATATCACCTCAACTAACCCACTAACCTTCTCACATACATTGACCTCATGTCACTGAGATATAACCTCAACTAATCCACTAACCTTCTCACATACGTTGACCTCATGTCACTGAGATATCACCTCAACTAACACACTTACCTTCTCACATATGTTGACCTCATGTCACTAAGATATCACCTCAACTAACCCATTAACCTTCTCACATACGTTGACATCATGTCACTGAGATATCACCTCAACTAACCCACTAACCTTCTCACATACGTCGATCTCATGTCACTGAGATATCACCTCAACTAACCCATTAACCTTCTCACATACGTTGACCTCATGTCACTGAGATATCACCTCAACTAACACACTAACCTTCTCACATACGTTGACCTCATGTCACTGAGATATCACCTCAACTAACACACTTACCTTCTCACATACGTTGACCTCATGTCACTGTGATATCACCTCAACTATACCACTAACCTTCTCACATACGTTGACCTCATGTCACTGAGATATCACCTCAACTAACCCACTAACCTTCTCACATACGTCGACCTCATGTCACTGAGATATCACCTCAACTAACCCACTAACCTTCTCACATACGTTGGTCTCACGTCACTGAGATCACCTCAACTAACCCACTAACCTTCTCACATACGTCGGACCACATGACATCACCCCATTCTCCAATCTAGCCAATCTCCAATCTGTTTCTTTGTTTATACTTATATATAAAATTGGAGCAAAGTGATTAAGTTCTGATATGGATTACAGTGTGATATTTGACATATTTAAACTTGTTGTGAATCCAAATTTCAAGCCAAATTCTTATGTTGCTTGTGTCTATGAATCTTTATGGTATGTGACTTTTATTGAAAAAGTTAATTATGAAGAAGGTGATTGCTACAATAAAATTCATGTATCCACATAGGCCCTCTCCATCATTTTATTGACCTCACAATGACAGTTGTGAAGTTCCATTTTCAAACATTTTGTGCCAAATTGATGTCAACACAGTCACAGGAAAGATCTATACTTTAAACCAAGATTCTTACAAGAGAACTGAATCCGAACTGTCTCAGTTGTAAAAAGTTACTTTTGTTCACATTTTGAGAAATGATGGGTTTGGGGCAAAAACCAGGCAGCTCCAATTTTTTTCATTTTTGAGGACGCTCTATCGTTTGGTCGAAGAATCAAGTAGTTTCAAGAATTTCAGTCACAGTTAATAGTACATTATGCAACGAGCCTATAATGATAATAATTAAGACGCGAGTATGTTTGTTTATGAAACGAGCGCGAGTTTCATAATTTTCATACGAGCGTCTTAATTACCATTATAGGCAAATTTCATACGACTTTTTATGCTCGACCATATTTCTAACTTGAAATTATTCATAAGTATTCATGTTATGGTTATGTAAGTGAGGAGCGGAACTGACCTGAATTGTGAGATGTGCGCAGAAGCGAAAGTATTGATTTTTTCCGAGGCACGAATGTCATTGACCTTGATATAATCTAGAGAATAACATGAACATTAGGGTCTTGATATAACCTGGAAATTGATTTAGAATTGAAAACCGAGATGACAAATTGAATTTATTTGAATATTATTTACAATTAACGCTAATTATTATAGTAACAGAACATAACCTTCTGCGACAGTATTGGATTTCCAGCCTCCGTGACTTTTCACTAATTGTCTTTCGATTGCATATCCGAGAATAATCGGTACTTGCGGTTTTATAATGGTACAATGGTGATTTCTCATTGGCTGAAAAACTGAATTATAATGAATAGGTGTAGTTTAATGAGGTGCATTAAAGGGCTACTACCAGGTGTATAATTACTACGTTTCGGCATGGTCGAGCATAAAATACATTTTGGACCTGCCTCTTCTGTACATACTTATTTTTTGGCGGTAAGTTTTTCTTCATTATCTCGAAAAGTACTGAATTGGAACTGCCTGGTTTTTTCCCCAAACCCCTCAAAAGTTGTACCTTTTACACTTCTATATTTCTCTGCCAAAAAGCAAGCTGTCACTATTTTTCCATTACAAATTTTTTGTCTACAGATATAGCACTGTGTTTTCATTACTACATAAATAATTTTCAGCATTTTCTCAGATGTGGCACTTTGTAAAAAAAAATTAATTTCCAATAAACGCAAAAAAAATCCTAAAAAAGGTAAAAGCGGCATAGTAATTTAAATATGCAATTTTTATAATGTCCAATATAAATCTCAGTTACAGAGCAAAGTTTAACAAAAATTCAATGATTACATTGAAAACTATGGTGCTATTTGTAATTTTTTTTCAACTGCTAACATGTAACTACATTCATAACAATATAACTATTTTCTGCTTCAACGATTTCACGAATTTCAACACAATTTTAAAGAAAGACATTCAATGATAACACATCTGCAAAGTCTCAGCAAAAATGGAAACATGGGTGACATGGTCTGGATGAATTGACCTATACAGTATACCTATGAAGACATTTTTGTTAAATACTAGAATTGGTAGAAAAATAGGAAAAGATGACTATGCAATATAACATGGGGAAATTTTCAGTATAAGGATTCTTCACTGACAATTATATCTTGAAATACCTACTAAAAAGAGAAGATTTGTCTGCGATTGTCGAATGTGCATCATCATGCTTACGAAAAGGCACTTTTCAGTGCCAATAATTTATTTTGTGTCCACAAGGTTGAAATTTTGGAGGAAGAGGGAAAGGGAGGAATCCGTGTCCTGAAATTTATCCGGGTAAGTATAAACAATAATTTCAACATTAACATATCAAGTAAATTGTAGACAAAGAACTGATTTTTACATTTTGACAAAATTTGATTAACTTAAAATAAGGAACTTTTGCGCGTCCCGACAAAAATTACTGGTTCGCCGGACACGTATTTTAAAAAAGGGGCACTGTACTTTTTTTTTTTTACGGCACGTATGGTAAGCTTAAACGGAAACTCATATAGGCTATAGGACATAATAATGCAAATGAATATAAATAGGGGTACTAAATAGTTTCATTTATGCTGAAATATAATCAAAATAAATATAATGAATTTCTATCTGTACTTTATAGCTTCTTGAAGTTACAGTGTACACGTTTAGGTAAGGTTATAAACATGTTGTCGCAACTGTATGCAATTGTTGATCTCTCTTACAATTCTAAACTGACATGCACGTTATTAGACAGCGAAATATTTATGTTACTTAATGACAAGGAGGTACCAAATGTAATGTAATTGCTCAGAAATTGAACGATTTATTTTCTAGTCATCGCATGAAAACTCAAAATATAACCCTTTCAAATTATTGCATTAATATTCTACAAATTTACAACAAATCTACGTACCAATACACTCCATGTTGGATTATTTTGAACAACCAATCACTGCAGAGTTTTCTAACCTCGTTCTGACAACGTTCCATTGGGATTTGATGAGAATTTGTGACACATAAGATCTCGCAGGAAGAAAATTTTCCTCCATGATTCCGTGACAGACCACAGT
The DNA here is from genome assembly GCF_040183065.1 of Periplaneta americana. Taxonomy (NCBI): domain Eukaryota; kingdom Metazoa; phylum Arthropoda; class Insecta; order Blattodea; family Blattidae; genus Periplaneta; species Periplaneta americana. Next base: position 160,578,614 of record NC_091123.1, read on the forward strand.
CGCTAATCGCGATTATGTCCTATCGCGATTTACCGAAAATGTGTGGACACACTAGGTCACGCTTGTTCTCGTCTGGTCAACAGCTGAATTACCATAGTATAGAGGAAACAATTTTCTATATGTGCATACGCATATGTTTGTTTCCCTCCTGGACAATATACCTTCTTTTAATACTGGATGTTCAGTTCAAAATGTGTCATGGCTCGCTGTATGTCGTCATGAGGCTAGCCAATGAGCCTAGAGAATTCAATCCTCCTACACTTCCGCAGAGGCGTATTACCTATCTGCATGAGAAGTTGCCTAGCAAGTACGGCGTTCATTCTGAAGAGTACTTATCGATACGTACGGTAACGCCGGTAGTGGCAGGAATGTGAACTGTTTGGAAACACATACTGAGGTGAGTTTTTTCTTACTGTCGGGATATGGGGAGAGAGTTAAGACGATTACTTACGTATTTGTTGACATTAACTTCGACGGTAACGGACATGGAGTATTTGATTTATATTGTGGAATGCTACTTCCGAAATTGGATCCTGGTGCAAGGACAATATCAATACAATGTCACAGCCTGCGTGAACGATTTTCGTACGAAGTATCCAGAATTCCAGAAAGTTCCTAGAAAAAAACATTGTACAAAATGTTAAGAGGTAATCATTTTAAATAAAATACGATGTAATTTGTTACTTTTTCTTTGTTGTGTTTATGTACGGTATTCGGTTATTGAAGTGTTTATTTATTGTATGATAGGTGCATAGCTCGATTTCAAGAAACCGGCTCAGTTTGCCGAAAGAAACGGGGGGTGCGTCGAAGATAATTATCTGCAGTAACCTTAAACGGCATCCAAGATGCAATGCGACAGCACCCACGAACATCATTACGTCAGCTGACTAGAGTTACGAATTTATCCCTCGGCTCTTGTCACACAGCTGTGAGAAAATACTTAAAGCTGTTCCCATACAAGATCACAGCACATCAAAAACTTGAAGAACGTGATATATCTCTCCGTGTAAATTTTTGTAAATTTTTTTTTTACAAAATTTTGAGGCTGACGAGGAGCTGAATATGCTATCTACATCAGACGAATGCTGGTTTCAGCTTAATGGCCATGTCAACACCCAAAATTCTCGGATATGGGGTTCAGAGCCACCTAACGAATTTACAGAAGTTGGTTTTTACCATAAAAAAATTGGGGTGTGGGCTGCCCTATCCCGGCAAAGAGTAATTGGTCCAGTGCTTTTCAATGGGACGTTGACTGTTCATCGTTACCAAAATGACATTTTGAACGATTTTATTGATCAATTAGGTGACGTCGAAAAGCAGAATGCATGGTTCCAGCAAGACGGAGCTCCTGCCCACACCGCCCATAGTACAATAACATTTCTTGAGAGACAGTTCCCAGGCAGGTAAGAAATTAATAATAATAATAATAATAATAATAATAATAATAATAATAATAATAATAGTAATAGTAATAATAATACTAATAATAACAATTGTCTCTTACAGAGTCATCAGTAATCCTGTGTGGCCTCCAAGATCGCCAGATTTAACGCCTCCAGATTTCTTTCTCTGGGGATATCTCAAAGATCGTGTCTTTGCTAGACGCCCCGGGGACATTATTGAACTGAGACAATTCCTACTTGAGGCAATGACAACTGTGACACCCGCAATGCTGAATGCGACCTACCGCAGCATGATTAAACGAGCGAGGAAATGTTTAGAGGTGAATGATACACGTGGAACCAATGTGAGATTGTTTTATTTCCCTGACAGGAGTCTTAACACGTTTTAAAATCTCACGAGTTTTGTTTTTGTATTTGTTCTTCTCGTTGTAGAAATATATTAAGTTCGATGGTTCTACTTGATATAAGTATCTTTATTTCAATAATAGATTTCCGAGTAGAGTTATGCTTCACGAACATGTATTGTCACACCTTTTCCCTTATTAGACAGCGGGGTTCACATTAATCATAAAATGTAGACCAGATAACGTGCCTCGCAATGTGAGACGCAAAAAGCGTCAAATAAAATAATCTAACTTGTTAATCTTTCTGGCACAACCCTACCAACTTCCATTCATTCCGCACAGATAATGTTTTTCTTTACATTCGCGGGAGCCTAAACACATTCTGCTGACAAATTCGTGTTGCCGTACGCAACCGATGATAACTAATACCTTGCGTACGACTTGGCCGCGCAAAACATAGTTCGAAAGAGGTTATGGTAGCACACAGACTGTACAGGCTGCCATCTGTTGCTACAACGTTCAAGTTATATCGTACACGTTCTCAAGTTCAGATTGAACGCCTTGATTAATAGGCAACTTCTCTGACATAAAAGCTGAAACTCGCTTCAAATCGCTGACTCACAACAGTGACGTTATGACACACTTTGAAATGAACATCCAGTAGATTCGGAATACGCTGACCACCTCTGCAAGCTGATAGGACCCGTGCGACACCGGTGCAGCATCAGTGACGTCATCATTGAAATTCGGAACACCGTGATTCCGTGATGCCATCAGATTGCTCAGCGCTGAGATTCGGAATACGCTCGATGAGCTCAGCTTGCAGAAGCGACTAGACAGGAACGCGTCCCACTACTGTGCTCCAACCACGAGAAAGTCTCCAGGGAATGAAGGGAAGGGGGATGATGCTGTGAATGAATGTTGATAAGATGTCATAAGGTCACACACGTGGATACTCTTATGTCTATTGGCTAGCTCTCATAGCACAAACCATAACATTGATGCAGACATATTGATACTACCTAGTTACAAAATTACATCACAGTTAATCTCCTGGTCTTTTAATCTCGTCATACAGGAAATAACATATGCAGGAGAGCGCATGGCTTTTAAACTGACGTTATAACGGTAATATTATTTATCTACTTCGTTCCAACACAGTCTAAAGCCCGGTTCAGACGGTGCGTGTTTCTGTGATGGATTCCAAGGTGGCTGCGCGGATGGGTCGCCTACGTGGTCACTCACCGTTAATAATGCGCTGTGGTGGCTCCGTGGATGGCTAGCTTGCTGGATTTCGAGGGTAGGTTCCTTGCTATTTTTCCTGCGTGCTTCTGTGCTGGTTCAGTGTCACCAAAATAGTTGTTCTCCAACTAAATCTTTTTTATTTATGTATTTCTTAGTTTCTAAGGATAGAATAATCAAATATAGAACTTTAGTTGTTTTAAACTTCTTTTTTAATTGCTTTGTTGCAACATCTACTATTGTTAATGTAGAATTTTAGTTGTTTTCCACTTATGGTTAGTTTCTTATTTATCATGAGTGTTACCTAGACTGTTCTGGGACCTTGACAGCGAGAAAACAACAGTGTGGAACAACCTCGGGAAGGTTGCAGAAGCTACTATTTTAAGGGGAGAGGACGGAATTTTTTATGAAAAATTGCTAAATTTAAAAAAAAAAAAATTCTTTAAAATACTCTGTGATATGTGTGGATCGCCATTTTTAAACTTCCTGCATTATGGATTTTTAAATCACTCGCCCACTTTTATTGTTGTTTCCGGTAAATTAAATTTTCAAAAAATTGTTTTTTTTTCTTTAAAATACCCTATGATATGTGTGGAATATATTGCATAACATTTTGTGGGTATTTGTGCCCTTATCGGATGTTGAGACGTCATTTTTAAACTTCCTGCGCTATGGATTTTTAAATCACACGCCCGCGTTTATTGGTTTCCAGTAACTTCATTTTTTTTTTTGCTACATTGCCAGACAAAATGAATATAATTTCTGAACTATTAAAGATACATGCATGATATTTAGAACACACATTCTTTAGACTATTCGGAAACTTTTCTCTGTAACAGAATTTTGTTAATTGATTTCATTTTAAAAATACGTGCGTTTGTTTGCAAGAAAGGAAATCATAAAATTGTTATTAAATTTTAATTGTTTATTTTGTCAACGTAGGGACTAATATCAAATTTCTGTTACAGACAGTTTGTAGAACATACTTTTGCAAATGCATTGCAAAAACTGTTTGAATCTATCTTTGAAGACGGTTTAGATATATCGGTTTTAGTACAATCCTGCATTGGGTATATTTTTTTTTTCAAATTTGGGCCCCCAAATCATTTTTTTTTTCAAAATATTTTTAATTGGTTGAGTTGCTACAGCTATGAGCTCTCTACATACAAAAAATTAATAATTTACACCAAATAGGAAAAAAAGTTTTGAAAAATACTATCCTCTCCCCTTAAGAGAGCAAGTCGAAAATTTTGATTATGAATTCCCACGGTTGGACTAAAGACCAAGTTAGAACTTTAATTGAGGCTTACAGAGAAGAAACATGTTTATATGCTATACAAATAGCATTGTTAAGACATCTTGGCCAGTATTTCTACGTAGTAACCATTTTCGACTCCACATTCTACTCTTTTTAATTTGATCCGTCTCCTCAGCGTTCAAAGCTAGCAAAACAGCAAAGGCTACTAAACGTCTTCTTCGGACAGCTTCACATACAGCTTCCATATTTGATGTTTACAAATCGTACCGCGCCAGCATCTCCAACTTCCAAACTGGGATCCAGCCAAAGAGTTTGTAATACTTCAAACTCTTTGGATCCAGCATGCAAGGCAGCTCGCTCCGTGTGAACGAAAACCATCACCGCAGCCACCACGGAACCCAGCACCGTAGCCACCACGGCACCCAGCCTGCTAGCCACCTTGGAATCCATCACAGAAACACGCACCAGCGAATAGGGATTATAAAGAATGGACACTTCGCGTCGGTACCTTTGATGTAGCTGGACTGATTTCAATGACCTTCAAGCCAGCTAGAGCGTCAGATTCTGCCTTCTCCCTAGAGTTGGCGCTGACATCACACCAGCTAGCAGTCGACACAGCGGAAATATAACACATACAATTAATACATCTAGGTACATTATATACTCAAATAAAATAAATTGGATCCATAAAATAATAAATCCTTCATTAACTGTAATGTCTAGACTCTAGAGTTCCTTTATAATGAGAGTTGAGACGTTGACCCCAACAACAATTAAAATATGTAATGATTTGATAGCGCTGAAAATGGAAAAACAAAACTCTTACGAGAAGTAAAACCATATACCTATATTATATTATATACAAATATTAAACGAATTCGATCTTAATTTTATAATGTATTATATTATTTTATAATATAATTTATGATATCTGAAATATAAAATATTATTATTACAACTAGTTTGTCACTGAGAAATAAGGAAAAGCTGTTAACTTGAATTTATTTGAAGCAAAGCGTTACTGGATTATGCAATAAGGTAGGCGATGTTTGGATCCGGTGCCTTAATTCTATTCTCAATTATTAACTTAGCGTATGCTCGATTACACTACCTCTAGCGCTTGAAAGTGGAACTAGCCGCTGGCGCACAGAGAAACAAAACACAGGCAAATTAGCTCAGTGTTCATTCTTTATAATCCCTATTCGCTGCACGCACCGTCTGAACCAGGCTTAACATATACAGTCGCGCAACTTCACTTTTTTTTTGCCAACATTCACGACACTAGTGCTCAAGCGGCAGGCAAGGCACTGATCATACGGTTAATACAGCCAGCACGTGTTTTAAAGGTACGCGAATGTTATAATAACGTTTTAATCATGCGTCGGAATAATGTGTGCAATTAAAATGAAAATTGCAGTAACAACAAGTTTAAATCTCCGAATTTGTCGTTCTTCAGATTTCCTAAAGACCAAGAGAAAATCATAACTCAGTCATAACCTATAATCCACGCTGTAGGTAGCCTACGTATTGTGTTCTATAAAACATTTATTAGTTAGTAGTAGTAGTAGTAGTATTAGTAGTAGTAGGGTTTAAGAAGGGCGCGTCAGCTACTATGGCTATTTGCGCCCTTATCTAAAATTCTTAATATAACAAATAAATAATATAATAATCAGAGTGCTAAAAGAACTAAAAAGCGTTGTCACGATAAAACGAGGCACACAAATTATTAGTTATCAGTCTATTTGTATGTCAGGAAGGAGAGTTTAAATAAAAACAAAGTAAATACCTGTTACAGTATATTATTGTTTTGCAGAGATCATGTGTAAATGTGTAACCATTCCGATTTAGGATAATGTATCTACAGTTTTTAATGCAAGTAATTCCATAATTTTTGTATTCGTGTTTTTTTTTCTTTATATTTTTCAAAAGTTGAATGTTATATTGCATTCAAGTAGGGATTATGGTGTTAATTTTTTCAAGAATTCATGGCGTATTATAATCCTTTTGCAAAATATTCAGTTCTTGAATAAATCCAGACTGTGTTGATAAATTTCTGATTTGTTGGTGTAGATTCATGTGGCAGACGTATTAAGTTCTCAAGAAATAAAAGAGCCTTTTTTAATTTAATATAAAAAGCAATATTTTCTGTAATAATTTGCATGACTGTTACTGGTGTTGATTTTACATTGCCAGTGATTATTTGAGCCGTTCAGAGCAGAAGTGTTATAAGTCAAAATTAGGTAATGAGGTTTAAAGTAAAAATTCTATAAAATACAGCGCAAAGTAGCAATTAATATATCCTTCGTGCTATTCACTGACTACTAATAGTTTAAATAAATTCAATATTAACTGCTACTTTGCGCTGTATTTTACAGAATGTTTACTTTAACCCTCATTACCCATTTTTGACTTACACCACTTCTGCTCTGAAAATAAAATTAGGCCTACATTTTCTGAGTTAATTGAAGTTACAATTTTTTCAACAAAGTTGTGTATTCATTTGTTCTCACCTACGTCATAATAACAGTAAGTGCATGTAAATTACGTATTATATAGGTAGGGTAAGTTAAAATTAAGCTTATGTGTGAAAACGGGAATTGTAATGTAAAATGCGGTAAACTTTCCATAAAAATTTAAACCATAATATCAGCACTATTAGCGACTCAAAATAATAAGAAAAAAGAATTGAAAAATAATGAACTTCTTAAATCAATGTCTGTCAAATTAAGGTTTAAATCTTCCCCTTTTTTATTTTTAAGTTTACCTCAGCGGCCGAGTTTACCCCAATTTGCGGTATGGAAAATAGTTAATTTCTCAGGAAATAGGGAGAGGAGTTCACCACGCAATGTACCCTACGAGATATGCCCTACAATTTTGACTCTTCTCAAAGGAAATATAGAGTTACAATGGTTTATAAATATATTTAGGAATGAATTGAATTAACCGTCCACGTACAAACAATTATATTATTTCAAACCATGATAAGTGATCAGGGCCATGATTCAGTTGTAAGGAGCAGAAAGAATTACGTTTATTCCCAGCTTCTGAAACTTGTAGATTAACTGCGTGTGAAATTCTTCCAGGATTCTAAAGTAGAATTAGTAAGAACCATATACACTTATTGTATAGCATAAAAATATAAAATAAATTACGCGAAACCCGTTTTCTGATGTGTTATCATATGTAGTGTGCACACTTTTAACTTGCCTGCCGCTAGAGGGCTACTGTCAAATGTTGGCATATTTTATATGTATGAGTTGCGCGACTGTATCTATTAGACTGTGGTTGCAATAGACGACGCAATAGTAAGCACATTCCTTTCACGGTTGATCTCATGGTTGGAGAACAGTAAGTACGCATGCGCGGAAGTGACGTCACAAGCAGACGATAAGTTAGCCACGCAGAAGATACCAGAATTGCGCGCGCCATACATAGTATACTGAAGCCGGTTCAGACGGTGCTAGCTTGCTGGATTTCGAGGGGTAGGTTCCTTGCTATTTTTCGTGATGGTTTGCAGGCTGGAACCAAAGATGATCATATAATATCACCTCTGAAACCATTTCGCCATGTTCGTTGTTTTCCAACTAAATCTGTTTTTTCTTTCTATATTAGCCTATTTAGTTTCTAAGAAACAACAATTAAATATCGGACTTTAGCTGTTTTGCACTCACGGTTTAGTTTCTTTTTGATTATGAGTGTTGGCAACAGATAAAACCGCAGATGATTTTCCAATTTGAACTCCGTGTGAACAACTACCGTCACCGTAGCCAACACGGGAGCCAGCAAGTGACCACGCAGGGCAGCCATCAGCGCAGCCACCTTGGAATAATAAGAAAGAAGTGCGCACAAACGTGCAATTTAGTTTGGTATGAGTTACTTCTCTTTACTATATTCCACCAGTGACTTCGTTCTATTCACACATTTACTAAAATGATATTTTGGACACGCTTCGTTGCACAGTTTGCACACGCATTCGGGGGAAGGTTCGTGGTACTCTGATCTTCTGCACAGTTTGTGGTGAAAACCGTGAACTGCTAGCCTTGTTATGGCGCTTCGTAGCTTGTTGTTCGGCCCTGTCCAGTTGCGGTTGATCATCGCGTCAGTTCCATAGAATTCACTTTCTATTTCCGCCTTCTTCTCTTGCATGACCGTGCGTAGTCGAAGTTCTGCTGCGGTAGATGGCAGCATGAGTCTGCTTCGTAGTTCCTCTATCAGGAAGGGTTCTCGCGCGAGTTCGTACGCCATTCTGGAGGGTGCATATTTTGAGATTCCCAGTGTTGCTTTTAAGAACCTTGCTTTGACGTTCTCCATGGTCTTGAGGTCATTGTAGTTTAGCCGGGTCCATGTGATGTCCAGTCCATATGACAGTATAGGGAGTATCTTGGCATAGAAAAGCTGCCATCACAGAAACTTGCACCGTCTGAACCGGGCTTTACGCGCGCAATTCTGGTATCGTCTGCGTGGCTAACTTATCGTCTGCTTGTGATGTCATTTCCGCGGATGCGTATCGCTGCAGAATGACGTCATTGTTGTCCACCGGTTCGGTGAGATTCGGAATACGCTGAATTCAAAATACGTCTGCTTTCTTTCTTTCGTTCGCAACATGAATTTTTTGTGTGTAAATTCAATTGCAGTATGATGGAGATTGATTTTCATTACAATACAAATATTTTCTGTATTCTAGATCATTCTACAAACAAAAGCTAACAATGTCAACAATTATCAAAAGAATGTTCACATCGAGAAAAGAAATATCCTTACACAACACTCCTTCCCCTTAAAAAATAGAATATAATCAGCTATTATATTTCATTTCAATATAATTATACAAAGAAATGTTACACTTCTTCAATGAGGCTTTTCGGAGGCTTAATCTCCCAACGGGCTCTAGTACCATCACGCACTCTACTATTACTGTCACACTCAACGTTATCATCATGTTCTATTGGCAACTCAATATTATTATCACCTGAACAATCTATTTTATCTGCCTCTTTAATCTCTAATCCTTGTTTTCATCCTCACTTCCCCTTCGATCAAAAACTGAATTTCCCCATGCAACAGGAACATTGGACCAGGGGCGTAGTGTGCATGGATGCAGGTGATGTGTCGCATCCCCTGAATTTTTCTGAACAAAAATATATTTATCGTTATTTACCGGTACTTTATTTTGTGTGTATCGTGTTATATTTGTTACACATAATAATAATAATAATAATAATAATAATAATAATAATAATAATAATAATAATAATAATAATAATAATAATAATAATAATAATAATGTCTGAAAGTAGAAGACATCGGTAGTTCATATATATCAAATATTCATATGAAAGGTCTCGCCCACCTCATTGAATATTACACGACTAGTGTGAACTAGTCAGTTGTATTATTACTATTAAATACGTGAAAAATCCGTACCGGCACCGGGAATCGAACCCAGGACCTCTCAGCTCTGCGGGCTGAGTGCTCTTTACCAACTGAGCTATGCCGGGACACGATCCACGGCGCCGGCCGAACCCCTCTCGTAGTGTTATTTTACGGCCTTACTACCTGCACTTGAGACGATACACGTCATATATATATATATATATATGCAGGAGCGCATATTAAATGACTTTGTGGCCATATTCAACATCAGTTTAATGAAAACTGCTAACAGTTTATATATATATATATATATATATATATATATATATATATATATTAACGGTCTTACTAATAAAAACTCTATATACAGACGTTTAACTGTCTTATACTTATACAATGAGTAGCTCGTTTATACGTCGTGTGTAAATTCCTTACTAATAATCAGTACATACGTCGTGTATAACAGTATAACTGTTACACAGATACGTCATAGTTTCGTCATTACTTCCTTATGAAAGGTAATAGAATATCTGAGGTTCTCTATTGCATCCGGTAGAGTGCTGTAGTGTGGCGTTTTAAATATCGATAGTACAACTGGCTCTAATCGATTACCACACTACATTTTGGTCAAAGAGTAAAAGCTACAGCAATATTATTCTAATAATTCTATGATCTTTGGTTTGTTCTTCTGTGGTTACAAGGTAACCATCATCATAAAATGACAGTCGATACGAACAGCTGTTAGAGGGGCGGCCATTTTTTCGCTATATACAACGCTTAAACAAGGGGTTTCGTGTATATAACTACTGCAAAGCAATTCCCACTGTATAGTTACAGCCCGATTATACGTCCATAGCTTATTCAAGGTTTATTAGTAACGTTTTCTGTCTCAACTCTGGATAAGTCTGGTATAAAAACTATACACGGTTTATTAGTAAGACTGATATTCTATATATTCATATGGATGAGGTCTCGCCCACTAGTTCACACTAGTCGTGTAATATTCAATGAGGTATATAAACTATTAGCAGTTTTCATTAAACTGATATTGAATATGGCCATAAAGTCATTTAATATGCGCTCCTGCATATATATGACGTGTATCGTCTCAAATGCAGGTAGTAAGGCCGTAAAATAACACTACGAGAGGGGTTCGGCCGGCGCCATGGATCGTGTCCCGGCATAGCTCAGTTGGTAAAAGCACTCAGCGCACAGAGCTGAGAGGTCCTGGGTTCGATTCCCGGTGCCGGTACGAATTTTTCTCGTATTTAACAGTAATAATCGGTAGTTCACTTTCAGCAATTAAAACAAATTAGAGAGAACGAAATCTGAAGGAAAAACACGGAACTGAAAACAGTCAACTTGCCAAAGTAAATGAACTAGATGAAGATTGTAGTTTGAAAGCAAAATTTTTAATTGAACAAATCCAAACTTTCGGGAAACAAAATTGTAAATTCCATTGAATGACGCTGAAAATCTGCATACTATTATTTAACAAGTCATCAATAAATCTCAAATAAGACTGTAATATGTTTCGCATGTTTATAATCTTCATACTCGATCAACAATGCAAAATTAATCAAAGAGTTTTCACGATACACAATGCTTAATGCTTAATCTCGTAAGCAACGCTTCTAACCATCGTGTTAGAACTAACTCGTTGGAAATAGAACATCCCGCGTAACTATAGATTGAGTCTAAGAGACACAGTTGAGTTCATAATAAGATTAATAGACACTTTACGAGAAGTATTCAGGTGTGTTTAAAGATTAAGATTATTTGATACTGTGGAGGAAGCAAGAAATCACTTCATTGCAATTGTAAGGGAAGAAGAGAGAGACCGTCAACGCAGAAGGGACAGGGACCGGAGTCACTCCTATGATAGAACCATCGTGTTAGAACATCCGCGTAACTATTCCGATGGCTGTGTAGTCAACAATATAAACATCTGTGTTCTGTGGTTGAACATTATTTAAAATAGCCTGTGATCTAAAAGTGAATGGAAAAGCCAAAATTCTACACCAGATCTACAGATCTACACAATACGTTTAGTTAAGAATGAGTCTAAGGGACACAGCTGACTTCATAACAAGATTATTATGAGACGTATTCAGGCGTGTTCAAAGATTGTTAAGATTGAATAATTTCGAGGGAAAAATTGTTCCGGGGCCGGGTATCGATCCCGGGACCTCTGGTTGAACGTACCAGCGCTCTCCCAACTGAGCTACCCGGGAACTCCACCCGACACCGTCTCAACTTTTCCCTTTATATCCACACAACTCACGTGGACTGACGAAACGCCAGAGACCCACATCGAGTGCACACAAACTCTGTGTGACTTGGAATTGTGGTTTTCTGTTAACGTACACAGTAACGTATATATTATGCAAATCTAGTCTTTCAGGTGATGCTCCCTGTAAAGCAGATTTGAATAATTTCAAGGGAAAAATTGTTCCGGGGCCGGGTATCGATCCCGGGACCTCTGGTTGAACGTACCAGCGCTCTCCCAACTGAGCTACCCTTTACTACTTTACAGGGAGCTTCACCTGAAAGACTAGATTTGCATAATATATACGTCACTGTGTACGTTAACAGAAAACCACAATTCCAAGTCACACGGAGTTTGTGTACACTCGATGTGGGTCTCTGGCATTTCGTCAGTCCACGCGAGTTGTGTGGATATAAAGGGAAAAGTTGAGACGGTGTCGGGTGGAGTTCCCGGGTAGCTGAGTTGGGAGAGCGCTGGTACGTTCAACCAGAGGTCCCGGGATCGATACCCGGCCCCGGAACAATTTTTCCCTTGAAATTATTCAAATCTGCTTTACAGGGAGCTTCACTTGGAAGACTAGATTTGCATAATATATGTCACTGTGTACGTTAACAGAAAACCACAATTCCAAGTCACACAAAGTTTGTGTGCACTCGATGTGGGTCTCTGCCGTTTCGTCAGTTCACGCAAGTTGTGTGGATATAAAGGGAAAAGTTGAGACAGTGTCGGGTGGAGTTCCCGGGTAGCTCAGTTGGGAGAGCGCTGGTACGTTCAACTAGAGGTCCCGGGATCGATACCTGGCCCCGGAACAATTTTTCCCTTGAAATTATTCAAATCTGCTTTACAGGGAGCTTCACCTGAAAGACTAGATTTGCATTGTTATGTGAGGGCGGCAATGAACCTTCGGGTTCCTTAAAAGCCATTTGTAAGTAAGTAAGTAAGTAAGAAAGATTATTTGAGACTGTGGAGGAAGCAAGAAATCACTTCATTGCAATTGTAAGGGAAGAACAGAGAAGAGAGAGACTGTCAGCGCAGAAGAAGGGCCAGGGATCGGAGTTACTCCTATGATAGAACCATCATGTTAGAACTAACTCGTTGCTTAACTATTCCGATGGCTTTGTAGTCAACAATATACCAACATCTGAGCTCTGTGGTTGAACATTATTTAAAATCTTCTGTGATCGAAAAACGAATGGAGCATCCTCGTTCTGCTAAACGAAATTTGCAGATAATTTGGGGTAAACGTGGGTAGTGTAGTTAAGAATGAGTTTACGAGAGACCGTTGAACTCATAATATGCTTGATAGAAGGTTTAAGAGACGTATTCCGATGTGTTCAGCAACTGCTAAGATTTTCTGAGACGGTATAGGAGGCAAGGAATTATTTTATTGCAGCTGTGAGGTATGAACTCAGAAGGGACGAGGAGAGAGAATGCCAATGCAGAGGAAGGGCCAGGGACCGTGGTCACTACTATGATAGATTCGTAGGTACAACTTTTTAAAAAAATGATAAATACTAGTACCACAAACATTCAGATGGGAATGTGGCAAGCACATTTCACAAACATCTTGAACCCAGATGGGGACAGCTATGCTTTTCCCAAACGGCCCCCACTGGAAGAAGGGGAGTACAGACGCATCTCCACAAAAGAAATCGTGGAAGCTATACTGAACCTTAAAAGGAAGAAAGCAATATATATGAGGAACAAACTTTCAAAATTTGATGTGTCCATTTTTAGAAAATACACTTCAGATGCCAAAAACTTACATCTCTGCAATGAACAAAATATTTTCTATGGTGAAATATATTTCTAGCATTTTCTGAAAATGGGCGGGTTTTGAAAGTTTGCTTCTCATGTCTTTTCCTGACTCCTAATTAAGGAGCAACAGAACACATAGTACAGGTAGTCAAGTAGGGCCTACTTTCGGAATCACCACCTAATTAATGCATCAGACTAACTTAAGGACAGAGTATATAAGAATAGACCGAGGTCACTTGCTGAACTCCCTGAGGCCATTAGGAATGAAATCAGAAGCAATGACGAAGATATACTTCGGAGAATTTCATGGAATATGGTGCAATAAGTACAGTTGTGTATGGATGCAAGAAGACATTTTCCATGTTGAATCTTTCGCACACTACTTTTAACACTTCAATATAAATAACTGATTAAATTGTGATCTTACTCATGTTAATTGTGTAAGCGTATGCGGCTTACAGCTGTTTCGGTGCTTCTTCACACCATCCTCAAAGCCTACTAGATCTCGGAGTCATCTCGAACTTCGCTGCCTGTTGTGTGGGTGCGTTCGATTGTTGAAATGTGTGTCAAATAGTGTGTGTGTTCTGAAATTGATCTGTGTGTTGAGTTTTTGGTTTTTGGGTTGTATGTGTAGGATTTCCATGTCTGTATTTATGTTATTGTATGTGTGGTTTGCATTAGTTATGTGTTCGGCATATGCAGATGTATTGTGTCCTCTGTTTATTAGTTTAATGTGTTCTTTGTATCGAGTTTGGAATGATCTGCCTGTCTGTCCAATGTAGAAACTGTCGCAACTATTGCATGTGAGTTTGTATATGCCTGTGCGGTTGTATTTATTTGTGTTGTTTGTGTGTTGAGATGTCTTTGTATTGTTTTTTCTGTTCTGTATGCTATGTTGTGTTTCTGTTTTCTGAATGAGGATGCGATCTTGTGTGTGTTTTTGTTGTCGTATGTTAGTGTGACATTTTCAACATTTACTCTGAGGAATCTTTCACAGTTACTCTGCAATTCAGAACAGATTGTTCACGTTTGCTATTATTGGTTCAGAAGCTATGTCATTAAAATTGTAAAGGTTTATATGAATCACTATGTACTTGTTAGGAGTTTCATTTGTCAAAACAAAATCAATGGTTCAATAAACTTGTAAACATTTATATGCTTAAGTACTCTTTGTCCCTTAAATATATTTAAATCGCATTAGTACATGTATGTATTAGTCTCCTTTCATTGGTAGAGAATCCTTGACAACTCACTAGTAAGTTACAAATACTAGTACTTTTGTGGAACACAATCATTAAACTTCATTGGTAATTTGTAAGTCAATCAATCAATCAAACTCCTGCATCTCCTCATGAGGAGCATAAGGCATTCACAAAGTGCCTCCATCGAATCCTATTTGTAGCCAACTTCTTCACTTCGCTCCATGTTTTACCCTCCCTAGCAATTTCCTCCAAAACTGTTCTCTTCCATGTATTTTTTGGCCTTCCTCTTGTTCTACTACCCTGGGGGTTCCAATCCAAAGCCATTCTTTCTACTGCTCCATCTTCTTTCCTGATTGTGTGCCCTATCCAATTCCACTTTCGTATTTTGATTTTTATTGTGATTTCGTTCTGATTTGTTATCTTCCATAGTTCTGAGTTTGTGATTATATCTGGCCATCTAATTTTTAATATTCTTCGTAAACATCTATTAACAAATGTTTGCAGTTTATTTTGAATAATTTTACTTGTTTTCCATGTCTCACAGCCATATAATAAGACTGATTTCACATTACTGTTAAAGATTTTAATTTTTGTAGATCTAGATATAATATAAAATTTCCATATTGGGTACAACTGGACAAATGCACTATTTGCATTTTTTATTCGGTTTTTTACATCCTCAAAGGCTCCACCATCCTTGTCAATTATACTACTAAAATATTTAAATTCTTGAACAGTATCAATGGTATTATTATTTATTATAACTTTATCTGTCTTTTTACTATTTAATCTCATTTCTTTAGTTTTCTTTAAGTTTATTTTCATATGAGCCCCTTTTATTACTTCTAATAAAGTATTAACTTTATTCTGCATATCACCAAAAGTATGGGAGAGCAAACAGATATAGTCAGCAAAATCCAGATCTTCCAAGATATCGTTTAATCCCCATCTTATATCTCTTCTAGCATTGCCAACAAACCTTTCCATAATATCAAGTTCATAAAATTTGTAAGTATGGAGTGGTAAAGTACTACTGTAGAAAAGTCTTTTGTGGAACAGAAACTCTAGTATTTTTACTAATTACTAGACAATTTACTTGTAATGTACAACACCACACCTTTGCAGAATAGGCTTGGTTACCAGTATTCTTTTCTGGATTATTTTTACTGTGATGCTAATGGAAGAATTTGTCCAAAAATTTCTCGATATTGTCAACAGGTGGATGGCAATGCTATAAGATATCTCATGTATTTTAATTTACTTATTAACTTCATGTCTCAGTACAATGTTAGAAATGCTCTAATGGGAAATGTGACAAAGATACTTCTCTCTTTGTCTTTTGTAAGAGATGATAGGCTACATCACAGCAGTGTGCTGGCTGTCACCATATGCAGAGATTAACATGAACAGGGCTGGGCAAAATACTGATATCCAAGTATTTGAAATACAAATACAAAATACTTTTTAAAAAAAAAATTAAGCAAAATACATTTGTATTTCAAATACTCGATACAATATGTAGGCCTAAAGAAATAAGAATATTGCTGAAAAACTAAAATATTATATTAACATTAAAAGCAGGGGCGGCTTTTCGGGTAGTGTCAGTGTGCCATGGCACCGCCAATGAAAGAAACAAAAAATAATATCCTAAAAAAGCAGTTGTAATAGTTTATTTCTACACATTTTATTCGTATTTCATCTGAACGAGCGGGCGCACAGATCGGGACGCACTCTTGCAGCGTTGCTCCGAACGTTGGAGCCACTTCGGTGTGGCACTGCCTACGTCCATATAACACTGTACAAAAGGCTACTGATTCTAGTTTATATGCGTTTCTTATGGCAGACTCTGAGCCGAATTCAATTTAACTCAGTAATTAATATTCCGCCTGCTAGAGCACAGTAATGCAGAAATTTCGCTAGATGGCAGGGTTGTTGAAGACTTTAGGCAGGAACCATCATCCGCAGACTTGCACGAAAACACAAGTTAAAGTTCCGCGCCAAATGTTAATGTAATGTTGCCAATTCAAAACTAAAGCACATAACTTGGATTTGAATGTGTAAAGTATTATCCATTTAACTATATTAAATGCAGAGATAGTCATGGTTCTTTTTAGAAAGATAAATATTTTTTCATATTATGTAAAACTGTTTGTTAATGTTGTGTAATATTTGTTTTATTTTGCGGCAACTAAATATCGCTACACTGTTGCTATAGTATTGATGCTTTTGTTAACGATACATGAGATCTGTGCAGGACATGAACATGTGTTATTCAGGCCGCTGCCTTGGATTCATCGGCCTGTTAAATAAAGTGCAACATATTCGTTTATTATCTATATCACTGTTTATCTTGTGTGTTTTTGCCGCTAATTTTACTAGTTATAAAAGTTATTTGTATTTGACTAACAATACTGTGAAAGTTTTGCATTATCTGTATCTGTAAATTTCGTTATTAGTTTCGGAAATGTTATTGTAACTGTTACTAGATGCATTATTAACTGTACATCTGGTAAAATAGCTGGTTTAATTAATGTTTTATTTAACATAATGTAAACGTGAGCTGTGATCATCAATTTCACTAGGGTAATTTGCATACAATCTTTTTTCATTTTTGGCACCATCACCAGAATACCTCACCGGCCGCCACTGATTAAAAGTATTTTTATCTCGAAGTTTTATATAAACACTGTAACTGAACATTCTTCCTTTTCCCAGTCAGCAATGAAATTGTGCCACATCTGAATAATTACTGCTCCCTTAAAAAAAAAAAAAAAAAAACAGTTTCTCAAGAAGTTTATCAGATAAGGATCCCCTTGCTGGTGAATGAATAAATCCTGTAAAATAGAACAGTCTTTCTACAGGCGCAGAGGAACACAAACTTGTATTATACTTTATAAAGCTTGTTTCACTGTTGGGTAATTCTCTAGAGTGCACAGGGTTGTCCTTTTGCCATTGAAAAATTGTATGAGCTCATACTCCGCAGTAGGTAAGTTCTTTTCTTTTTGCTTTTCAAAGTCTGTTGTACTTGAGTTGAAAACACAAAAAATTGTTTTCATCGTCTGAACTGACCAAAGGTGTAGCAGAGAATTGCTCAGCTGATTTCACGCACATATTCCGTATCCTCTTATCATTTGGTGAGGCAGTGTCAGGTAGCCAACTCATCTTCAATGATGGGTGGAAGCAAGCTGTCAAAATAGCTCAATTTGCTTCTGGGGTCAGATCAAACATTGCTTTAAATCCTGATGAAAGCAAACTTACTAGGATTGGAGTTACTTGGAATACATGGCGTAGATTGCTAAATAACAGAATATTAATCTGTTTTCGAGGGAAATTAATGTGGACAAAAGTTGGCCATAATAGCAGGTCTTCTCATTTTGCATTAAATCAAGGGCTACGACAATGGGTTTCAGAACTGCACAATATTCTTCAAGGTACTGAAACTCAACATCTTTAAAGGTTGGCAATCCCAATTTTTCGCATATACTGTTTATATCATGTTTGAATTGCAATATTTGAGAGATTGAGTCATAAAGAGAATTCCATTGAGTTGGGCAAGGAAACTTTAATGAATATTTCAAGACATCTGATATAATTTCTGAGGATTTGGGTCTCCTAGACGCATTCCATAATGCTGAACATTTAGCAAGTGTTGGGTGATGGATCCTTGATGCTACTGGAGATTTCTTTATGGCATTAAGGAAATCAGTTGTGGCAAGAAAAGTAAGTGTATGGCTAGCACACCTGAAGTGGGCAGGCAAATAAGACAAAAGTTCATTCTTCAAATCCAAATCCAAAACTTGAAGAACAAGAAGAAGAAAAAAGTATTTTGAGTATTCGAAATACAAAATACATCAATTTTATGTTGTTGTTGTTTTCTAATGCCAGGTGTTTGACAATAAAGTCATTTGACCTCTTGCACTCCAATATTTTTCAAAGACATTATCATGACCAGCCACTGAAGCACAGATTTTGAGGTGTTCCGAATCCATTTCTTGGTTTGAGTTGCACAATGGGCAGTTAGGGGACTGATATATTCCAATTCTATGCAGGTGTTTGGCCAAACAATCATAGCCTGTTGCCAATCTAAATGCAGCTACAGACGATTTTCGTGGTAAATCGGGAATTAACTGTGGATTTTGATGCAGAGAGTTCCATTTTTTCCCTTGGGATTGAGTTATCAAATTTTGTTTGTTGAAGTCTAAGTATGTAGATTTAATAAATCTCTTCACAGAGTAATACGTAGATTTAGTAACAGGTCTGTAAGTAGCAGTGCTGCCCTTCTTTGCTAAAGCATCAGCATTGTCGTTTCCCAGGATTCCACAATGGGATGGTATCCATTGGAATACAATTCTTTTATTGAGTGATAATAATTGAGAGAGCATTTTAGTTATTTCTGCTGTTTGAGATGAAGGTGTGTGTTTAGAGACTATTGATAGAATAGCTGCTTTGGAGTCTGACAATATAACTGCATTCCTAAATTTATCAATTTTATGTATTTAAATACAAAATACTTTCGAAAATCCTTACAAATTACAAAATACAAATGTATTTCAAATACTGCCCAGCTTGCATGAAGGTATAACTCATTCTGTTGCCATGTTATCTGAGGCAAGATTTTAAGGCCAGAGAGTAATGTGATTGTTAGGCAGCCCTTATTTATGACGAATCAAATAAAAATGGGGCTGAGACTTAAGATTCTTACAATTCTTATAAAAATCATTTAAGAGTAAAACAAAAACATATGCCACATACTTTAAATCTACACCAAAGCAAATATAAAAATATTTTGATAAAATTTGATCAAATTGAAATTCATCAGGCTGATTGCATGCATTGCATACTGGAGCAGCATGAAATGGCAGACGTCCTTAAAAATTTTTGGCATTTGCCTAATTGGAGTTTGCAGTACCTAACAACAATCTTTGCCATGAAATCTATGGCCGGGAGGAAAAAGGTCTTAAGTCAATTTTTTGTGAAAATGAGATTTCTGTACATTCTGAAAGCAGAAACAATTCTCTACAATCTGGTAAAACGGCTAAAGTCAAATAAGACTCCTGACTGGATTTATAGAGCGTTACCAAATGTCCTAAGTACTTTTTGAATCGAGCACACACAGAATAAAGGACTTAAGAATATCTAATACTTTATTCCTTACAAACATCACTTGTTTACTTTCCATGCTTCCCTATTAAAAAGGTCTAACATTTATTTTAGCCCTTTTATCACATACTGAGGCCCTTTCCTTTTAAAACTTTAAGCACCAGGGTAAACAGTCCTATAATTATGCAAAAATCTAGTCTTTCAGTTAAAGCTTCCTGTAAAGCAGATTTGAATAATTTCAAGGGAAAAATTGTTCCGGAGCCGGGTATCGATCCTGGGACCTCTGGTTGAACATACCAGCGCTCTGCCAACTGAGCTACCCGGGAACTCCACCCGACACCGTCTCAACTTTTCCCTTTATATCCACACAACTCGCGTGGGTTGACGAAACGCCAGAGACCCACATCGAGTGCACACAATCTCTGTGTGACTTGGAATTGTGGTTTTCTGTGAACATACACAGTGACGTATATATTATGCAAATCTAGTCTTTCAGGTAAAGCTTCCTGTAAAGCAGATTTGAATAATTTCAAGGGAAAATTGTTCCAGGGCCGGGTATCGATCCTGGGACCTCTGGTTGAACATACCAGCGCTCTGCCAACTGAGCTACCCGGGAACTCCACCCGACACCATCTCAACTTTTCCCTTTATATCCACACAACTCGCGTGGGCTGACGAAACGCCAGAGACCCACATCGAGTGCACACAATCTCTGTGTGACTTGGAATTGTGGTTTTCTGTTAACGTACACAGTGACATATATATTATGCAAATCTAGTCTTTCAGGTAAAGCTTCCTGTAAAGCAGATTTGAATAATTTCAAGGGAAAATTGTTCCAGGGCCGGGTATCAAGTCCTATAATTGTTTAAGACCCATTTTGCATTCCTAATAATTTACATTTCTCATTTATTTTGACACGAAAAAGGTCTTATGTTTAATAGTCCCTTCTACTCAGTTTAGCTTCTAGTCTTAAAAGGGCTTAAGTGCGGCTATTTTTGGAAATAATCAAGAAAATTGTTAAATAAGCAACATTACCTACTTTAGAACAAATATAAACAAATAATATCCAGGAGAAACCTCTTAATTTAAAAAACTCTATAATTGACACCAATTTCAATCTTTCTACTGCTTTCCTGAAAAGTATAAAATTCTGACTTAAGACCTTTTTTCTCCCGGCCACAGAAATTCTCTTTAGATTCCACCAATTTCTCACACACAACAATGCACAAGTGACCCCAAAGAAAATGCCTTGCAAGCAAAAAAGTAGGGCACAACTTGCAGTGTAATGTATTGCCTACTAGTGACACAATATCATTAAATCTGATGTCCTCAAGCGATGAATGGTGACATTCAAGACATGGATTTGTTGTTAAAAATATTACATATCACCAAGTTTACCAGTTGAATTTTTCTGCACTCTGTATAGTGTGTTTAATAGCTGGGAAAGGACAACATAACTTTGTATGCATTTATATTATTTATTTATTATTTAATGTACCGAAGTACATTCTGCATCATCTGCATGGAAATATCATATGTACTTCGGTACATTAAATAATATATATGATATGCGTAAATCACTTTGTGATTTAAGACGGCGCTTATTCCGTCGGATCCCGGCCAACTAGTCACTCATAATGAGTGCACCTCAGCACATGTGTGGACTTCAATCCTACGTTCATAGACATCTATGACGTAGTGCAGAGGGCGGCCACTAGAGGGAACCCAAGCGTTGGAACTTAAACTGAGACGATTCTGTCCGACACCGGGGTGGGTATCTGGTGTGGCTTAGTGGATAAAGCATCAGCACATAGAGCTGAAAACCCGGGTTCAAATCCCGGTGCCGGAGAGAATTTTTCTCCGTTCCATTACTCTTTCATCGTTTGTATGCATTGCCTAGATACATATTATTTCAATTCTATTGAAACAACATGGAATAAGTTTAAAAAAATTAAATTTAATAAATCTTCCTTCTTCAGAAGTAATAACAGAATTGAAGTGAGAAAACGGACATTACAATAGAATTTATAACAGAAATAAATAAAAGATTTCAAATTTACTATCAAGTGTACATAATTATTAATACAATACTGTTAAAGCTAATGTGCAAAAAATAAGAGATGAATGCAAGAAACCAACAGGAAAAAAAGTGCACTGATATAAATCAGTACCAATAATGATGCAATATAATGCCTCATAACAATATTTATAACCATCCTCACTTTTACAATAATTTTTGTAGTATATCAAATAAAATATCAAATTAAAAACAAAGATAAATATATACATTTCTAATTATATGATCTTTATGTATATACATTGAATGGTGCACATATTCTAAAAGTCACACACACTGGCAAATCATTACCGAAGTCTATTTGAATCATGACTTAAAAAATCAACTAGATTATTAATGTTTCTTTAATGTTTAAATTTCACCAGATTATTAGCAAATATTCAAATAAACCATGACTTTATAACATTAATAATAATAATAATAATAATAATAATAATAATAATAATAATAATAATTTATTTGTACTGGCAGAGTTAAGGCCATAGCGCGTTCTCTTACACTCTACCAGGTCACAAAGTATACAAGCAGTGAAACTTTAACAAAAAATTACAGAACAGAATATTAACATATTACAAAAAAAATAATAATAGTAATAATAGCATAACAAAAACGACACTAAACAACATGAAAATAATACCATAATAGAAAAAAGAAAGTAAAATACATTGGAATATAATAAAAAAGCAACTCATTTAGTACAAATAGTTAATATGGAAAACTTAAGAAAAAATATAACAAAATGGAATGTAATAAAATAATATTAAAGAGATTTAAAAAAAATTCACTCTTAAATTCCTATAACATAATATGGTAACAATGTCCTAAATCAAGATTCAGACGCGAACTTTCCAAAATCATTAGGTCAAAATGCCTCTTGATAATTCATACACAGATCTGTACTATAGAAGAAATGTTACAGTGTAAAAAACATCTTCTAAAAGTAGTTTAAAATCTGTATTTGTGTAATAATTTGTGTGTAGAATAATGGAGCATGCATACTTGAAATGGCTCTCTATGAACGTTTACTTTTCTTCATATGCTAGGCCTGGAGACCAAATATAAATATTCTATCTCGATTTTCTATACAATACTGAATTTCTGTTGACATTCCACTTGTGTTTAATGATAGTACAGTATAACATACAATTCATAGTAGACAATGTAGTGTAAGGTGTGATAATGCATTGTCTTCACTATAGTCCCGTCGCTCTTATTTCCGGCAGCCAATCATGTTGCAGGTCAGCTACATTTAAACGTGTGCGTCTTGTCATTTGCTACTGATGATGTAATGCATTTCCTAAGGCTCGATAAATACTTAATATAATCGCCCGCCATTTTGGCTCTTTTGTTGGTGTTCGCAGAAATCACACAAGGACGTTATTTGCCGCTCAATTATTTGCTCAATTACAGTGCATTTGATTTATTATCATAGGAGTTACGACATGATAATGTTTAACGGTGCAGCAAATAGATTCATCATCTGGTAGCTCGGCAACAAAAGAACAAAAATGGCGAACGATACTACCTACCTAGACTTTATAGAGCCTTCACTTCCTAAGATGTAAGCAAAGGGGAGGAGTCACACCGGAAATAACAGCGACACGATTATAACTACAAACAGAAAGGTTACACCAGTATTTGAACAATATATTTAAAACTTTTCTTTGCTTGTGTGTATGTTAAAGTCTGAATTGGCAGCTACTAATTTGTACATCACTTTTCCTTCACTGTATTTACCAGTGTATGAACTCTCAAGGGGCATTTTGGCTTGATTTTGTCGCAAATTCCCTGGTGAGATACATAATATAAAATAAAATATTTTTGTACTCTATTAAGGTAACAAGGTTTTAACATCCTTTCAAACACGACATTCCATGGAATGATATTTACATATAAGTAAAGCAAAAATTAAATATGAGATTTTAGGCTTTCACAGTTACAAAGCAGAATTTTTAATTTTCACCTTTGTCTTGAGATTTCATATCTGTGACATCTGAGAACTACTTAAAGGTTTCATTACCAAGATCATACCCTACTTCTCAGCAATTAAATCTGTGACCGGGAGGAAAAAGGTCTTAAGTTAATTTTTTGTGAAAATGAGATTTTGATATTTTCTGAAAGCAGAAACAATTCTCTACAATCGGGTAAAACGGCTAAAGTCAAATAAGACTCCTGACTGGATTTATAGAGCGTTACCAAATGTCCTAAGTACTTTTTGAATCGAGCACACACAGAATAAAGGAGTTAAGAATATTTAATACTTTATTCCTTACAAACTATCACGTGTTTACTTTCCTATTAAAAAGCTCTAACTTGTATTTTAGCCATTTTATCACATACTGATGCCCTTTCGTTTTAAAACTTTAAGCACCAGGGTAAACAGTCCTATAATTGTTTAAGACCCATTTTGCATTCATAATAATTTACATTTCTCATTTATTTTGACATGAAAAAGGTCTTATGTTTACATATTCCCTTCTACTCAGTTTGGCTTCTAGTATTAAATGGGCTTAAGTGCGGCTATTTTTGGAAGTAAACAAGAAAATTGTTAAATGAGAAACATTACCTATTTTAGAATAAATATAAACAAATAATATCCAGGAAAAACCTCTTAATCAAAAAAACTCTATAATTGACACCAATTTCAATCTTTTTACTGCTCTCCTGAAAAGTATAAAATTTTTACTTAAGACCTTTTTTCTCCCGGCGACAGAAATAGTCATAAATTACTCAATTTCTCATTCTGATAACAATACATAAGAAAATAACAAGTAAAATCACTTTTTTTAAGCTTTTTGTTTCTGGGTAAGTAGTAAACTGGACTGAATTGCGGTCATAGAGGGAAGACATTCTTTTTCTACATTGAGATCTGTCTAGGCCAGTGATTCTCAACCTCTAACAGACTGTGACCTGGTAAATTCTTTTTCTATAAGATGGCAGCCGATCTCAACAAATTTACTCGCAAATACTTTTTCAATTTCTTTAAAGTTCATACATTTAACTAAGGCAAGTATTAATAATTAAGTATGGCGTAATCATAAGATATAAAAAGAGTATAGGTACACAATGAAAATGGCGTAATATGTTGACAAATAATTTAATTAATTATCAATTACTTGATTAATTAAATTTTGTAGCATGTTGTAGTTTCCTCAAGCCAACATCATTATAGTACATTATGCAACGAGCCTATAATGGCAGTAATTAAGACGCGAGTATGTTTATGAAACGAGCACAAGCGAGTTTCATAATTTTCATACGAGCATCTTAATTACCATTATAGGCAAGTTTCATACGACTTTTTATGCTCGACTATATTTCTAACTTTAAATTATTCATAAGTATTCATGTTATTCTTATCTGACTGGGGAGTGGAACTGACCTTGTGCAATATCTCGTAAATTGTGAGATGTGCGCAGATGCGAAAGTATTGATTTTTTCCGAGAAACAAATGTCGATATTGACCTTGATATAATCTAGAGAGTAAAATAAACATTAATCTTGATATAACCTTGAAATTGATTTATACATTGAAAAACGAGATGACAAATTGAATTTATTTGAATATTATTTACAATTAACGCTAATTATTATAGTAACAGAACATAACCTTCTGCGACAGTATTGGATTTCCAGCCTCCGTGACATTTCGCTAGTTGTCTTTCGATTGCATATCCGAGAATAATTGATACTTGCGCTTTCATATTGCTACAATGGTGTTTTCTGATTGGTGGAACACCTGAACTTTAGTGAATAGGTGTACTTTAATGAGGTCCATTAAAGGGCTGCTATCAGATGTATAATTACTACATTTCGGCATGGTCGAGCATAAATTAATTTATGATAATTAATTGTCATTGACTTCTTATCCCTTTCTGATCACCAAAAAATTATAAAATTTATAACACTAATCATTGTATTATTAAATTGATTTTAATGATGTTGGTTTGAAAAAGAAAAGGTAATGGAAAGAATGATTATGCACTTTAACTCACCACAGAAGTCAGCTAAGCAGGGAAAGTAGCAGAACGGTGTCAATATGTTGGCGAAACACTTTATTACACACGTACATGCCAAATGTTTTTATATGCAATGTAAGTATAAAATGTATGAATCTTCCAGTTTTAAACAGTACTTCCAACACTAATTAATATTATGAATTTAAAAACGTAGCAGATTAACACAGCAGTAATTATAATACAGTAGAACCTCTATTATCCGTGGTAATGAAGGGGATGGGCTGAACGGTTAATCGAAAAAATCGGATAATCCATACCATAAATATTTCGTAATTTTCTCCGTGGTGTTGTGTTTAAGATGCTAAATAGTGGACAGTTCACTAATTTTATTCTGGTTGTCAACAACGGGTTTTTAAGGGGCAAGAAAACTCTTTATAATGGCTGTCTACAGAAAAATAGGAATAATGGTCTCAATTGTAGATTTACATACTTTATATACTCTATCCTTGTTTTTTTATTAAATATCTCAGTTATAACTCCAATCTCGTATTCTGATGCGATATGAGCCATAGTTTCCCTTTCCCAAACCATTCAATTATTTGCACGTTTTTCAATACATTTTCTCTTGACACCCGTGGGAGACATTTTATATAGAAATTATACAGTAGGTCCACCACAGTGGACTAACAGTTAGCACGCATGACCGTGAAACGAGCGAGCCCAGATTCAAATCCTGGTTGAGATTTATTCCGGAGTTTTCCCTCAACCCATTGAGAGCAAATGCTGGGTAACTTTCGGCGCTGGACCCTGGACTCGTTTCACTAACATTATCACCTTCATCTCATTTTGACGCTAATAACCTTAAAAGTTGATAAACCGTCGTAAAATAAACAATTGAAAGAAAATAAAAGTTATATAGTACGGAAATTCGAACAGTAGACCATAGTGTGTAACGATAAAGGATTGTCATAACGCTCTCTTGAAAAAATACGTACTAATACAGACCTGGGCATTATTAACTCGATTGAGTCACTGCAGATCACCCTTTAACTCCACATTCCCCGGCTTAGACAGTTTTGTTTCGGTATGGTATGAGCGGAGAGGAAGTCAGTGATGGATTGTATCAGGCTTTTACGAACTTACGGCTCTTGCTGGTCATCTAAAATCCACCATTGATGCAAAGAGCCTTATTCTGCGTTTGTTTATAAGGTGGTGTAAGCGAAAAGGACATGGTTGTGGGTGTCTTTGATCCTGTAACTTCCAGTCTTATGCCAGGGTTGTACTAATATAATATACAAAACAGTATTTCGTGTAAATTAGTTCTGAAATAAAAGCGAAACAAAAACAGTTGGATAATCCGCCAATTGGTTAATAGGGTGACGGATAATTGGGGTTCTACTGTAGATCGAAAAAGTGAACCTTAATGCATAATATATTATATTTTTTATTGCACCTGAGAATTTTTAAGGTTTTAGCGATGCTAGTGAGACTTTGTTGCTGTTTTCTGTCTGTTAGCTTGTTAATTCTGGGATGAATCGAAGTGATATCCAAAAGCAGACAACCATAAAGTTGCAGCAGGTGGTTCCTCTGTTTCGTTTAAATCACAGTGGCAGAAAATGCATTTTCACAAATATATGTGGTGGGAAAATATATTGAAACGTTTGTAAGTCTGAAAAATTCTCAATCATTCAAAAATAAGTGTCCTGATCACTGATTGATATTTGCTACATAGACGTTATTTAGTTCCTAAAAAATATTTAGACTATAAAATGTTTATTCATGAAAAGTGTTTGGAAAATAAAATGACAAATTCCAGGAGAATATCTCGTGGCTCAGTATAATTGATGTCAGGGCCTGGCGGTTGAGAAACACCAATCTAGACAGATTTGTATTTTAGTTGTCCCAGGTAATGCAATGACTACCATATCCACCAGTATGCGAATTCAAATCTGGTTGGGAACAATGGATTTTTAAGAGCAATAAAAATTCTTAGCACAGCTTCTATTAGAAGGAAAGTAAAGCAAGGGATTCCACGTCACAGATTTATATTATGTATTAAAACAATGTTCTTTAATGAGAGGGCTTTCAACAAATTCACTATCATTTATCACCAACATCAGAATTACACTCCATTAGTAGAGACAGTCAAAATTCGTGACTCGCAAAATCGCGAAAAACCTAGATACCAAATAAACATAGTTTAAAACATGGTTCACATAAAAAATATCATATAATTACACATTTCAACTCGCGAAATAATCGCGAAAATCCTATGACTCGCGAATTTAGCATATTTTCTGTCGTTATTCGCAATTTTTCAGCAATTAATATTCAATTCAATTCAATTTATTTGGCCATTAGACATACAGTTTTAGGCTTCGTCAGAATACACTGAAAAATATATAAATACATTTTAAAAAACACTAATAAAAGAAACAGTAAAATTTAAATAATACAATGAAAACATTAAATAATTTGAAACTTTTAAATTAAAGAAAACTAACTAAATTGCAATTAAACTTATTTATTAAAATAAAATTTCATACAAATTTGTGTTGAAAAACTCAGCAACAGAATAAAAAGGATTATTTAATAACCAATTGTAAAATCTAGTTTCGAAGCTATTGGTTGGTAATTTATAATATTCACTGGGGAGCTTATTATATAATTTCATCCCCATAATTAAAAAGTTTGTGTTGCTCTTGTGTAATCTACAATATGGAATATTAATTTGTTCACTATTTCTAATTTCATGATCATGTATATTGGCCACTAATGAGTAACTGTCGATATTTTGTCGAGTGTAAAGTACTAGATCATATATATACAAATTTATGATTGTTAAAATCCGTGATTGTCTGAAAAGTGGCCGACAATGTTCCACATAGTTTGATTTACATAAAATTCTAATGGCTTTCTTTTGTAAAATCAAGACGCTTCCAATTTTGGTTCCATTTCCCCAGAAAATTAGGGCATATTAAATTATCGACTGAAAGAAAGAAAAGTAGGCACATCTTAAATAATTTTGAGAAATGCAAGAGAGAAGAACCATTCTTTTCAGCACTTTCTGCAGCTGAAAGGCTCCAAGGCAGATCTATTCCCTCTCCCTGTTCCAACTAGGTGGAACTCTTGGCTGGAATCAGTAGAATGGTTGGCAGACAACTGGAAAGTTCTCTTCAAATTCCTTCAATCAGACCGAGGGAAGCTTTCAGTGCTGCTTCTATGCACATCCATAGTTTCAATGAAGATGAACGGAAAATCATTCATGCAAAGGCTATTTTTGTTAAGTCACTGTCTTCTCTCCTCAAGCCAATGCTCACTAATTTTGAGACAAACTTTAACCAATCGCTGGGGAAGTTCACCCTAAGATGAAAAACTTTAAGAAACAACTAGCAGTGGTTTCGGAGGGTACTTTCAGTGGTGTGCTAAATCAGAACTTAAGTCAGCTGAAAAGCCAAATGAAGAGTGCTGCAAGGCAAATGGAGGTTAAAATAGGCAAACTAATGCTGGAAGATCCTGCTCGTAAACTTCTTCAACCGGCATCACAACTGTTTTACAGTTTGTTAAGCACTGATGCAACTGAAAGCAGTTTGAAACCTCTCTTTGATCAGGTGCCAACCTTAAAGAATCTGTCACCTGACGTAGCAGTACATGCATACAATGAACTGAAGGACATAGTTAAAAATAATCCTGGACTTTCAGTGCGAGAAGGTTTGCTGTCATTACGTGACGATCACAGTGATTCTGTGGACGGAGCACTCCAAGCTATATGGGTTCCAGTTTCTAATGTTGAATGTGAACGTTTTTTTCACAGTTCTCGTGTGCGCTAACAAATAGAAGAACAAACCTTACAATGACAAACTTAGAACTGTTGTCTGCGTACAACTTTCAATGTTGTTGTTGTTTGTTGTTTTCTAATGCCAGGCGTTTGACAATAAAGTCATTTGACCTCTTGCACTCCAATATTTTTCAAAAATATTATCATGGCCAGCCACTGACGCACAGATTTTGAGGTGTTCCGAATCCATTTCTTGGTTTGAGTTGCACAATGGGCAGTTAGGGGACTGATATATTACAATTCTATGCAGGTATATGGCCAAACAATCATGGCCTGTTGCCAATCTAAATGCAGCTACAGATGATTTTCGTGGTAAATCGGGAATTAATTGTGGATTATGATGCAGAGAGTTCCATTTTTTCCCTTGAGATTGTGTTATCAAATTTTGTTTGTTGAAGTCTAAGTATGTAGATTTAATAAATCTTTTCACAGAGTAATATGTAGATTTAGTAACAGGCCTGTAAGTAGCAGCGCTGCCCTTCTTTGCTAATGCATCCGCATTCTCGTTTCCCAGGATTCCACAATGGGATGGTATCCATTGGAATACAATTCTTTTATTGAGTGATTTTAGTTATTTCTGCTGTTTGAGATGAAGGTGTGTGTTTAGAGACTATTGATAGAATAGCTGCTTTGGAGTCTGACAATATAACTGCATTCTTAAATTTATTGATGTGGCATTGAAGATTCCTGAGACTTTCACAACTTTCAATGTTAAAACATAATGTTAAGTATCTAAGAATTGTTGTCAACGTAAAACTTTGAATATATAATTATAATTGTCAATTATCTTAAGCAACATAATAATTTAATAAAAAGGGTGAAAATTTCAGGATTACTCAAGAAATTTTCGTTTTCACTCATGAATTTTTATCCTTTTTAACCAAGAATTTTAGCCCCTTTTATTCAAGAATTTTGACTGTCTCTATCCATTTAGTAGGGACCTGAATTTTTAGCATCTATTTTAATCAAAATTAGCATCTATTTTTCTCACAATTAGCATCTACTTTTCTCCAAATTACCATCTCCTGTATAAAAAGATGCAAGGTAAGAAGATTTTTTTTCAGTCTACCCAGTATTTACTTCTTCGCTTCACCACTGCACTCAATTGACTGGATTTGCTTCTAAAAAATGTGTAATCTGCTGATAAAACTTTTGATTAACAGTCATGCTGATTTATGATTATTGAGTTACCATGTCAAGATGATGTTGGATTACTGACGTCATATTCATAACCTGTATTTGCTATCAAACATGGCGAAAGTTCTGAACTGAAACAGTACAGAGAAATGGAGAAAAAAAAACACGCTATATGCAGATATAATGTTAATGTACTTATTATTATTATTTAAAATACTTGAATTAGAAAAGAATAAGTGCGATAAAGTATAATGAATAAGAATTCTTTATAATTATTTTATTTATCCAAACCCCATTTCAGTAAAATATGGTAACTTGAAGCAGTTATACAACTGTTGCAGTAATTTATCTGAGAAGCTTGCTGCTTTCAATTCTATACATTAATATCAGTACAAGGTTTAAAAGTACAATACTTTTTCACAAAAATATTGTAAGTAGAGGATGGATAATAAGCAAGACTAAAGAAAACCTCTTTAAAGAAATCAACTGGTTCTGAAATGTACGAATTACATTTCCTTATGCCAATTTTCTATCACACATTCTTCAATGACTTTTCTTCAACATTTCATATCCAAGTAACATCTGTACTTCTTTGAAGAGAATTCAGTCTCCGAGTTCGGGAATTAGACTAACAAATTCCTCTTTGGCTTCATCTGCTTGTAATAATTCATCGTCATCTTCATCTTCAGCTCCATCCTATACAAAAATAATCTACAATAATTATCTGCAATGATACGAGGGGTCATCATAAAGTTTTAATTATCACCTCGAAAAAATGAAGCTGCAACCATGAAACTTGGTGATGGTGTTAGTCCATTTCTACATATTCACCCTTCAACACGACACATTTTTCCCAACGATGGATGAATTGACGGAGGCCTTGGTTGTAGAAGTCTGCATTTTGGCTGTTCAGGAAACGTTCCACCTCAAAAATCACCTCGTCATCATTCTGGAAATGTCTGCCACACAGTGGTTTCTTCATCCGAGGAAAGAGGAAGAAGTAACTGGGTGCCATATAAGGAGAATACGGGGGGTGAGGCAAAATTTGATAGCCTAAAGAAGCAGCATGTGTGACTGTGTCCTGTGCAGAATGAGCTGGGGCGTTGTCATGAAGCAAAACGACCCCCTTGGACAGCTTCCCGCTACGCTTCGTCTTGATAGCCTCCCGTAACCTCGTCAGGAGATTTCGGTAGTATGCTCCTGTGATGGTTTGCCCCTTCTGAGCATAATCTGTCAGCATCACACCTTGGATGTCCCAAAAAACATTCAGCATCACCTTGCCTGATGATGGTTGGGTCTTCGCCTTTTTCGGTGGTGGTGAATCCACGTGTTTCCACTCCCCGTATTCTCCTGATATGGCACCCAGTGACTTCTTCCTCTTTCCTCAGATGAAGAAACCATTGCGTGGCAGGCATTTCCAGAATGACGACGAGGTGATTTTTGAGGTGGAAAGTTTCCTGAACAGCCAAAATGCAGATTTCTACAACCAAGCCCTCCATCAAGTCATCCATCATTGAGAAAAATGTGTCGCGTTGAAGGGTGAATATGTAGAAAAGGACTAACACCATCACCAAGTTTCATGGTCGCAGCTTCATTTTTTCGAGGTAATAATTAAAACTTTATGACTATATGTTATGAATAATTTTTTATTTGTATGGTATGTGAATATTCAATGGATATGTAAGAAATAAATTTTTGTGGCTGGAAAAGACAGACAAGAATTATATCTAACAATGCTATGTTAGGAAATATTAAATTCAGGGATAGAACTTAAAAGAGTGCACATTAACATAATTAGTTCAAATCAAGCAACTAACTGTATTTAGTAACATGATGTAACTTGTTACTGAGATTTGGGTGATGGTAACATTTTATACATATTCATAATATTTCAGCTTCTTCATTTACACACTGTCATACAAGTAATTGCTAGGGCCAGGATTTTTATGCCCTAAAAATCGCCAAAATATACACTATAAAATATGCACTTACGACCTAAAAATTCCAGAAATATGCTCTATAATATTAAAAATATGCCATAATAAATTCAAATAATTTTTTATAGCTTACTTTGTAGGTATAAACTGTACCTCGAATGACAATCAGAAGAGAAAAAGGTGAAATTTAAAAAAATTCTAGGCATATAAATTTTATTCAAAACAGAAAATGGTAACTTATTTTCATAAACTTTCATTATATCTATATTATGAGACCTGAGTTGCAATGAATACCTTCTGCAAATTTTCAAATGAAAATAATTTTCTTTTATCAGCTAACAAAGTTTTGTACATAGAAAGCTTCACTGCCCTAGCTGTGGTAACAAAAGAAAATTATTCTGTACCTCTTTTGCTGTCTCTCACACAAAACTTCTCTTTTTAAAATCTGATAACAAAGTAGTTTTGCCTATTCTCAGATCCAGTTGCTTCAAGTGAGATGCCTAGCAACTTCTTTCTCTACCTGCATTTGTTGTGACCCATGCCCATTTGGGGTCAAGTCTATTTTCCATATTTCACAGAGTAGGGGAGGAAAATTAAAGGATATACTTCTAAGAAATACAAAGAATGAAGGAAACCAACCTCGCATATATACAAGTGTATAAAACGCTTCAAAAGGTAAAAATATGCTGAATATGACCAATAGATCATTAAAACATGCCATATCAGGATAAAACTGTAAAATATGCACAAATATGCTCTAATAAAGGATCTTAATTTAACTGTTTTTCACATGATGGATTTCTGTATATTTTAGCAACTCATTGAACTTATAAAGAAAAATATGTTAAATCATGAAAATCCTAGCCTTAGTAATTAAAATAATAGAACTGTAATGATGAAACTAATAAAATAATAAGAATTCTGCAGGAATTTATCTGAATGATAATAAGAAAGAGAAGAACATTACAGAAACGCAACTGTAAAAAAAACATCACATTATCCCTCTTCTAATTTTGTAGTGAGGATATTTTTGGCAGTTTACAACACAAATGGAGGTAACTTTTATCAGAACAGTATAGAACACAGACAACAGGATTATAAAATATGAGAGGGGTAGCAGGAATAATGATAAAAAATTCATTCATGCAAATCCTGAGGCAGAAGCTATCCTGTATGAGAGACAGTTACTTCAAAAATAATCTCATAAACAGTATCAACCTTGCTAATAAGGTGATAAGAAAAAAAAATATATATATTTTTTTCTTGTGTGAAAAGTATTTTTTGGTCTAGCCCTTAAGTGTTTCCTTCCATGATGCTTGTCTATCCAGTGCCATATCTTCGTTTTTCTGATTCGCTGTACTTCCTGCTGTAGTAGTTTGGATAATTCCAAACAAACAGGAAGTATAAAAAAAAGAATTGATGTACAATCATTCCACTGACCTGGACAACAGGACTAGTAGACTTGTACTGAAATGCTGATCTTGCTAGATCAACTTCTATCGGAAACAGTGAGTTCCCCTGAAGCAAAGTAAGAGTCTCTCCGTGAAATTCAGCCAACCCAGCCACAAGTCGTTGAAGTTGCCATACTACATCTTGCACGTGTTTATTGTCTAGTAACTCCATTTTCACTAGTACATCCGAACGTAGACGTGCAAATCTCGCTCGTGCATCCTGCCTACATCGTAGAATCAATCTAAAAAAATAAATAAATATTTAAAACGTATGATACAAAAGAATTAATTAATATGTGACAGACTGTTGGAAAAAAATGTTTGATTATTACCTATATTCATAGTTTCCAGTTTCTACACGATACAGAGGTTCTTGGAGTGCTCCATAACTGTACTCTTCGTCATCCATCTCTTTCACTTTAAGACAATATGACAAATATTCAAACTTGGTATCTGCATATTTGCGGATGGTCAGCTTTGTATCAGGTATGGCTTTATACAGATATGTGCCCAGGTCTGATAAAATCTGGAGCAAAAAAATTAATATTACTTTCTTGTAGCTTATAGCAGCATGTGTTTCAATATTATCGTTAACTAAGTTTGCACTTAACTAATACAACATAAAAGGTACGGTCACACGTCGCTACTTTTGCTGTGCAACTTTGGTACTGCAGCTGCAAAAGTTGCGTGTCGTGTTCACACGTAAGCCAAAAGTAGCATGCTTCACGCTACTTTTCGTGCTGCGCAACCCGAGTGCAGCAAAAGTTGCAACTGGAGGTTGCAAGTCTGTTCACACACAAGGCGCTACTTTTGCAGCTGCAGTCATGCTGCAGGTTTCCATCTCTGTGTTGACTTTTCAATATACATTTTGTGGTTATGTTCGCATTATTAAGAAATTCATGCGAAAGCTTACTTATCTATTATTTGCTTTTCTGTCCTAACTAGTATTCAGAAATTGACATTATTTTTACTATAAAGCTTTTAAAAATTCCTAAATACTTAAATGATAACCAACAGCATATTCAAGTAATCAATGTTGACAACTCTCCTGTTTGAAACTACGCTACGGAAAATTAAAAAAATTAATTATATCGTCAGCAAATATGCTCAGACTGTGTTGTTCATTTAATAACTGTTACAAATAATTTATTTTCATTACATCTAACATTAAAATATATCCAAACAATAAAAGTATCATTGGCACATTTGGGTGGCAACACTGGTTGCAACCGCAGCAAAAGTTTCAACAAAACCGATATAAAAAATGCTGCAGCTGCAACCCTGAGAACCCTGTTCACACGTCGCTACTTTTAAGCTGCGTGCAGCATGAAAAAGTAGCAGGCACCAGGTTCTGCAGCCGCTACTTTTCGGGTTGCACCGTTGTTCACACATCGCAGTACGAGATTTGCGCAGTTTTTTGTACTGCAACGCTGCAAAAGTAGCGATGTGTGACCATACCTTAAGAGATATAAATTTTGACATGAAATGGTATGCAGATAGGCGAGTTAAAAATAGGGCAATTTATTTGCAGAATAGATCCAGAAACTGGCATGTTCTTTGAAAGTTCATGAAGAACTCACTGCCACAACAGTTCATTTATTTCCACATAAACAGTTGCTTTCTGGTTCCTTTTATGTCACCAATATTGGACG
Organism: Periplaneta americana; assembly: GCF_040183065.1. NCBI lineage: Eukaryota > Metazoa > Arthropoda > Insecta > Blattodea > Blattidae > Periplaneta > Periplaneta americana. Next base: position 160,614,614 of record NC_091123.1, read on the forward strand.
CAAGCCACTCATTCATGATACGGTCTTTATTTTTTTAAGTGTCACACCTGAACTTCAAGATTATTTCACATACACTTCATTTCTAATTTTCCTCTAACTCGATAAATTTTACGTCATCACTTAATGTTAAAGCCACATTTTACGCAACTTTTTCTTTTCACCAGGAAATCACTATGCTTGCGCTCTGTCTAGCTACAACAGTATATGGGTGTGAAAATCATTGAATGGACTCGTCTGCCTAGTCAACAGGGTAACAAAATTTGACTGACAGGCCCTCGTACCCTCTAAATTTTTGCAAAGAAAACTTGATTTTTTTCTTTTTAGTGACCTGCATAGTTCGTATATTCCTTGAAATTACAAGCTGTTTCAAAATAAAGTCTGCACAAAATATTGTTTCCGTTTTATTCACGAAAAACTACACATAATACATACCAACTTCGCCAGGACAAATAAATTGTATGACTTGAGGCTTTCCTGGCGTTTGATGTAGAATAACTCTTCTCGGGTTCTCAGCCAGGTGAGTTGGAGATTTGCTTCCAAGCTTTCGATGGCTAGCTCTGCCATCTTCTTCAGGGAATGAAGTGATGTTGTTGTTGTTGTTTTCTAATGCCAGGCGTTTGACAATAAAGTCATTAGACCTCTTGCACTCCAATATTTTTCAAAGATATTATCATAACTAGCCACTGAAGCACAGATTTTGAGGTGTTCCGAATCCATTTCTTGGTTTGAGTTGCACAATGGGCAATAAATATGATTCTGTACCATTAAAGTAGTCCCCGCCCAGAGATCTGATTGGAGGACTATTTTACCTCCGGATAATTTTACCTTAATGATACTCATTTCATATTGGAGTTAAATGGCAAGTTGTAGCCGATTTAAGTGAACACCATATTTTAACATTTTGGTGGCTACTTCATTCACACACAACCCCCAGAATGTCTGGAGGACCACACCTGCTGTTGGTCGACGGGTCCATTGGACCTAGCTGGGAGATCTTGTTGATCACCAGCTTTCCCTCCTTAAGCCACTGGAGGACGATTTTAGTGCCATAGCAGGTCAGCACTAGGAACAGAAAAGTAGAAAGAGGAGGAAGGAAAGGGAAATGAACCCCTAGGCCTCGAATGCTCTAATGCCGTTGGGGTCGAAGAAAGTAAGAGTTCAGTCAGAGAACTGGATAGAAAAGTGTAAAGAGGGAATTAGGTATTGAATAGAGGAAAATTATACCAAATTCAGTCATTAACTCATCAAGCTGACCAGTGCTAATGGATGAGTAGCCCCACCCTTTAGTTCAGCTCGTAAAATTATGCTTACTAACAGCTGCACCACGGGAAGGTAGGGATGGGACATTGGGTATTTGTCCAGGTTGGTTCCTTAAAGCCTTCAATGGGAAGGATTAATGGCTCTCCCCCCTGTATCCGACAGATACCCTTTTGCAGCCGAATGAAGTGATGTGGGACCATGTCTAGCCGGTATATATGCAATAATAGGGCTTCCCGCTGCGGGCCAATCAGGAGCTAGTTCCTAGTCCCGACTGCCAGGCACATTCTGGTTGGTGGAAGCGATAGCCAATCAGGAGCTAGTTGCTGGTCCCGACTGTCTGCCGTGTGCTGGTGGTCTAAGCGTATTGATGGCAGGTTTCCATGCTGTACTCAGGTGTAGACCCCCGTCTCTGTTGAAATTATTGCCATCTAGCTGGATTTCGATGGCTTCCTTGATAACCAAATCCCAGTAACCTGATGTCTTGTCCAAGATGGTGGTGGCACCGAAATCTATCTTGTGACCAGTTTCTAGGCTGTGTTGGACTACTGCAGACTTATTGGGGTAAGGGCAGCGGGAAGCCCTACTATTGCATATATACCAGCTAGACATGGTTCCACATCACTTCATTACCTGAAGAATATGGCAGAGCTAGCCGTCGAAAGCTTGGAAGCAAATCTCCAACTCATCTGGCTGAGAACCCGAGAAGAGTTATTCGACAAATAAATTGTTCTGAAATAGAATTCCGGATTATTCAGATTCTGATTTGAACAGATTTCACTATAGTATGTTATGCATTATCTGGCTCAGGAATGACAGTTGTCTCTTATGTTTTTACTCATATGAAAGAGATGTACTGTCACTAGGGGTGTGATTTCTTGGTATTAACGATATAAGCGAAATGTGTTAAAAACTTAATTTTATGGGTGGAAAATGCAAATGCCTTAATGCAAGCCCCAAATTAAGTGAAATACAACCGCGAATTTTCGCGAAATAGGTATAAATTCATGAAATTGCTTCATAATCACGATATTTTCACCAAAAAACACGTTTCATGGAGGAATTCGTACGAAAAATTATTTTTTCTTCTAAATAATAATAATAATAATAATAATAATAATAATAATAATAATAATAATAATAATAATAATAATAATAATAATCCGTGGCGCTACAGCCCGTGAAGGGCCTAGATGATGATCCCCCCAGCCGTTATAGCTGATATTGGCAACCGGATTTTGCTACCTATCGTAGCTCCCCAAGTGCATCACGATGCTGGGTGGGCACCGGTCCCATACACTGGCCGAAATTTCATGAGAAAATTTCTTCCCCCATGAGGACTCGAACCAGCGTGCATTCCGTAACACGAGTCCTAGGCGGAATGCCTTAGACCGCGATGCCGCGGCGCAGGACTTTTCTTTTAAAGTAAAAGTGAAAATTTTCTTAGTTACAAAATATACACGAACATTTCTATATATCTGATCGTTCAGCATTACATGCGTGTGGTATTTGGTAACAATCTATGCACAGTTCCAGGGAGCAGAGCAAGCAGACAAGTCATTTCTCTTTCCCGCAACAACTGCCTTTCTGCAATTAAGAAGACAGTGCTGTCACCACCTCACAGCCAAATGAAATTTATAACTAAATTCATAATTATTATGAATTTAGTTAATAATGCAAACAATTTTCTGTTAGTTTCAAAGGGATTTGTTTCAATAATAATTTTAAAAAATGTTATTTTATTATTTTTTAAGTTTCTTTAAAGTGCGAAATATGTACGAATTGTTTGTTTTTTACGAAATATTCACCAAAATCAAACCATTTAAATCACCGAAATTAGGGTAAAATAATCACCATAAAATCACACCCCTAGCTGTCACACATGTATTAATGTTCTTGCAGAGGGTAAATGCCTGCTGATCCTCTTTGATCTTGACATGGTTAATAAGTTGTTACCACACTGACACAATCACAGCCTACTATTGTTATTTCTTGTAAAAACTGTTTTACACAACCTCCTGTTTCCTCATCACGAGATTTCGCGGGGTTCTGTTCGTTTTCCTCACTAAAAAAATTACGTCATACTTCTGCTCATGACAGACAACAATATAACAAGCTGTAAATTACGAACACTTATTCCATACGAAGTTTAGGTATTGTGACAGCCGGGATATGATCTGACGACCGACAGAAGGAGGGCAAGGTTGGTGGTGGCTTGGCGTGGCAAATGAAGTTGTGCACGCATCTGCTTCCTGGGGTATGTGCTGTGGCATAGAGAGGAGAGGAGAGGAGAGACGGCGACCGCGGCAGAGGGGGGGAAGTAATGCATCTGCGACTGAGGGGAGAAATCCAGAGAAATCGAGAGGCACCATCTTCTCGGTATCTGGAGATTGATCGCGAAATCGTATTCTCTGGAAACTATGGTTTAGTTATAAATACGACACGCGAGTGAACTTGAGCAGTTAGTTAGATGCAGTAGCAGTTGTTGTTGTAATCATTGGACAGCAAGCCAGCCAGTCTTGTGTAGCAGTGAAGCCAGCTTCGAGACTGGAGTTCGACTTGAGTGTGTCCGCAGCTGTGTGAGCGTCCGAAGTCCTGAGTTCGAGTGCAGTGGACCGCAGTTGGGGACCTGAGTTCGAAGTTCAGTGGACTGTCTCTGAAGGTCTTGGGTTCGAGATACTGTGAACTTGAGTGACTGAGCTAGGAGAACTAGCCAAGGCAAACGAACTGTGAACTGAGAACTGACAGTTCTGTGTTGTAAATAGTGCTTTGTGAACATTAGTTAAGATTAACAGTTCATTGTTGTTCTCAATAATCCAAGTAAATTGTCATTGTCGCCTGTGGAGTGCAATAACGAATACTGTGTTACTGTGTGGAGTGGAAATCCCATTGTTGACGGAAGTGTTTAAACTCAATTATAGAAAGTGATTATTGTTGAAACAATAAAGTTACATTGTTGTTTTGTAATAAAAGTTACAACTTATGGAATTATACTAGGGAACCAAATTTCTTAATCGTAAATGTTGCCATTGCTGAAAATATGGCATAATATTGGGCTATTGGTAGAAATAAAACTATGGTACTTTTACATACCATAATAATTTCATTATGGTACTTGGTGCATTGTGTAATATTGTGTTACAGTTGGCAAATAAATCTTAGTTTGCAGCATTTGTAAATTGCAAGCAATGCTTATATGGATGCTTCGCTCTTGGCCTATGAACAGGTTTATACATAAAAGGAACAAAAATGAAGAATTATAAAATATTACTGAAGCAATGGGAAGGCTACATAAAAGTTATATTGAAACACTTTGATCTGACAAGAATACCAATGTCTATAATTTAAATAAGTTTCCATGCTTCTTATTTAACTTACAGGTTTAACAGACTTCAGCATTTTTATACCGCATTTTTCCATTTGGCGATGATAATCACCGAATTGACGAAAAGCTTCACTAGCTCTAGGCTGGGGTTCTCGAACTCCAATTCCAGCAAACGTATCTCCAAAGGCTGTTGAATAAGACAAGATATGAGCATCAAGAAGAGTCTAGGACTTTTCCTTGTATAATTATATACAATATAGTTTTGTACTAGTGTATTAATTCATGAGAGATATACCTAAATTACTAAAATGCAATGACATTAAGTAACACAAGGAACCGACATATAGACAGCATATCTTTTAATAATAAAACATATTTGTACCGGTATCATACTTTGCAGGAAAATTGGTGTAATTTTAATTCATGTGCACTTCAAATTCAAATAAGCAACATTTTGTATTGTTTTGATGCTAATGATCAGCCGTTTAGTGTTGTCATACAAAGTCAGAACAATGAGTAAGGTACTGGCCCAAATCTGAGTAATGTTGCTCTACACAAAGAAGATTTAATAAAATCAAATAATTGATTAAATGGCGATCTTACTCGTGTTACTTATGTAAGCATGTGCGGCTTACAGCTGTTTCGGTGCTATTCGACACCATCCTCAGATTCTACTAGATCTCAGCGCTATCTCAACTTCGCTGCCTGTTATGTGGGTGCATTCGTGTGATGAAGAGATGTGTCAAATAGTGTGTGTGTTCTGAAATTGATCTGTGTGTTGAGAATTTGATTGGGGTGTGTTTTAATGTGTCTGTATATTTCATGTTGTTCTAGTGTGTTGAGGTTTTGGTTTTTGGGTGTGTGTGTGTAGGATTTGCATGTCTGTATTTATGTTATTGTATGTGTGGTTAGCATTAGTTATGTGTTCGGCATATGCAGATGAATTGTGTCCTCTGGTTATTGCTTTAATGTGTTCTTTGTATCGAGTTTGGAATGATCTGCCTGTCTGTCCAATGTAGAAACTGTCGCAACTATTGCATGTGAGTTTGTATACGCCTATGTGGTTGTATTTGTTTGTGTGTTGAGATGTCTTTGTACAAACTCACATGCAATAGTTGCGACAGTTTCTACATTGGACAGACAGGCAGATCATCCAAACTCGATACAAAAACACATTAAAGCAATAACCAGAGGACACAATACATCTGCATATGCCGAACACATAACTAATGCTAACCACACATACAATAACATAAATACAGACATGCAAATCCTACACACACACCCAAAAACCAAAACCTCAACACACTAGAACAACATGAAATATACAGACACATTAAAACACACCCCAATCAAATTCTCAACACACAGATCAATTTCAGAACACACACACTATTTGACACATCTCTTCATCACACAAACGCACCCACACAACAGGCAGCAAAGTTGAGATAGCGCCGAGATCTAGTAGGCTCTGAGGATGGTGTCGAATAGCACCGAAACAGCTGTAAACCGCACATGCTTACATAATTAACACAAGTAAGATCACCATTTAATCAATTATTTATATTCAAGTGTTAAAAGTAGTGTACGAAAGATTCAACATGGATTAATAAAACCATAAAGAAATTACAGTAATAAATTATGATGATACCTTTGTAAACTTGCAAGAGATCAAAGAAGGCCTTCAGAACTCTCTTGGCATGTTCAACAAGACCTCGGTACATCATCTCTATCTGCTCCAATTCCTCCAACTTTTTCACCAATGTATCATTGCAGAGGATGGCACGTGAGAGACCTAGAGCATCTGCTGTTGCTGTGCTCATATTTTCTACAAGTCGATGCTTCACTTTCTTCAGAACAATATCTAATGTCTTTCCTTGCTGTGGATCTGCATGAAGTTTATTGTAATTGATTGTCACTTCGTCCTGGAAGAGAATTTTTTCATTAAATATTTCATATTGAGGGAAAGGAACTGGCCACCCTAATCCATTATCTCCTGGCTTAGTTGTCTCATGAGTGATGTCTTATTGGTGTCACTTATGAGATTCAAACCTGTCTTTGGACAGTTGACTAAACAAAACCTACATTTATGAGGTTCAAACCTGTCTTCAGACAGTTGACTAAACAAAACCTACATATCAAGTCAAATTTTTCCCCTTATATAATTCTTCTAATTGGTGTCTGAAGTAGAGATGGGATAAACTGTTCTTTTTAAGAAACAGTTTCGACTGTAACTGTTTCATGAACGAAACTGTTCCAAAATAACAGTTTCAAAGGAACAGTTTCATAAGAATATGTTTACATCATCAGTGCCAAGTGTTCCAACTGTCATTAACAACTACTCTCACACATGACTGTCTGAGTCATTGCATATGTTACAATGTTAAAAACATTGACAATATAATTAGACATGGTACCATGGCCTGAATGACAATGATACTCTAGGTCAGCGATGCAGAACTGTGCTCCAACTGTAGCATACATCATGAGCCGGACTACGTCATTCATTCCTTCCCCAAGGCCACGCATCATCCACATGACAAGGTACAGAAGATTTGTATTCACTGTCTAGAGGTGGAATTCGAAGCAATACTGGTCGGAAAGTCCTAGTTTAAAGAGCAAAAGGGGAAAATAATCACAAAGCATGTTGTCTCATTTGTGAACAGTTAATTGTTATAATTAGAGCCCGGATGTTTAGGCATTTATTTTGATTAAAATTGGCAGGCATATAGGCACTAAGAGAGAAGAATCGAAAAAGGATAGCTGCCCTTGAAAAAGGGGTACTGAGCGGTAACAGCACCTAAATTAATTGTAGATCAACAATATTCTATTTTAAATTTAAATTTTATTTCAATTTAATTTATTTTTGGGGGGCAGCTATCCTCGACATGAATAATTTATTTTTCATATATAGAGCTGTACAGATGGTTATTTACAATTAACAAGGAATGTCTTAAAACATTAATGCCTATATCATGAAGTTCCAAAAGATCGATATGGAAATGATGAAAGAAATTGATACAAAATCTTGATATAGTGCCCCTTGCACCAAAGAGCAAGGCAATTACTTCCCAGCGACAAACGGGTATGCAGTATTTCCCTTCCAGATAAGGAAAGCAGGGTTCATAATGTCTTTTCTTTTCCAGATCTACTTCTTGTGGTTGAAATTCGGCACCCTCAAATCTTATAGTGGGATCGATTATGAAGCCAATAGGCAGTGAAATAGGTATTTATTAATCACGGAAACAGACAAAAAATAGACAAATACAGTACTTCATTAGAAGTAGAAAGATCTTTTCACCAAGAAAAACGTTCTCTCTGACAGGCAACTCACTATGCCATTTTGGTAATTCCAGTCATATCCTTCGCTGTTGCAAAATGTTGAAATATAAAATACTTTCTTCATCGTTCATTATTTTTTCACAAACTTTGCACATCAGAATAGTACTATCAGTAGATAGCGTATCTGAACCGAATTTGCGGACATAACCATGTAGTTTATTACTTAAGTATGCACTCACTTTCGGCATGATAAATATTGCAATAATCATGAAAACTGGAGATGTTTAATACAAGTTCAGTTCCAAACTAACATAGTATTCTAATTGCTACAGTGAAGCGGCTATAGCTTCCTGTCTCTACTTTCTTTCAGAGATCGGGAAAAACCGACTGTGTATTGTCTCAAAAAGAGGGATGTGAGAAGGGATTAGAGATTCTAAAGTACGCGTGACTTGTGTGAGCAAGCAACAATAGTAACGAGACCTGGAGACTTGCTTTTAATACTTTCCTCATCCCCTTTCTTTCGCTGGTAAACCCCGAAATTACTGAGCATTGAGGGTTATACTGTTCAAACATCTTTGTTAAGTGACATAAAGGATGGAATCGGTAGGGGAGAAAAGTTTACGACTTCTTGGAAACATATTATGTATTGCTGGAGAATAAGATTCTCAGCAAATATTTGTGTGAGGTGAATATATATTTTTAATTTGTACAACCATTCTTTTTTGTTTTTTTTTTTAATATAATTTATGTGCGGTTTATTTTAAATGCATTAAAAATATGGAAAATATACAATAACGACGTAAAAAGGGTAAAAAAGAATTTAACCTTAAAATAGGCAACAGAAGCTAAAATAGGCAGAAAAGGCAAAATAAAAATTGAGTCTATCATCCCCAAATGTGTGGAAATGTGTTTATCTCTAATAGGTCTTTCATACATACACTCAGTTTAAAAAAGGCATTTTGCCTAACATCCAGGCTCTAGTTATAATTATTATGGTCGGAAATACTTTCGTCATTTTTTCCGTGAGCACTTTTATTGTAATCCGCCACATGATTGTAGACGAGTCACGGAGAAGTCATTCAACGCCAGTGGACTGTGGAAGAGGAACCAATGCTTTCCCCATGCTTCCACCTCTCTCCCTGTGAGTTCTGGATCCCTGCTCTAGCAAATGGCAATGTCAAAGTAAAGAATATTTATACAATATTTCAAATGTTCAATGCCTAACAGAGTATCAAGACAATTATTCCACTCTCAACCATATTAAATGACACATTATTATTAGGTTTAATATAAATTTCTCACCTTACAGGCTTGTATCATCTTAGCCACCTCAACTTTAGTTTTTCCCTTAACAGAAGCTCCGTTAACACCCACCAATTCATCTCCGCTTTGCAATGTGCCATCTTTTGCAGCCGGAGTGTTATCAAATACCTAATTGAAGGGCAATCCAAGAAAAAAACTTTATAACTCACAAATCACTTCAAAATTACAAAATACTTTTTTATGCTTACTTCACTTACAGATGTGAGAGCACAGACAAAACACTGGAGCAGCATAGAATATTAGGCACTGAGAAAAAGATATGAGAGTTCAATAAGTTTTATGAAAGCACAGTTACCTCAGCTGACTACGAAATATAATATGAATTTATTCAGGATTAGAATTGAAATCTCAGATCTTATTACAAGTACATTATAGACTCTAGTTCGAGGAAAAGGTAGTTCCTATAAATGTTAGCATTTATTGAAACTGAGGGGAACACTAATGACTGAGCACACGTGTTGAGTAGAGATTTACGGTAAAATGTTTTAGATTATATAATTTTTTAAATTAGTTATTTCACGATGCTTTATCAACTGCTAGCGTCTGAATGAGATGAAGGTAAAATGAATCCAGGGTCCAGCACCGAAAGTTACCCAGCATTTGCTCTTAATGAGTTGAGGGAAAACCCCAGAAAAAACCTCGAGGTAACTTGTTCCAACCAGGATTTGAATCCAGGTCCGCTCATTTCATAGTCAGGCATGCTAACCGTTATTCCACAGTGGTGGACCTATGTATATGCATATTGAGAAAGTGTACATTAGATATTTCTGTGAGAAAATGTGACATGCTGTCGCTACCTCAGCATTGTTTTCTTATTATATGGGTCATGCAATGATCCATCTATGTATGTACAAATGCATTTTTCATTTGGAAATTATGTAAAAAGTATTTTTAAAGCTATCTCTCTACCGAGACATACTTTTTTAACAATCTCTTCAAAAAATATTAAATAATGTGAATAATTTCAAGGAAAAATTGTTCCGAGGCCGGGTATCGATCCCGGGACCCTTCGCTTAGCACATGAATGCTCTACCGACTGAGCTACCCCAGGAACCATACACGACACCGTCACAATTCTTCCTTTATATCCACACAACTCAAGTGAGCTGACAAGACGCCAGAACTCAACTATGAGTGCACACAATACTCTGTGTGACTTAAATTGTGGCTTTCTGTTAACGTACCACAGTAACGAATGTGTGAGCTGACAAGACGCCAGAACTCAACTATGAGTGCACACAATACTCTGTGTGACTTAAATTGTGTTTTCCGTTAATGTACCACAGTAACGAATGTGTGAGCTGACAAGACGCCAGAACTCAACTATGAATGCATACAATACTCTGTGTGACTTAAATTGTGGTTTTCTGTTAACGTACCACAGTAACGAATGTGTGAGCTGACAAGACGCCAGAACTCAACTATGAATGCATACAATACTCTGTGTGACTTAAATTGTGGTTTTCTGTTAACGTACCACAGTAACGAATGTGTGAGCTGACAAGACGCCAGAACTCAACTATGAATGCATACAATACTCTGTGTGACTTAAATTGTGGTTTTCTGTTAACGTACCACAGTAACGAATGTGTGAGCTGACAAGACGCCAGAACTCAACTATGAGTGCACACAATACTCTGTGTGACTTAAATTGTGGTTTTCTGTTAACGTACCACAGTAACGAATGTGTGAGCTGACAAGATGCCAGAACTCAACTATGAGTGCACACAATACTCTGTGTGACTTAAATTGTGGTTTTCTGTTAACGTACCCCAGAACTCAACTATGAGTGCACACAATACTCTGTGTGACTTAAATTGTGGTTTTCTGTTAACGTACCACAGTAACGAATGTGTGAGCTGACAAGACGCCAGAACTCAACTATGAATGCATACAATACTCTGTGTGACTTAAATTGTGGTTTTCTGTTAACGTACCACAGTAACGAATGTGTGAGCTGACAAGACGCCAGAACTCAACTATGAGTGCACACAATACTCTGTGTGACTTAAATTGTGGTTTTCTGTTAACGTACCACAGTAACGAATGTGTGAGCTGACAAGATGCCAGAACTCAACTATGAGTGCACACAATACTCTGTGTGACTTAAATTGTGGTTTTCTGTTAACGTACCACAGTAACGAATGTGTGAGCTGACAAGACGCCAGAACTCAACTATGAGTGCACACAATACTCTGTGTGACTTAAATTGTGGTTTTCTGTTAACGTACCACAGTAACGAATGTGTGACTTAAATTGTGGTTTTCTGTTAACGTACCACAGTAACGAATGTGTGAGCTGACAAGACGCCAGAACTCAACTATGAGTGCACACAATACTCTGTGTGAGCTGACAAGACACCAGAACTCAACTATGAACGCATACAATACTCTGTGTGACTTAAATTGTAGTTTTCTGTTAACGTACCACAGTAACGAATGTGTGAGCTGACAAGACGCCAGAACTCATCTATGAGTGCACACAATACTCTGTGTGACTTAAATTGTGGTTTTCTGTTAATGTATCACAGTAACGAATGTGAGTTGTGTGGATACAAAGGAAAAATTGTGATGGTGTAGTGTATGGTTCCTGCGGTAGCTCAGTCAGTAGAGCGTTCGCGTGCTAAGTGAAGGGTCCCGGGATTGATACCCGGCCCCGGAATAATTTTTCCTTGAAATTATTCAAACCTGCTTTACAGGAAGCTACTACCTGAAAGCCAGATTTCCATTAAATAATGTGTCATAAAAATATCTCAATTGTAACAAATATAGGTAGGAGAAAATCTGTTTATATCCGTTAATTCACTAAACATGGGTTATGTGGTAAATAAAGGCAAATGTAACACTTAACATAACAATACAACTCTTAAATAGTACAGCATTTACTTAAGCATAAGTCCATACCTGTGGAGTAATGGTTAGCGTGTCTGGCCGTGAAACCAGGTGGCCTGGGTTCGATTCCCGGTTGGGACAAGTTACCTGGTTGAGGTTATTTCCGGCGTTTTCCCTCAACCCAATATAAGCAAATGCTGGGTAACTTTCTGTGCTGGACCCTGGACTCATTTCACTGGCATTATCACCTTCACCTCATTCAGACGCTAAATAACCTAAGATGTTGATAAAGCGTCGTAAAATAACCTAAGCATAAAAACATCAATTTTTGGTGTGCAAGTTTTCCTTATACAAATACTCCGTAACGAAGATGGTGTAAATACAGGAATTAAAATATTTTAACATAATGGCACAATTTATTACAAGGAAAATAGTTTCACTACTCACGAAGTTATTTCTTACAAATATCACAATAAGTGTAAGCATCCTACACCAGATCAGACAACGAAGTTTATTTTGGAGGAGGAGAAGGTAGCATATTTACTTGTACTATGTAGAGACATGGACAGAGAGGAGCACCACCACCAATGCTGATGCCAATCAAATTGGAGTTGTCTTTAGTAATTGTGACACTACCAGAGGTAACTGTCATTCCCCTGAAATCAACAATAGTCTTGTTAGGTAAATGCTTAGAAGCTAAACTACATAACAGCGGTTAGTAATAAGCACTTCGAAAAATCAGTAGACCAATGTTTTCAATATAATGTTGTAAGTATGCCTTTCCTACTAGAATATCAGAACCTCAAAAAATTAGCTGACATGAATATTTTCGCATAGTTCGACACCAGCATTATAGTATATCGGTGGTGTTTTGGTGAAAGAACTTAACCCTCATTTCTTTAAATTTGAGTTTTTTTTTTTTTTTGCTGTAATTTGTTAAAATTTAATTACAAAATGTTAAGCTATGTTTCTAATAATTATATTTCCATTCCTTCATATAAGGTAACTAATAACACTGTACATAAGATTAATTTTTGGCCCTACAGAATTATCTGTTATGGTTACCATTAGTTATTAATGGAGAAAAATTCACTCTGGCACCAGGGATCGAACCCGGGCGCTCTAACCACTGAGATATGCCGAGGCTCAATCACCAGAACCAGATCGATTCTTTCTCCTCTTTCCCTTAGTGGACTTATAATAGCGTGCAAATTAATCCGAACACGATATATTTTTACATTTTCTGTCATTTTTGGCCTCACAGCTGCTCATACCGCTTTAATTGACATCTGTAGTATGTGTAATTCCATTGTTCAAGGTCTGTCATTATTTTTTTTATAATATGTGACATTTTGCCTGTCGTTTTGTACTTATAAGCATTTCAGTTGTGTTGAAGACTTAATACAGCAATCCTGTGTACATTCTGTCGTCTTCACAAATGGATACAACTCCACGAAAACGGCCTAAAATTATAACATTAGCAGAGCATTCTTCTATGACACAGAGGCAAATTGCTGCAGAATGTCACATCGATTTGGCTACTGTTAATTCGATTATAAAGTGATACAGGGAGACTGGATCCATCACACCCCAGAAAAAAGGAAACTGTGGCCGGAAAAGGAAGACTTCACCTGCAGATGATCGTTTAATTGTCAGGAAAAATAAATTAAATCCTAGACTAACTGCTGTCGACTTAACCCGCGAGTTAATGGCTACCACTGGGGCGAATATTCACATCACAACAGTGCGGTGTAGGCTTTTGGAAGCTGAACAAAGGGCTCGTAAGCCTATTAAGAAGCAACTGCTAACCCCTGTTATGTACAAAAAACGCTTAATGTGAGCAAAATTACATCAACACTGGACAGTGAATGACTGGAAGAATGTACTTTTTTCCGATGAGTCTCATTTCGAGGTCCACGGCCACCGTGTTTCTTACGTACAGAAAGGATCCGAAAAAGTAACAGCAGCTCATCTCCAACAAGCACCCAAATACCCCCTAAAGTAATGTTTTGGGGTTGTTTTACACATGAAGGGCCTGGAGCATTAATACCTATCAAGGGAATGATGAATTCTGACAAATATATTCACTTATTGGAAACCAGAATCGTACCCCAGCTGCAAAAATCATTTCCGGATGGCAGAGGTGTGTTCCAACAAGACCTGGCACCATGCCATACGTCTCGAAAAACTACAGAATTCTTCAACAAGAAGAATATTCAGGTACTCCCCTGGCCAGGCAACTCACCCGACACCAACCCCACTGAGAACTTGTGGTCAATTTGCAAAAGAAGAATGCAAAAAATGAATTGTTCTACAAAGGAGAAGATGATTTCTGCCCTCATTGGTGTATGGTTTCGCGATGAAGAAATGAAGAATATTTGCGGGAAATTAATGGAATGCATGCCAAATCGTCTCAGAGCTGTTATTAGGAACAAGGGAGGCCACATAGATTACTGAGGTATGTCTTAGATCCTTTTTTTATCCCGTTTGAGTGTTTTTGCATAAGTAATTACGTTGTTCGGATTGATTTGCATGCTACTGTACTCCATGTTCGATATATATTAACAAGTGTTAAAATTTAATTTTTGTTGTTCCAGACAAAATCTTTCTTTTGTGGGATAAGCCCTTTTACCTATACACCATCGATATGATTAAGAAAGAAACAGAAGATGGTATCTATAAGAGTATTATGTACTACTCTATATTTTTCTACTGAATAAGAGAGAATCAAGTTTTTTTTTAATAGTGTAAATTTTAAATAGTACGTAAATTTATGAAGTTTAATCTCCTCCTCTTCTTCTTAGGCTCTACAACTGCATTTGCTGAACACTTTGGCCTTCTCTACAATTTTCCGCCATTCTTTCTTATCTTGTATATATATTCTCTAATTTTTAATCTTCATTTCTTTCAGGTCGTTTATTATATCATCCTTCCATTTGATTTTTGGTCTTCCCTGTGCTCTTGTTCCTATTGGTTTCCACTCCAACATTACCTTGACTAATCTTTCATCTGAGATTATGATTATGTGGCCGAACCATCTTAATCTTTAATGAAGTTTAATGCCATTGGTAAACATGTTGTAACAGAAATAGCTAAGCCAAGCAACGTTACATAGAATATCCTTTAATTTACTAAACACTGTGTTCAATGTATATTGTAGTGGTGAGTTTATAGGACGGAGCAGCAGTTATTTGAGCCTTTTGGCTTCAGCTTTTTTTTTTTTATTAAAACACAACATTAAAATAACTCCAAATTCAAAAAGGTAATGTATTTTAAAATTCAACTTAAACTCTAATGATACTTACTTCAAAACGAAAATTCATACATAGAACAAAATTAGGGAATACAGGGCCCGAAAAAAAAAAAAACACAGTAACAAATTTAAAAGACAACATAATATTAAATGTAAAATGTTCGGTGTTGTTATTTTATAAAATAGATTAAATGTTTGGATATAAAGAGGCTGAATAGATACTAGCGTAATAACAGAAGTGACCCAAATTTTTCTGGTAATTTTCACTTTTGCATAATTAGCTCTCCTAAGACCAAAAATCAATTTTTGTTTGTATGTCTGCCTGTATGTTCATTACCTTTTCACGAGATACTGGCAAAATCGATTTATATGAAAATTGGTATATAAATTACGTTGGATCCCACTTAGAATTTAGGCTATGACATTCAAAATATCTTCATTGAAAGGGGAGTTATAAGGGGGCCTGAAGTCAATAAATCAAAATATCTCGCATATTATTGATTTGTTATCTCGTGAAACCAAATGGATACATGTGCCATAGCTCATAATAAGAATCCTATGGTAGGAGTAAGTAAACTATACAAGTGAGAACGTAACGAGAGAGGAAATCGTCCCAGTGCACTGTTTCTTCCCCTCGAGCGCAAGTAGGTTCCACAAGATAGGGAATGGCCTATACATTACCAAAGTTTCTTTAAAAAATATTTCCGACAAGTTTTATTCTATGCAACATTTTAATAGGACTGATATTTAACGAGATATATGAGTTTTAAAATAACAATGCTTTCTACATCAATGCCGCCTCAATCAGACTAATACAATGAGTTCAAAACAAAAGACTCTGCATTTATTTCAGACAGCCTTGCACAACAAACAGAAGATGTTCAATTAACACTATTGTTATATGGATATCACTGTAATCTATATGAATATTAAATGTTTATCAATATTAATATGTAAAGAGAGAGAGTGTATGTGTGTATATGTACGAAGTAATGTCCGAAGATACTTAACCAATTTGGATAATTCTTTCACCATTGGACGGACATAGTCTATATATCATTATGGTAACAGAGCAAATCGAGGAATTAACACAAATGCGCAATATGGTAGGATTAAAACAGATCCTTATGCATGAGCTATTCCATCTCAAATCGACCGAAATATAGAGAAAACTGACCTTACAATTTCTAAATACAATTAAACTTTTTTTGTACGTAGAGAACTGTGATACAATGCTCAGAACTTCACAGTGTTTAAATTAAAAATATTTAAATTTATCGTATTTTCATCAAATTTGCAACTTTAAACTGTTGTAGCTCTGAAACCCTTTCACCCAACGATCAAAATCATGGTTTATTTTGATGCTGAGAAATTAAAGTTTATATTGACATATAAACAGATTTTCTTACTTTTTATGCAAATGGAGAAATTTAGATTTTTCCTCATTAAGACGCCTTTGCCTAGGAAAAAATATTTTAAAAATATATAGTTAGATTCCGCATTGAACGTAAAAATAAACACATATTATTTACTGATGGCACGTTGATAAGAAAGTATTGAAAATATCAAATAAAGAAAATAAATAGTATGCGCATGAACTAACCAGCTGACTGTGAGACGGGAGCTAGCCGAGACAAGCAAGGCCAGGAGACATAAACACATGATGTGTCGTCTAGCAGTCATGGCTGTGCTAGCTTTATCACAGGTTTTCATAAACACAGGAGTAAAATGACGCCCAACGCTCGCTTATCTTCAGCTCTCGGCCAGTGCGTGCGGTACTGCGCTGTTCAAGTCCAGGCATGTGAAAATAATCTATTTAATACCCTCGAAACTTATTGCCATACCACTAAGCAAACAATGCCGAATCCCTCTTAATAATGCAAGGTTTTTTCTCAATATTTTTTACCTTTTTTACAAATTGGCAAAAAGCCTAAAAGTAAGTAAAATCAGATTATCTGTCTCTCTGTGTACAATAAAAATAAGGATTACTTCTTAACATAACCTATCAAATGTCAGCTTCAAAATGAGCTCCCATTCAATGTTCTGCAGTAAATGGTTCCAGAGTTCTGAGCACTGAAAGAGGCTTGTTTTTATAAAATACGCTAAATTTGTCGCTCAATAGTACGAAAACCGTTTGACTTTCGATAGTATATTTTTGAAAATGCACTCTCCTCAGCACCTTGTATAAATAGGGAAAAAATTAGAGTATAAAAAAAATGCGAGGTTTTTTACTGATTGATTTCATATGGAATAGCCCGCACAGGAAACTTGATATATTATCGAAACATTTTTATTACTTAATTACGTATTTGAGTGAGCCACTGTAATCTATAACCATACTTAAATTTTATTTAGTCCACATAAAGTGATAATTTTATACAGTCGAACCTCCGCATAACGATATTTGTGGGTCCTAGCAAGTTGTATTGTTATATCAGGGTTATTGTTATTTTGAGAGTCTGCGATTTATCATATAACATAAAAAGTGCAAGCAGAGTACCATTTCACTTACAAGATAATACTAGGAGGTAACATATAAAGGAACTAAATATAATAAATCATACATTTATGTACTTACATACTGCAGAAGTATATTTAATGCAGTATAATATTACTGCATACATCTATTTTTTAAAGAAATCTGAAATTTTTTCTTTGCTTTTTGCTCTGTAAGACACATCTTTGATTGCTTCTGCTGTTAAGAATTAAATCACAGCCACTAGTCACCTTTGGGCTGATTTGGAATAACACTAGCCATATTAACAGACTCACTTCTTGTATATACAACAAAACTATTCTCATACGATGAAAGAGTAATGGAACAGAGAAAAATTCTCTCTGGCACCGGGATTTGAACCCGGGTTTTCAGCTGTATGTGCTGATGCTTTATCCACTAAGCCACACCGGATACCCATCTCAGTGTCGGACAGAATTGTCTCAGTTTAAGTTCCAACTCTTGGGTTCCCTCTAGTGGCCGCCCTCTGCACTACGTCATAGATGTCTATGAACGTAGGACCGAAGTCCACACATGTGCTGAGGTGCACTCGTTATGAGTGACTAGTTGGCCAGGATCTGACGGAATAAGCGCCGTCTTAAATCACGAAGTGATTTACACATATCGTATATATTATTTTAATGTACCGAAGTACATATGATATTTCCATGCAGGTATTCTGCGTCATCATACAATGAAAGAGTAATGGAATGGAGAAAAATTCTCTCCAGTGCCGGGATTTGAACCCGGGTTTTCAGCTCTACGTGCTGATGCTTTATCCACTAAGCCACACCAGATACCCATCTCGGTGTCGGACAGAATCGTCTCAGTTTAAGCTCCAACTCTTGGGTTCCCTCTAGTGGCCACCCTCTGCACTACGTCATAGATGTCTATGAGCGTAGGACCAAAGTCCACACATGTGCTGAGGTGCACTCGTTATGAGTGACTGTTCTCGATTGCTTTACATAACGAGACCATCAAGTCACATTACCATGTGGTCATACTTCAAGAACAGCAGACACCATGAAGTGGAATAAATAGGTTTCACTTGATCATGCTGCATATTTAATGTACTTTCCAGATGAATAAGATCTGGAGAACAACAATATTTTCTAAGTCTCCACATTCCTGTCCAACCTATGCTTGTTAAAAAATTTAAAAGACAACTAAAATCATTCCCAAGTGCATCTCATAGTGTTGGTCATATTGCATGTTGATGCTATGTACCATCATATTTAAAAGAATGAAATAAAATATAGTGCACTATGTCTGATATATGATACTATCATATCAAGTGTAGGATCACTACTAATATAGCTGTGTAACAGATACAGTAAACAATCCTCAATCTGTTGAGTGTACCTCTTTTCGTCATGATGATCTTGTAAACTAATTCCACTGTCACACAGTATTCTCTAAGCTACACAATTTATTTCCTTCTTGTACAGACCATTAGTTTTCCCAGTGATATCAAGGAAAGCTCCCAAGTATTTTAATACATTTTGTTATTTTTGTCACGTGGATGTATCAGTATGCTATCCAGGGTAGCAGGCATTCAATTTGCTAAAATGTATCTGCCATTATCAGTAACATTAAGTTTCAAATTCAACATCTCTCAAGTGTATTTCAATGTTGTTTTTACATTTAATATGCTGATTTTAGTCTTCCAAAGATATTGTGTCTTACAGTACATTATAACAATTTACTATCCACTTATAAAATGTAGTTAAATATCGGATTTTCCTATTAGTTAATTCCTTCCTGTCCAAAATGTTCTTAAGTGTCATATTTTAAATATCCTTCACTACAGATCTTCCTAAAATTGAGACTAAATAATGATCCCTACAAAGTTAATGTCACAATCAGCTTCCTAGAAAGATCAGACTAATATATTAGTCTAAAAATATAACAGTATAACTGCTCTCATCCCCTCCCCCATCCCGAAACCAAATGACAATATAAAAAGACAAATTGTTTAATATAAAAAAAGTTCATAAAACGCAGTATCACGCATGTTAAACATAAAATATTAGGCTAAAATTGTTCCCGAGAACACTTGTAATGATTAGCCAAGAAATGGAATGAAATCTCACACAGAAAATGACCACTCCAACAACAATGATACGTAATGCAGCTAATTTCAGAAGTATTAAAAATGATGCTTTTAAATGATAGCTCTTAATGAAATAAAATAAATCTGAAATAATAATATAGTTTTATTAGTAAAATAAATACACTGATTTATAAATGTATATAGCATTTTAGGAACTTATGTAGAAAAACACTATACAAAAATGTCCAGTGGTATAGTTAATATTACAACTATAGAGCTATTAACATACAAAATTACTTATTATATTACTATATGGTAATACTGAATCACTATGTAGAGGAGTTTGTTTTCAAATACAAAAATAATTTTTACTACAGATGTGACAAGGCATAGAAGTATCGTACAGTCTCACTCTTTATTAATAAAATATTTTAAACTTCATAAAATATCTCGATGATCAATTGTTGTCATTTACAAAAATGGATTTCGAATTCACGATAAATAAATGCTAAAGTAATGATGTGATTTTAAATTATCTAGCAAAAGAGGTCCAGTAAGTTATATCTTTAATTTCAAATTAAGAAACTTCACACTGAGGAGTTCAGGACTCATAAATTAAAAAGTATACAGAAGGTGTTCTCCCAAACCAAATTTAAAATTACCTGATATTTCTCTATTTTCCAGACACAAAAACTATTTCCCCCCCCCCCCCGGCACAAAATTACTAAAAATTAAATTGGAAATGAAGTTTCTGGCCATGACAATAATTCTGAAATACATTTTAAAACTTGATATCCAAAAAAATAAATGCACAATGTAATGCTTATTTAATTTCAATACGTAAATTTAATCCAATTAAATTAATTTAAAAATAAAAAATGGAGTATTCAAATTCTCCAAACAACTTTCTTCTCACAATGTAATGACACTTTATTTGAATCCCGTTCTGTATTCACAAAACTGTGCATGTGTGATATTACAGCCTTTTATCGTCTCTCCAGTAAAAAAAAAAATAATAATAATCTATTGCATAAATAAAGGACGATTAGGAAAGCTGTGAATGCAATATGACTGATCAGGCTTGCCAACAGGACACAATTTTTATGGTCAATCGAAGATCTAAACATTAAAAATTCGGTAAAATTACTTTTGTTTCAGATACAGGCAAATACGTTCATTTTATTTGGTAGAAGAATAAAATTCCAAATTTCTTCCTCAATTTCCTGACATTTTCCTGTCATTTAATAAATCCTCTGACATTCCCAATTTTCTAAACAGGTGGACAACTGTATACAGAGATTTAAAAATTCAATGAAAACTGCATTTATTAGAAATTCACTAGTATTTAATTTAAAATATATAAGGCGGAATCTTTAAAAATGTAATCAAGTTATCAACTATAAAGAAATGATATAAGATTTGTTTAAAACCTTACAAATCAGGAGATAACACTCTTCTATACTGATTGTCACAGGTGCAATAAAATTTTATAAACATCTATTGACTACTTGAAAATAAGTAAGATACACTAGAATATAAATAGTCACTAACTTCAATGATATAAGCTAGCACACAACTCATTTTGGTATTACTAAAGTAGGAAACAGGAAATCTATTTAATGTTAATTTGCTATGACAATGTTACAATTTTACTAACTACAGTCTAAAACTTCAAAAGTAGGAATATTAACTTTTAAACTAAGATATAACATGGTAATAACTGGCAGTTGGAAAAATTAATTTTTAAGTAACAAGAAATCATTTTATTTTCGAAATTAAAAAAAGAGAGAAAAGAAAAAAAAAAAATAACAGGTATGAACAAGTGGCTGTATAACATGTTTACATAAATATATGTATCTTAATACAATATTGTATATAGTGAAAATATGCTTACTTACAATGTATTCTTTTTAACTTTAATTAATTATGATTATCAGAAAGTAATTAGGTAATATAATTAATGAAATTTTTTCCACACTACCAACATATGTTACAAGAAAGAGAGAAAACTATGGGCATAAAAATACATTTTTGAGAACAATAGGTATGCTGTCTTTATGGTAATATGTTCATAAAATTTTCTACTGAATCAAAATCGATAAATAATATAATTCAGCCAATTTATATTTAGTATTAGAGTTTCTACGAATTCTGCTTCATAATGTTTTACATGATTGCATAATGACGATTAAATGGGACTAATTTATACTCATTCAGTATCACTAAGAAGTTCTATATACATTCTGCTTCATAATATTTATATACAACTTTGGGGGCATTTTCGCAAAGATATCAGTTTCTGAATAAGCTGGAAGCTGCTAACCTTTCAATAATATAAGAGGGAACATTCACATCTTGGCAAAGCCTGTATTTCTAATAAAAATGGAAGTAGTGGAATATTTCCACTTTTCTTCCCCACATTGCTTTCAGTGTTGTTATTGGAGAAGGAGGGTCAGGCGGACTACAAAAATCCTGTTAAAATTCTTACTATTAAAGCTGTCTCAAGATGGTTGAAAGCATAAGCCTTTTTAAAGAATATATTTAAAATTGTTATAACCGTTTTATTGGATTTAATATATTTGCATGAATACACTCAAAGTCCAGAATAGCAAAATAAATATAAATGCCCAATTTATGGCAATCTTACAATTTATATTTAAATAATTAATTGCTTAAATGGCGATCTTACTCGTGTTAATTATGTAAGCATGTGCGGCTTACAGCTGTTTCGGTGCTACTTGACACCATCCTCAGAGCCTTCTGTGTCTCAGCGTCATCTCAACTTCGCGCCTGTTGTGTGGGTGTGTTCGTATGTGTATGTATGTATTTATTTACACTGCAAGTGGGCATGCACCCGGTGGCAGTGTTATACACGAAAGTTCGTTTGTGTGATGAAGAGTTGTGTCAAATAGTGTGAGTGTTCTGAAATTGATCTGTGTGTTGAGAATTTGATCAGGGTGTGTTTTAGTGTGTCCGTATATTTCATATTGTTCTAGTGTGTTGAGTTTTTGTTTTTTGAGTTGTATGTGTAGGATTTCGATGTCTGTATTTATGTTACTGTATGTGTGGTTGGCATTCGTTACGTGTTCGGCATATGTAGATGTATTGTGTCCTCTGGTTATTGCTTTAATGTGTTCTTTGTATCGAGTTTGCAATGATCTGCCTGTCTGTCCAATGTAGAAACTGTCGCAACTACTGCATGTGAGCTTGTATATGCCTGTGTGGTTGTATTTATTTGTTTGCGTTGTTTGTGTATTGAGATGTCTTTGTAGTGTGTTTTCTCTTCTGTATGCTATGTTGTATTTCTGTTTTCTGAATGAGGATGCGATCTTGTGTGTGTTCTTGTTTTCGTGTGTTAGTGTGATGTATTTCTTGTGTTCTTGTGTTTGTGTTGTGTTTTGTGTTTGTTGAGTTTTTGTTTTGTCTTCCTTAAAGCAATAACCAGAGGACACAATACATCTACATATGCCGAACACATAACTAATGCCAACCACATATACAGTAACATAAATACAGACATGGAAAACCTACACATACAACCCAAAAACCAAAAACTCAACGCACTAGAACAATATCAAATATACAGACACACTGAAACACACCCTAATCAAATACTCAACAAACAGATCAATTTCAGAACACACACACTATTTGACACAACTCTTCATCACACAAACGCACCCACACAACAGGCAACGAAGTTGAGATGACGCCGAGACACAGAAGGCTCTGAGGATGGTGTCAAGTAGCACCGAAACAGCTGTAAGCCGCACATGTTTACATAATTAACACGAGTAAGATCGCCATTTAATCAATTATTTATATTCAAGTGTTAAAAGTAGTGTACGAAAGATTCAACATGAATTCATATTTGTTGGTTCCAGATGTGGACGAGAGAAAACTAAAATTCGTAAGAAACATAATAAGCACTTATGGCGCCAAGAAGTAAATGTCTGTAACAGAGCATAATATTATTTTTATTTAAGTACTGAATATGCCTTCATGCCACTGAAATGTATTTACTCATTTAACAAAATAAATAAATATTTTTTGACGCTCTATATCTCTCTCTTATATCTTACTACATAAAATAGTGGTTAATTATATGTGACATAAAAGTAAAATCCGAAAAAAAACTGTCATTGCTATATCAATGTTCTAACACAGTGAAACCAAGTTTATGTATCACCACAAAAAAATAGTTGAAACAATTTTTAACTGAAAATGAAGTCTAAGGGTGACAGTAATGAATAATAGTATTATAAGTTTAAAAATCAAATCATAAATGGAAACCAATTATACTGGCTGAAGCATATCAGTTTTTTCCTTGCATATTATCTGCATCAAGTTTTCACAACCACGAAAACCCAAAAACATACCAGGTTAAAAGCATATAAAGTTCTAGCATGTAGTGAGGCCTGGACCGTCCGAAACTCAGATGTTCAACGCCTAACAACTGCGGAAATGAGATTTCTAAGAAGGACTGCTGGCTACAGCTTGCTTGACCACAAAAGGAATGAACCAATTACAAAAGAATTGAAAATTACACCTATTTATGAATATCTCAACCACTATAGACAAAAATGGCTTAACCATGTCAATAGAATGGACCGTTCCAGACTCCCAAGACAAATTCTCCGCTATATACCACATGGAAGACGATCTTTGGGACACCCCCTGAAAAAGATGGATGGAGACCGTAACAGGCCACTAGGTCTAATACCTGCAAGGACGTTGATGATGATTATCTGCATTTAGTTGAGGTTTCTAGTGTATGTCTAATTCACATCACTGATTAATACATATTAGTAGAATTTATGTTCAGGTGTTCGTTCATGATACAAATTAAATTGCTTGCAATGTCGAGTTGCACAATGTAAACAATCAATCATGCAATTTCAAAAATTGCACATGCCAATCATATTTTGCCAATTAAGTTGCATGCAATTTCAAAAGTGGCATTGTGTACACAGCAAAAAGGACAAAAGTGCGCCAACTGAATTTGATCAAGATTGTTATTAGTGTTTCGTTTTCAACAATACATGTCAAATATAGTATGATGTTTTCAATATTTACAAACAATTTAACATATATGGCCGAGAAAGCACAATGGACATCAGCTAGTCTTTGGACTTTCCACTAAATTGTCTCTTTGTTACACTAAAATTTCCAACCCCAACTCTTGCTCATCACAAGCCTGAGGTCAAAATACTGAAAGAAAAGGAAGACAGAAGAAGCACGCTTGCAAACTGCAATTTAGCATACTTCTGTGTTGAATTGTGAAGTGTTGATACAGCTCTTGTTAGAACTGCAAATACATTGAGGGAAATGAATTTCTAAAGATGAATGATAATGTAGTTTTTGTGATTGTTATAATAAAGACTACGTACTTGGACTCTCACTTTGAGAGAAGAACATAGGTTAAGGGTGTTCGAGAATAAGGTGCTTAGAAAAATATTTGGGGTTAAGAGGGATGAAGGTACAGGAGAATGGAGAAAGTTACACAACACAGAACTACACGCATTGTATTCTTCACCTGACATAATTAGGGACATTAAATCCAGACGTTTGAGATGGGCAGGGCATGTAGCACGTATGGACGAATTCAGAAATGCATATAGAGTATTAGTTGGGAGGCCGGAGGGAAAAAGACCTTTGAGGAGGCCGAGATGTCAATGGGAAGATAATATTAAAATGGATTTGAGGGAGGTGGGATAAGATGATAAACTGGATTGGTCTTGCTCAGGATAGGGACCAATGGTGGGCTTATGTGAGGGCGGCAATGAACCTCCGGGTTCCTTAAAAGCCAGTAAGTAAATACTTGTGTATTTTGGGGCGTATGATAGTGTCGCGGTTCAGGCATAATGCTGCAATGTTGGAAGGTTGCGGGTTCTATCAATTCCTGATGGGGTCATGGTCATGCAGAAATGCAAAATACTTACAATTCGACCTCACTTTGTCCCAAATTTCTTCACTTTAGTATGCACCTGTCACTTCTTGTAATATAGAAAGAACATTTTCTGTGTTCAAGAATGTGCTTCAGATAAACACACAAGCTTAAGTGAAGAACATTTGAGAAATTATAGTACATTCAGTGACATAGCCAGCGGGTGGGTCAGGTGGGCCCAGGCCCACCCAAAAAATTTGCAAATATTTTAGTTTTTTTAAGGGAAAACACTCAACATTAAAAATAAACCATGGATCCAGAGCAACAATTATAATCGATAGAATTAAGATAAAAAGTCAAAAATGAGTTCATTTTTTCAAGAGCCAATTTAACTGTGTTAGGTTGGGCCTAAAAAAAACTGACAGCGATAAAAAGAAAGAAGCTGTGAAGGCTACTGGACTGTTACATCAGCTAGAAAAATTTGACACTTTAATTTATTTGATATAGACGATATTCTTGCTCTTGCTAATTCATTATGGAAAGCACCTCAGTCTTCAAAAATGAATATTAGTAAATGTTCGTCCCTCATTAAGGCAATGATAGAAAACTTTTCAAAGCTCCGAAACAAAGAAAAATTCGAAGAATTTTATTCTAGTGCTGTTTGTATGACAGACGTTTCCGAAATCAATAACTCTGCACAAGAAAAAAGAAATCATCAACCACCTCAATCTCTGATAAAAGACTATTTCGTTACTGATGATGGTGGTGCTATGCTGAAGAGTTCCGATTCAGAGCAACAAGATAAGGTTTTGCTGAGAGCAAGTTTTTATAATATACTCAATAATGTCATATCAGAAATAAAAAGAAAGTTTGAAGAAAATCCTGTTTTCTGTGAAGCTGTATCAGTTTGTGATCCAAAGTCTTCTGATTTCATGAACTTCAGGATGTTGCGAGAACTGGCTGACTTGTATGGATCTTCAAATTGTGTGTTAAACATAAACAACTTCTAGAGAAACAGTGTTCCCTAGTGAAATCAATAAATATTAAATCAAAACGTGTGTGACCTATATTCTAAACTACAGAATATAAGCATGAGTTTGGCATTCCAGGAACTATTCCAAGTTTTACAAATTATAGGCCTATTGATCTGTCCCATCACAACTGCATCCGCAGAAAGTGAAGATCTACCATGCAATGCTGTAACTTGGAACTTTTTGTCGGAATCTCTCAGTGGCGGATGGTGGGTTTTGAAAATTGAGAAGGCCAAGACGTGAGTGTTGAAAGGTTGCATTTTATGCATTAAAAAATTTAGGGCCAAATTCACTCAACAATCCTCTTCCTTCGCAAACTGATTAGGTCAGAGACAAATCTACATTTAGTTCTAAACTATCAATATTTAATATACTGTTTAAATAAATATACCTCATAACATAAAAGAAAAAAACTGGAACATCGCAAACAAGAGAAAAACTTTACGCAAAGAGAGAAAACTAACAATACACGTACATGACGCGATTTTCTAAAGCCAAGAAGAAAGAAAGAGAGAAAGAGCTGCCAATACAGCTGAACACAGCTGAAATCAGCCAAGACTAGCAGTACGCTTGTCAGCAGTGAGTAGGATTTCTCCAATTTTCCTCCTCTCACGAGTTCTAGTCAGGTTTAACACTCCGCTAACCAGCTATCTTATTGGTTGAACTGCTGTTGTCATGGTTACTGGGAAGGAGAGTCATATAGTTGTCTTTGCTGTCCCATTCTTGCATACACACTGCAGACTGCTCGATGTTGATTGTACAGGTTACAGCGCTATCTGTCTTCTTTTGGTACGAATTATTTGTGCTATCTATAGCGAGCGTGCATCACCAACTGGTCAGCTTGACATAGTCATATTGAATAGTCAAATTAATATAAAAGGAAAAAAGTCCGTAATTTGCTATAACTTGTCAATGATCTTACTTCAGCTGGAATCAATACTGTCATTGTATTCTGGCAAATATTAGAGGAGGCACAGCCTCCCATGCCTCCCCTGAAAATCTGCCAATGAAATCTCAGCGAAATGAAAATGAATATGTGTGATGCTGCAACTCACACCACAGCCCATATTTGACCTGATTCAAATTCCATCTTTTCATTGTAATGAATTTTATATGTAGTGAAAGAAGTATCAGATGATGAAATTTATCCCAGAAGTAAAAATGGAACAACTGGATAATACGCAGACTAGAGCAATGTTGATAGTCGGCATTACTCACTGGCCACTAGTCACCGGGCCATACTGAGCCGTGTCAAACAAAAGACAATCGAAATGATGGTAGTAAAATTCGCGACTATATTCTTAAACAAATCACTCCATTAGTCAAGTGCAAGGTTTATGCAGTACAATGACGATGTTTTGAATGCACTAAAAGAAAATGCATATGTAGTAAGATAACAACGAAATAAAGGGGAAAAAAGATGTGTTTCACAGAATATCATTTAAATAACGGAAAGTAAATTTCCGGTTAATGTTCGCCAAAGCGTTAAGTACATAATTACGACCGTGTTGAAGTTTTATTTATGGCCTAGATAAAATACCTAGCCTTTTACGAAGAAAAAAAAAAATTAGGGGTCATGAAATTATTCCCTGCTTCAATTATATTATTGTTTATCAATATTACGAAACAAAAACTGTCATAAAGGCCATGACCGACTAGAAACATCGATACCGAAGAGATAAATCCATTCGGCTGTGATGAAACTAAAGAAAATGCGAGAGAGATTTTAGTTCGAGATAAAATGGACACACAATTTTGATGACCATACTGTTAGTAACTGGAGATCGCTTGTAAGATCTGTCTTAATCTTCATGTAGAAATGTCGTCCAAACAAATTGGTGGTCCAGGGAAAAATCATTGAAATAGATGAAAGTAACAGTGGTGCTATCTCTTAGTAATGTTCAGAACGAAGGAGGTAGAGAGAAAAAGAAACAAATTTCTTCTTCTAATGACACTACAGACCAAAGTCATTTTTTTATGTTGGCAACATTGTGTATTTAGTTGAATTTGGTCGTAACCGTAACGGCACAGTTCAAATCTAACGTGCTAATTCTCCAGTTCAGCAGTAAAAATATTGCTTCAACAAATGTCGCAGAAAGTTTACAGGCAAGAAAAATAGGTTATTATTTTCAGATGGAATGAAAAAAAAAAAGCAAAGGACCATTCGAAAAATCGAAGTATGTAAATAAAATACGCAACTACTTTACACACAAAATAAAAAAAAATTTCGCCACTCTCCACTCAAGAATAAATTCTGGGGCAAAACTTTTGGATTGATTTAATTTTATACATATACATGAGAACTGCATAAACTAAGTTTCACTGTGGGTACTCTAACCTAATTGCATAAATTACTATTAAAAGAATATATATATTTCGGCAATAGAAAATATCTAAAAACTGTAAGAACATAAACACTGTCATATAAATTTAAGAATAATTCAACATTATACAAATTGTTTCTATCAGAAATATTACACTATTGCTGCAGATGGTGCACCAAATATATAATATAAAAATGTTGCTAATTTTCTAGATACTGTTACAGTCAGTGTCCAGGGCAAATAACAGAAGTAGATAAGACTCACATCTATACTACAGAATATTTAAACAAATATATTTGTTATATTTTCTACTGCGTTGCATCTAATTCTGACAATGTATGCCCTGAACTACAGAGCAACAGAACCTAGAAAATTACTAAAATGTTTAGTCACTTCTCCATGGAATTTATTCAAATTTAAGTTTACAGAGTGAGTTGGATGAATATTTATAAAGTTATAATGTTTATAACTTAAGAAGCTACTAGGGTACATTCAGCAATAATTATTTTTTTGCTGTCAACTCTTCTCGCTTTGAAATGGAGAAGGAACAGTACTAAAAATTTTTACTTCTCTGTGATTGCTTAGTTTCAGAGCTTATATCACGTGACTAGTGAGATCCATTCTCTTTTCCAATGATATGATATAATGAGCTAATTGGAGAAATGTTGGCACATTCACTGGAAAAATATAAATACTTCGAGAAAACTTCCCCAGTAATATTTTTATCTCATGAATTTCAAAGTGACCTGCTGGGATTGAACCTATGTCTTCAATATGAAATACTAATTTAGCTATCAAGCTTGTGTGTACATATATTTACACTCCAGATTTACCCAGAGCTTTCCAAAACAAACAAAAAACGTACTTTTTTTAATCCAATGATCTTTTTGTCACCATAGCAATGCCTTCAGTGCACCATGGGATGTGATCTACAGGGTGATTCACAAAGTTTTCTCCTGGTTTATGGAGGTGATTACTAAGGTTATTTTGAACAAAAAATCTAAATAAATTAATGGCATCACATTCGGTGTTACAACACATTTTCGAAACGCGACATCTATACTAATAATAAATCTGTAGCCAAAATTTTTCTGGTAATTTTCGATTTTCCAAAAATAATTGGTGTTAACATGTATAATTAACCATCCTGAAACCGAAAATCGCATTTTTGAAATTTTTGTTTGTATGTCTGTCTGTCTGGGTGTTTGTTACCTTTTCACGCGATAATGGCTGAACCGATTTATATGAAAATTGGAATATAAATTAAGTTCGTTGTAACTTAGATTTTAGGTTATATGGCATTCAAAATACTTTATTTAAAAGGGGGGTTATAAGGGGGCTTGAATTAAATAAATCGAAATATCTCCCTTATTATTAATTTTCATGAAAAATGTTACATAACAAAAGTTTCTTTAAAAATAATTTCTGATAAGTTTTATTCTATACAAAATTTTGATAGGACTGATATTTAATGAGATAAATGAGTTTTAAAATTACAATAACACCATCTAAGACGCTGTACGGAAATAAAAACAAATGACTTCGTCTATAAGCGGCCTTGGACAACAATCGAAAGCTATTAAACATAGCCTACAGAGAATGTTTCTGTGTTTGTATGAAGTAATATCGGAAGCTAATTAATTGTTTAATTATTATTTCACCACTGGAATGTAGTTTCTCTAGATGGACATAATTCTACAATGTTATTACAGTAACTTCTGAAACATATAGCAAGTAATATAAAGTATACACATTGAAACTAAATGATATGTCAATCTTCATTAAACTATGGTTGCATGTAATAACAATTAAGAAACATGTTAAAGGAATTGTCATTGCACCAAATGATTGCTCTCTGGACCAAAATGACCGCATTTTAATTATTTAAGTAGAATTTAAATTAAGTAACATATTAAACGATTTACTCTTCTATCAAACACGAATGTTCCCTGGATCAAACGTCCTATTTTAATTATGTAATTACTTTATATTTATTTCTAACAAGTGCAGCAGAGCGCATGGGTACGGCTAGTAATGAATAAAGCACCAGGCATGTTTGTTGCCATAACTACGTGCACCCTCAGATTATTGCATCTGGAGGTGGATGAAAGACATCGAGTATCAGGTTAAGGTCGAACACGCGAATTGCTTCAACGCATTCTGGATGCCACGGTGACACTATGGAGCAAACATGTGAAGCTGCGAAATGCTACACATGCAGTTCAAACCCATTCGGACCATTGCCTTCAGATTCAGGGAGGCATTTTCGAAAATGTGATTTAAATCCACTCTAAATGAAAGCAACATTGCAAAGGGGGGGGGGAGAAACTTCATGAATCACCCTGTATATAGCAGTCCATGATAATTATGATTATTGCAGCAATGATGGAATGCCTATAGGAGAAAAAGAGTACCCCGCAAAAGCCCACCACCAAGCACCATCTCTGTCTACCACAAATTCCATTTGCACCTGCAGCGATTCGAACCTGGGTAACCAGTATGGAAAACCGAAGGTCTAATCATTCAATCAATGGTACATCAGAGAAAATACAATATAGAACCTAACAAATTATGCAGTCATATTCAGAATGCTAATTTAGCATTAAATTCTTCACTTTTTTGTGTTTTTAAAGAGAAGTGAAATAACTGATTATGATTAACTGTAAGAGAAAACCTTTAAAGTAAAATATGACAACTACGTGAGAAGTAAAACGGATTAAAATAAATAAGATTCAAAATGTATGTAAGAATTACAAATATGTCACTAAATGCATTCATTATTTCTAAACATAAACTTTGTCTTTATTTGAAGGTAGGCAACATCCTCAACTTTCTTAGTGAATTTTAAACAAATCACCGTGCAAAATATAAGACATTAGAGAGTTTTTGCACCTTCATCATTTGCTAAATGTTAACGCTATTTTGAGGTTAGTAATGACTAGGGGGTGGATGTTGATGAAAAGTCATCTTCTTATTTTTCACATTAGGAAGATGCCTATTAATATAGAAATCCTTTCTATGTTAATATCAACGTAAAAAAGTAATTTCTTAAAACGCATTTTTGACGTTTTTGAACTAATAGGTCATTTTTTATTTTTTTTTTCGGCATTTTTAATACTTTGAAGAACTTTAAGATCATTTTGAATGCATTTTACTTCCTTCTTTACATATAGGCCTGTTAAATCTTTTTCTAAGCAAACTGATGAATAGCAGGCTCTACTAATAATTACCTACTGAATAAGTGAATAACAGTGTAGTTTGAGTTTTATAGTTTGGAACAAACTCTAAAGTCCATCCCTCATTTCACTGAAGGCTTCACCTCACACAACAGGAGTAATATAAAATGCTTGACAACAGCTTAGTTTAAGTGAGGGTTTTGACAGCTACTGTTCTTTTGTCAGTATGAGAGTGTCTTTAGAATTTGTTTGGAAGGGGGGAAACTTTCACGTTCACAATAGGACGTTGTGTCCCCAATATGGTTCGGAAGGGATGTACTACAGTAGACAGTATTTTTAATACAAAGACTGCAAAAATGCATGGTGCGTCCACAATTTGTTTTGTCATTTATACTCCCCATCTGGAAGGTCTAGTAAGAAAAATGAAGAGCAGAAGGAGGAGGAGACGGAGAATGCATGACATGGACCACCCTTGATCGAAAACATTAAAATCTATAGTTTTCCCTTAAAACTTTCACTTTTTTTTGCATGCTCTTTTCCTTTATCTTAGTCAAATTCCAGGAAGTTGCCTCCTCTCTCCGACATTTACAGGGTAGTCACTGAAACAAGGTGACTAATTTTTAAGAAGTTGTGGTGCGAGTAGGCCTACAGTGATAATATTTAAACGTTATTTTCTTTTAATTTTATGTCATTTTTCCATTATTTTAAGAGCATTTTATTTATCATTTTAAGTAGATTTATAGGTCATCAACATCCGCCCCTTAATAATGACGTATTTGGTGGCGTATATTAACATTTGTAAAACTTCGGAAAGAATCATTATAAGATATTTCCCACTCTTTTTTAACATTTATCATGTCGTAACTCCTACAATAGCCAATCAATCATACTGTAATTTTTTTAATTGATAGCTCCATGTCTAAGAAAGACATAGAAAAAAAAAAATTCGAAATTAAAATCTTTTTTGAAAAGTAAGAAAAACATATACTAACTTCGATGTGATCTGTTCAGAATAGACATTTACATCTTCAAAAGTTGACAAGTGGTAAACTTTTTTTATTTTTCATGTCAGATGGGGAGTCAAAGCGAGAGAAATGTTGAGAAAGAATGTAAATTACTTTTAAAAGTAGTCGTTACTCAAAATCTTTATTGGTTTCTGAGTTATGGCGAGTTAAAGGCGTGTTTTTGCTTGGAGGAGTACTCACAAGTTAACCTTTTGTCTGTTGAAATCTCAACGAAAAATTCTTTCCTGAGTCTTCTTGTACTTCAGTCTGAATAATTTATCCATCCTGAGCTGTTCTAAGTAGAGTAGTATCATCCACAGTGATAAATCTCGAGATGCCATGTTTTAACACCGAATTAGGCCTATGGTAAACTTCATTCACGTCCATGTTATTCCCCTAGAGCATACATGGGCACAGTTTTCAGTTACGTGAGGCACTCGATTTGAAATAGTTTGTTTACTAGCAGAGGAGACTGCAGAATAGGATGGGAAATATAAACTGTTGTGACCTGCGTCACCTTATCATAATTGCTAAGGTGGTCAGTGGCGAATTATTATTAGGAAAGCACTTAGTTAATGTGAGAGACTCGAAAACTTTTATTCAATTTGGCAAATTAATTCAGCAGCTTTAATCATAAACCTCTTTACTGTTTCTCCGTCGCTGAATTGATTTAAATCACAGGCGATAAATTGCGTAACTAGCCAATAATATTCCATCACGTTGTCTACGTTTATTTTCTTGAATATTCTGGCGTTTCTCAAGATTACTTAATAGATTTGCACATTCTCGACCTAAAATAATTTCAGAAAATCATATTTCGTTTTCTACGCACATTTGCTATTTTGATTTTTATAAATTTCTTTTGGAAATAATACGTACAAACAACATTTAATTCCTCGTAGGCTACCTTTTAGTGCAGCGTGTTTAAGGTATAATGTCGTATTTAGTATACTATGCAAATGTTAAGATCATAAACTTTCTTCGGAATAGTACGAAAAATAACATTTAATTTGTCTTACCTTCTAATTCAGCATGTTCTTTATGACATAAGGAGTAATGTCGCTGTATATTAAATTTATTAATGCCTAATAGGATTTTCGAGCATAACATACATCGTATGTTCTCCCCTTCTAAACAGCAAAAAAACTCTTCCTCCCATTTCTCATGAAATAATCGTTTTCTAACGCGTACACACTGCTTTCATAATGCCATTATGCCACCACTGATATTGCTTATGAAACTGATATAGAACCTGCCCACGCCTACGAGCTACGTGAGGGAGGAATGGGGACTGTGAAGATGATGTCACTCAGAGCGATAAGCTCTGTGAAGGTCAATGAGGCAAAAATTCTCAAGTGAGGCACGATGCCCATCACTGCCCTAGAGACAGAGGGTCCCCTACTGAAATAATGTGAGGTGAATGGCTCTGATTGGCTTTCATCAATGACGTCAAAATAGTGGTAATGTTTAGCATACGGCAAGGGTGCGAAAACTCTGTATTAAAACACTACTTATGAATGCTTCTAAATATTTATCTAAAATTAATCCAGCTCACAATGCACTGAATAAATGTTGTTGTTTTCTAATGCCAGGCGTTTGACAATAAAGTCATTTGACCTCTTACACTCCAATATTTTTCAAAAATATTATCATGACCAGCCACTGAAGCACAGATTTTGAGGTGTTCCGAATCCATTTCTTGGTTTGAGTTGCACAATGGACAGGGAAGTTTCTAACAATAAACTACACTAATAATTGGATTATTCATCTTGATTACACACTTTTAACACTTCATATTGGTTAGGAATATAGTTAATATAACCACTTTCATGTGTTAAAATATACTTAACTTGTAATTACCTAGTTGACTAGTTTCATCATCAGAACTAGTGAGGTCTTTGGTTCTTCCAGTTTATTCAGTTCTGATGATGACTGACATAAAACTAAAAGTTGTCAACTAGGTACTGGTAATTACAACATACTTTAATTTGTCTTATCTTCTAATTCATCATGTTCTTTATGACATAAGGAGTAATGTCGTTGTATATTAAATTTATTAATGCCTAATAGGATTTTCGAGCATAACATACATCGTACATTGGACAAATACCCAATGTCCCATCCCTACCTTCCCGTGGTGCAGCTGTTAGTAAGCATAATTTTACAAGCTGAACTAAAGGGAGGGGCTACTCATCAATTAGCACTGGTCAGCTTGATGAGTTAATGACTGAATTTGGTATAATTTTCCTCTAACCAATACCTAATTCCCTCTTTACCCTTTCCTACCCAGTCCTCTGACTGAACTCTTACTTTCTTCGACCCTGACGGCATTAGACCATTCGAGGCCTAGGGGTTCATTTCACTTTCCTTCCTCCTCTTTCTACTTTTCTGTTCCTAGTGCTGACCTGCTATGGCACTAAAATCGTCCTCCAGTGGCTTAAGGAGGGAAAGCTGGTGATCAACAAGATCTCCCAGCTAGGTCCAATGGACCCGTCGACCAACAGCAGGTGTGGTCCTCCAGAATTCTGGGGGTTGTGTGAAGTTGAATGAAGTAGCCACCAAAACGTTAAAATATGGTGTTCACTTAAATCGGCTACAACTTGCCATTTTTGCCCATTGTGCAACTCAAACCAAGAAATGGATTCGGAACACATCGAAATCTGTGCTTCAGTGGCTGACCATGATAATATCTTTGAAAAATATTGGAGTGCAAGAGATCACATGACTTTACTGTCAAACGCCTGGCATTAGAAAACAACAACACCGAATTAGGCCTATGGTAAACCTCATTCATGTCCATGTTATCCCCCTAGAGACAGCGGATCCCCTACTGAAATAATGTGAGGTGAATGGCTCTGATTGGCTTTCATCAATGACGTCAAAATAGCGGTAATGCTTAGCATACGGCAAGGGTGCGAAAACTCTGTATTAAAACACTACTTATGAATGCTTCTAAATATTAATCTAAAATTAATCCAGCTCACAATGCAATGAATAAATGTAAAAAATGCATTTTATCCAAAACTAAACACTTTACATTGGAATTTTGGTGCACCCTATGCAATCTCTATATGATGGATTGGTCTGCTGCTGCTTCTTCCTTGCAGGCGCAGTGCTGCATAGCAGGTTGTGCTCGCTACTCAATTCCATGCTACTGTAGCTGATGTCGGGATGGGTTAAGCAAGCGAGTAGGCTAGCAATGAGTCAGTCCTGCAAGAGGAGATAATTCACTTACATGGTGTTCTGGTATGCCAAAAGATGCAGTGGCGTTCGCAGCAAACCCAACAAAGCCTTCTGTTCTTCCTCATCATCATCATGACCACCTTCTGAGTGATCATGATCATCTTGGTTGCTTTATTAAAATTGACATCAGGAAAGCAGCACATGAAGGAAGACAGCACAATCAACAATGAAATGCAATAACAGGCACAAATTCAAAGCAAGCTATGTTTGGTTCATTTTTTTTTATATTATCAAATATAACCCTAAAGAAAACATGTACGACGCCAGACTAATAAATCTGTACTGTAACTTGTAGAACTACTATTAAAACAATGTAATTGATTCCCACTTTTAAGGAACCCTATTTGAAGGAAAATCATGCAAATAAGGAATATATTTGAAAAGATTTGCAAATACACAACCCATTTTAGCAAAATCCTAAACCTGATCAATTTCTGTACAAGAGATGGTGGCACTAGTAGCAGTATTTATGCTACCTAACCAAGTTCGTCTTGGTGCTCCCCTTCTTCTTCGTTATGTAGGACACCATCCCATCATTTTATTTGGCCAACAACCTTCCCCCATCCGTTGTACATGTCCATATGATCTTAGCTTTTTTTTTCTATTGTATCAATAACTGAAGTGTTTATAACCATTCATTCCCTAATTGTTTCATTATTTATATGGTCTTCTAGTGTTATTCGATAACAACATTGCCAAAAACCCATTTCCAGGTTTCTTATGTTTTGTTTGTTTTCTTCAATAGTCTCGCAAACTTCTGCTCCATAAGTTGTTATACTTCCTAACATTGTTTTATAAATTCTTATTTCCTATTCCAATTTTATTTTAAATATAACTCCAAGACAATTATGTGAACCTATCCCTCTAATAATAATCGAATGATGTTATCGATACAAGTCTGCTGATGCACCCATTGTAACCTAGATGGGTATGTGTTGTCAAGGAGTACATGATCCAACGGATGTGTGGAAGCAAGAGGAGAACATTTTGAACATTTGTTATGAGTTTCTGAATTTATTAAAGTTGCAACACTTGCTACCAAGCTGACAATATCTAACAGATATTTCATTATGTTCTTTCATTAATAACTAAAAAAACTAAAGCATTTCGGACATACAGGGTGGCACACGAAATGTCATACCATTTAATTATCACATAAAAATTTTGATATTGTTGTTTCGATGTTTCTAACTGCACTAGTGGATGCCAAAATTCATGGAAAATCCGATAGGTAGCATCACAGTTTGGATGTAACCATAGCTACGAGCACAAACATCAATTTGTGAAATGGCGGACAACGGGCGATTGACTGTTGAACACAAGGTGAAAGTTATTCTGTGTTGTGAGTAAACAAAACATTCGATTATGGGCTAGGAAACCTCCTCGCATGCTGCATGAAAAAGAAATGTTTGGGGCAAAAGTTCCTGTATGGGCCGCAATTTCGATTCACGAAATCATCGGTCCAATTTTCTTCGATGAAACTGTCAACCAAGTTCGATACAAAACCATGTTGGAAAGCCGTTTTATCCACCATCTCATGGCAAAAGGTCTCCCTATGGAAACTCAGTAGTTCATGCAGGATGGAGCCGTCCACACACTGCAAACACCGTTCTGGATTACCTGCACGAGATGTTTTATCTTCGTGTGATGTCACATCGACATGGGTGCGGAAAAATGTGGCCGCCTCATAGGCCAGATATTAATCCGTGCGATTTCTTTTTATGGGGATTCTTAAAAGAGAAAGTGTACCAAAGGAGGCCAGAAAATGTGGTGCAGCTCAGAGCCCTTCTAGTGGAGTTGTACCGTGCACTATCTGAAGACTTGTGTCGAAAAGTGGTGACGAATGTAAGGGTTCGTTTGCAAGAGGTTATGAGGCAAAACGGCAGTAATATGGAACATGTTCTGTATTAGAGATAAAATTCCAAATCCTAATATTAATTCTGTATAATTTTGTAAAGCTTTAACACAAATCAATAGGCGTTACGTGTAAAATAAATGGTATGACATTTCGTGTGCCACCCTATATGTTTATATGAACTTTTTTTCTTGTTTTGGTGTGAGGAACATGCCCCCAAGGTTTGTCGAAGTATTTCTGAAACACCCTGTATATATTTGCAAAATCTCTTACAGATTAAATAAATTCCAAAATGCTGTCATATTATTTGATTCCAGGGAAGCCATACATGCTCTAATTTCACAACTGTCTACAAAGGGACTAAAATTCAGGATTGTAAGAAAATGATAATTACATAACTAAACTTCAGAAAAAAAATTAC
This sequence comes from Periplaneta americana, assembly GCF_040183065.1. Classification (NCBI taxonomy): domain Eukaryota; kingdom Metazoa; phylum Arthropoda; class Insecta; order Blattodea; family Blattidae; genus Periplaneta; species Periplaneta americana. The sequence continues at coordinate 160,653,376 of NC_091123.1, forward strand.
TTAACAACTACTGCAGCAATGTGGTGTTCAATAGATCAACGTTCCATCTCAACCGAACTCCAAAACATACACAACACAAGGACACCCACTACAGCAGCGACATTCAGCGGGTATGATTTCTACTGCATTGCAAAAACCGTCAGGTGTTTTTTATGCACCCTGTATGTACAGAATCATCATTCTGTTATTAGGTTGTATGTCAACTGCCACCACCATTAACAACACACAGCTTAATGGCTTCATTTGTGAAACTGCTATGTAGAGTGTGCACCAAGAAACAAGTGAGAATTCCAATTGTCACACTTCGCTGAACTGAATAGAAATGAATCATAGAGGAATAAATTACAATATATTTCTGTTGTGTCGCTGTTAAATGAATAATTTCTCATACAGAGTTAATTGAAGTGCTACTGGAAGAAGTAAAAATTCAATCTGAATTCAATTAAAAGAATATAATAAAGATAGTGGGTGTGCAAACCTTCAACCAGGTCAAAAACTGCAACACACTGATGCACTAGCCATCTGACTAAAGGCTGGTTCACAAGAAACCGGGAACGAGAACCAGAATGAAAACGAGAAGCAGAGGACGTGAATATGAACATTTTTGATTCACAATAAACCGAGAACGTAGACGACTATGCATATCGATATGCATATCAATAACTATATGTAAAGTAGATATTACGCATTCTGATGTTATTTGTGTATAATTGACCAATGGCGTTCTCTCATGAGTACAAGGCAGCCAACATAAACACAGGTTAACCAACTTCGAAATTTCAATTGAAACATTTCATTAGGTATGGTACTATAAATATGCCCATCCATCTTTATTATCACAACCTATTTTGAGTCTAACATAACGTAAAATAATTAGAGAAGAAACATTTGTAATGGAACAAAAATGAACACAACAGTAGTTACTGAATTGAAGCATGAATATGTAGTGTGTAATACAACCAATACAGTAATAAAATATGATTCACTTACGATCGTTGTTCAAAGATGCAGCTATTGAAAGCCACGTATTCTCTTTCATTTTCTCATCTTTATACGAGGCGCGCTGCTTATTGTAAACGTGAGGATTTTCCTCAACACTCAATATTAGAATCTCATCAAATAAAACTTGCTCCATGATGCACAGCACAGAATAAAATAATGCATAGGTTATGTCACGGTCTTCTTAATACAAATATAAGACGACAAAATAGCAATAGAATGAATCTAGTGGGCTGTGATCGAAAACGTGAACACCAAAGTTGAAACTTGGCCAACTCTCCGTTTCTGATCCCGGGCTATGGCAAGCTTTTCGTTAATTGTAAATGCTCACATTTAATTGTACACATTTTAACAATTTTACCGTTTTTGTTTCGATTCTCGTTTCCGGTTTATTGTGAACCAGCCTTAGTGCTGCTCCATGATATGAGTATGATATATGTTTATTTGAGGAACTACAATCACCACACATATGAATTAAGGTACATGGGTGGCAAGGAGGTAAAGTTTCATGCTTTCATTATTTTGGCACTAGAATGAGGTGGTGGTCAGCACCATGTTCCGACTGCCTTTTACCCCCAGGAAAAAGCTGGTGCTTAATTTGTATATATTATATTCAGGAATATTAAAAAGGACTGATGGTAACAGAAAAAAGAAAATACTGTTACAGTAAAACACAGCCATTACAACACTAAATAAAGAAACAAATAATAATCTTACCTTCGTAACAGCACATTTGCATGGTTATTTTGTAAGTCTAAGACAAAACGATGGTGTGGGTGGACAGCAATACAAATATGTTTCATTACACTATCTATGTTCAATTAAGTGACATTTTGGTCCTGGCTCCCTTGGCCTTGGCAGCAAGTGTAGATCACTGAAACACATGGAGGATGTGACACAGAGTTTTTGCTGCCATACACTAATGTTCTCGTGATGAAATGTAAGCATACTACAGACGTGGACAATTTATTAGACTAAATTCATTATATGTGCAACAAAGCTATATTTATCGGCAGAAATAACGAACGAAAATGTATTTTGCACAGAAATAATGAACAGAAAATTGAGGCTGGAGGTTACTAATATTTTGTGAACATTCCCTTATTCTTTATTAACACGTTGATTTTGTCAGGGATGCTGGAAACCAAAGTTTGACACTTTCTTTGAATATCAGCATAATTTAGTCACATAACAGACAGTGCTTAAATGAGTCCATATTTTGTTGTAAGCCTCTTTTTGTTCACTTTCTTCTTCAGTACAGATCACAGATTTTCAATTTCGTTCATGTCCGGTCTTCTTGCAGGCCATAGGAGAACAGACTGTTGAACATCTTCTGCAGTATATAATTAAAACACCAGTAGTACCAACACAGCCAGACAAAATATACTTAACCATTGGAAAAATATACCAGAAGATGTAAACAATCATATTTACAACAATAGAGACTCTGTGAATTATACTGATGGTTGATATGACGAATTATATTATGTTTCCAAGAAAAAAGTTTTTGTCTAATAATTTGTCCACGTCTGTATTTTTATGTGAGCAAAAGATGACCACTATCAGGAATAAATTTTCTTTTTTTATCACAAATCAATATAGAAACTTGTCAGTTGATGATATATCAACAATGGATCACTGTGGCCTGAGATATTGCAAAATATTCTAGGCATTTTGAGTCCAATAGTCTCCTGCCAAAGCTCTGAACAATTATGTGCTGATGTCAAAGGCAATTAATTTGATTTGTTTGTGTAACATTGTTAGTGGTAAACAGGGATGTGATTTTATGGTGATTATTTTACTCTGATTTTGGTGATTAAAATGGTTTATTTTCGGTAAATATTTTGTTTAAAAAAAAAAAACAAGCAATTTCGCGCATATTTGGCCCCCTAAAGAAACTTAAAAAATATTAAAATAACATTTTTTTTTATTAATGTCGGAACAATCCCTTTGAAACCAACAGAAAATTGTTTCCATCATTAATTACGGTAAATTCATAATTCAACTTCATTCCACTGTGAGGGGGTGATGCCACTACCTTCTTGATCTCACAAAGACAGTTGTTGAAGAAAGACAACCATTGTCTGTTTTCTCTGCTCCCTGGAAGTAGTCCCTGAAACTATGGATACATCATTGCCAGATGTCACATGCATGTAATGCTGAATGATCAAATATGTAGAAATATTCATTGTATATTTTATAACGAAAATTTTCACGTTTTATTTTGAAGAAAGAGTAATTTTTTGTGCGAATTCTTCACAAAGCCTGTTTCTTTTTTTAAATATCGTGATTATTAAGTAATTTCGTGGATTTTTTTTATCAATTTCGCGAAAATTCGAGGATATGTTTCACTGAATTTTGGACTTTCATTAAGGAATTTGCATTTTCCATGCATAAAATTAAAGTCAACAGAGTCCTGGCCTTCTATGCCCAAGATTGGGATTAGATCCCAGCCCAGGTCGATGACATTTAAGTGTGCTTAAATGCGACAGGTTCATGTCAGTAGATTTACTGGTATGTGAAAGAACTCCTGCGGGACAAAATTCTGGCACACCGGCAATGCTGATATAACCTCGGCAGTTCCGAGTGTCATTAACTAGAACATAATTTACAATTTACATAAAATTAAGTTTTTCACACATTTCGCATATATCGTTAATATAAGAAAATCACACCCCTAGTGATAAATAATATTTTACTCATGCCATACAGAGTAACCTTACATTTCATCATGGAAACAAGTGTGTAATAAAAAAAATTCTAGAACATCCTCCATGCGACCCATAAATCTTTATGAATTGGCAAGATTGAAAGGCACAGCACCGGAACTATGTATAATTGAACATATTTTATTCAACGGAAAATATTTATACTGGTGTTCTAAACCCACTCTATCATTCTGTAACATCTACTTAGATATACTTTGTATAACTGTTTATTATGTATTTCTGTAGATGACATAGCAAAAGAAACTTAGTTGTGGTTTGGATGGGAATTAATATTCATACAAATTAAGTGGTTTGGATGGGAATTAATATACATACAAATTAAATAGTGGACTAAGTTAATCTGTAGATTATTTTTCATTGCTGAAAGATTCTACATGTATCTAAAGCACTGAAAGCATCAATACGATTGTCAATAAGATAAAAGAATAGTTCCACTAAGTCTAGGATGTTGAGAAATGCGTATTGCCAGGTCTTCGATCAAATTTTATTATTTTTAAATAAGGAACCAAAATAACATAAAATGACTACAGTACTTTTTAAAATACAGTATTTCACACATACAGAACTAACTTCTACATATTAAAATTCAATTTAAAATAAAATATCTACTTACATGTCTATCAACTCATCATCTTCATTATCATCTTCTACTTTCTTCATATGCAAGTTAGAATGTTTCTCCACTTCCATGTTCTTTAGTGCACTGGAGTCACTTATGAAAAGTTACGTTAAAAAGTCACTCTTATGATACCATCACCTAACCTCAAAAACCAGATTCACGTAAATATAAACAGTATTCTATCTATTCTTATATCAACTTCATAATACTAAACAAAACAATCCAATGCTAAGTTATACCAAAAACATTCTAATACTGACGAAATTAACAATTACGACATTCATGATATACATAACTTATGTATATGCTTTCAGAATATTAAACAAAACAACCTCTAATGAAGTTCTCAAATCTATGTATTTTGGCTATGTACATTCCCAGATTCAGTATGGCATACCATTATGGGGCGCAACAAGCAAAATTACGGAAATTTTTAAGTTACAGAAGAAAATTATAAAAATTATGAAACAAGCACCTATAAGGTCGCAAAGTAAAGAAATTTTTAGGGAACTCAAAATTCTGCCAGTACCTTGTATATACATTCTAGAAACAGTGTCTTTCATTCATAAAAACAAAGCAAAATTCAAATTGAATTCAGACTACCACATGTATCAAACAAGAACATCAAGTCATATCCATCTGTCCACCCATAGAATAACCACAAATCTTAGAAGTATTTTACATAGAGGCATAAATATGTATAATAAAATTCCAAGATCCATAATAAGTAGTAAACAAAAGAAGTTTAAAAGCATGGTCAACAGGTTGCTGCTGCATCATATGCCATATACTGTAGAGGAATTTACGTCTTTAGACCTTGCAGAAAGTGCCTACTAATGTGTAATTGTATCATGTCAGCAGATGTCCTGCAATAACAAAGCTACAAATTCATAAATATGTCCATAGTATAATCAGAAACTAGATTAAGACTTAGAAATAAGATTGACGAAGCCATGATTTGTAAAGATCTTTATGGTGAATAAATTACTACTACTACTACTACTATAAATACGTCAACATTTAAATGCTTTTAGTAATGTAACTGACAGCGTGATAAATTTTAAAGTTAAGCAACCTAAACTCTATATTATACATATACACAAACAATAAATTGTAAGACTCATTAAGATAACTAAAACAAGAAGAAAACGAAAAAATATGTTATGAACATGACACTTTTTCATTACACTATATATTTTATGCATTTCGTGTCACTTTGTTTCTGTGACACATAAAATGTACAGCATAATGAGAAAATATCATGTTCACACCTTCTTTCCTTAATGAAAGTTAAACCAGGGTACACCATTTTATAGCACATTTGAAATCATTGGGGTAGATTATTTTTTTTAATCCAATGCCACCAGGTTGTCTTTTTCGACATTTCTGGTCTTCTCTCCTGGCCGTGGCTTAATTGTAACCCACTTCTGAGGTTGGGGTACCTGGAAGGCGGAGTTACATTACCCCGATGATGTGATAGGATGATTATGATAATGTGGTGCCAGGAGAGGTCTTAAATCTAAACTTAACCAAAATTCCAGACCATGGACGAACACAGGAATAATCCCCTTTAAGGAAAAATTCCTGTGCTCTAACCAGGAATCGAACCCGGGACCTCAGCCAGGAGCTCTGACTACTAGACCATGAGGCTGGTCTTGGGGTAAATTATAAAATATACAATGTGAGCATTTTTATATACCATGTAAGTAAATATCCGACTTAATTTACATAAAGTGTAAGTTTCAATTAAGTATACCGTAATTCACAGGAATTGTCAATTCACACGTAGTACTTATAATTTACTGTGGAAGAAAACCACTGAAGGAAAAGTTTTAAAACAATAATAATATGCTATTATAAACATTCATCTGACATATAAAGGTTAACAATTTACTACCCTTTACAGCTGAGTAACAGCAAATGAAATGGAGATGAAACTTTTATAAATAAAGATCCCCAAGGTCGTTTTTGACTCGCTTTTAAATTATTTGGGACAATAATATATTTCTGAATTATTTTATAGAAAAATATTTCCCCTTTCCCTTTGTTTCTGTAATGGTTAAGGCCCATTCATAATGAAAATTAAACATAACCGTAACATAAACACAAAAGTTTGCGCCCAGGCTACCAAATGGGATCATTCACAATGATTCACATAAGCATTGACATAAACATTACCGTAAGACGTTAACATGAAAGTGTGCAAACTCCAAACTTTCTTGCTTATGCTTATGTGATTTGCAAACAGAACACAATCGTGGAGCACTGAAGTATACGACAGAATATGAGGAAATGGCGTCGTTGTCATGGTTACCAAGTATGTTTGCTGTTATATTTATGTTCACATCGTGAATGATGGTATGACTTCTTGATTTTACCGTAATTTTCATTGTGAATGAGCCTATACAGTTACATTATAGAAGTCACAGGTGAAGGAGCATTATTCGAGTATAAGAAAAAGTAGTTAATGATTATCATTTTTCCTACGAAAAGCAAAAATTCATGCACAGGAGAAAGAGAGGAGAAGTATCAGCTCATGCAATATCTCAACATCAAAGTGCACAACAATAATAAAGAAATAGGCTACTATGAATAAAAAAAAATGGTAGTGTAAATCATACATACTTCATCACAGCATGCATTAAGACTTGAGTTTCGAAAATCAATATCAAATTAATTTTACAAACGGTGTGGAAATTTAGGCCATCAGTGTCACATTTATTCAGCATTTGGGCGGTATTAGGACCAGCTAAAATATTTAAGAAACCTCGTGAGTTCTTTTAAAGCTTATGGTGATAGTAATTTTCAGCACAAAGTGGATGTTTAGAGTAATGAAAACTACTCAAGTTTGGACCAAATGTATGCTGTAAATTTAACAACATATTTGAATACAGATGTTTTGTTATAGAAATCATTTTGTTTGGGAATTAATGGCATTATCTTCTATCCAAATTCAATGCAATACAAGATGAGTCAAACCTAAGAGACCAACACTGCTGCCATTTCTTGGTGATCTTTTGCATACTGGTAACTAGTGAATTATTTATTTAAGAAAATGGTGATAGTCTTATCTCAATTTCAAAGCAGTTGTTCAAAATGTCCTCCATTATGTTCTATACACATGGTCCAGTGATGCATGAATTTCTGGACACTTGCTGCACCTCACCCTCACTAATATTGCATATTATAGTCGCGACACTGTTATTCCCGGCGTGACTCCTCTCTTTGCTTACGTCTTAGGAAGTGGAGGCTCTATAAAATCTAGGTAGATAGTATCGTTCGCCATTTTTGTTCTTTCGTTGGTGAGCTACCAGACGAGGAATTTATTTGCCACACCGTTAAACATTATCATGTCGTAGCTCCTATGATAATAAATCAAACGCACTGTAATTCAGCAAATAATTGAGCAGCAAATAACGTCCTCGTGTGCTTTCTGCGAATGCCAACAAAAGAGCCAAAATGGCGGGCGATTATATTAAGTATTTATCCAATCTTAGGAAATGCATAACATCTTCATCAGCGAATCACAAGACACACAAGTTTAAATGTAGCCAACCTGCAACATGATTGGCTGCCGGAAATTAGAGCGACGGGACTATAGCCATCCATGTACAGTACGACTTTTATCCTTATCAAGAACACAACCTGTTTCTCAACAGAATGTTTTGATTGTTCTATAGTCTCTAGAAAGCAACGCCAAAACTTGCGTAATAAACACGACTCATACAAAATCTTCTCTTTTTTTTTTTTTTTTATAACTTGGTTATTTAAGGACGCTGTATCAACTACTAAGTTATTTAGCATCGATGGGATTAGTGATAGCGAGATGGTATTTGGCAAGATGAGGCTGAGGATTCGCCTGACATTTACCTTACAGTTGTGGAAAACCTCGGAAAAAACCCAATCAGTAAATCAGCCCGACCGGAAATCGAATCCGCGCCCGACCGCAACTCCAGACTGGCAGACAAGTGTCTTAGCCGACAGAGCTATGCCGATGGCTCCAAAATCTTCTTCAGTAGATACATTACAACAAGAAAAATGCGCTGTTATACTATGTATCTAACTATGTTTAAAATTACGTATATTTCTCAATAGAATTCGGATAGCTGATTAAATGAGATTGACAATATGAAGTACAAGCGTAGTATAACAACTCATTAGAAAAACCCACACATTGTGTCCTGGATCAACCTTAAACCTAAGTTGCCAGTATTTTTACTAAACTGCAAGATTGCGGTGTGGCAATTAATACATTCAGTTTTCTCAATCTCATGCATGGTGTGTCCCAAAACTTCATGAATCACTGCACTAAGTGTACAGAATGTCATGGAGGACATTTTGAGCAACTGCTCCGAAGTTCAGGTAATATTCTCTCCACTTCAGTAAATAAATACTGCACTAGTTACTTGAAAGATCACTTGCTTGATTGTAGTGCAGTGAAAATGTAAGAACATTAAATGCGAGAAATGGCTGTTTGCCAGACTATAGTACCAAGACACAGTAGTGCCAATCCCTTAGGCTTGACTCAATGTATCTCGTGGCTGGTTGAAAATATTTATGAACTATTGATGTTATTGATGACAATGGCCTTTCATGCTATATTACAGGAAAACTTTGTGACTCGAAATCCTTTAGGGCCTAACTGTAAAAAGACGAAAATACTGTACTCTGTTTATAATCTTACAAAAGTAGGTAGATAAAAAATATAAACGACGAAAGCTGGTTTTCATTTCAAGGTATCATATAGTAAGAAATAATATCTTCACAGGCTTATTTTATTATGATGTAGATGTAGATGAAAAGCTGAAAATAATAATGTGAAATCGCTCAGATATATACAATACATGATATTCTTAACTGTTTTTGTTAATTTTATGATTATTATAGTTGCAAACTTGAATGGCGTGAACTGTCATCCATTAGTTTCCAGTGCACTGCAGTCGCCACGAAAGATAGAAATGATAGTAATCAAAACAGTTACAAATAAAACGAAAATAAATAGAAAAATACAAACATAGACAAGGCAACACCTACTTTTCATATCTTACACATCAAATAATAAAAAAGTAAATCTTTACAATAGCGTAAAGACAGACACCAAGAAAGGGCGCGTTCTTAGACAACTGGCAAGGCATGCCAAAAGCCTAAATGAACCTAATCTGTCACAGATTACCGCACCTCTCTGCAGGTCTCCACTTTCACAGCAACTTCCGACCCTTATTTTCGGTGTTAAAGTGGTGCCGGCGCTCATTTTTTTTTCTTTTACGAACATATGGCTCGACTAGAAGCCAAGAATGTAAATACATTTGTACCTTAACATGGGAACGCAATAATACAGAAATACCAACAGAAATAATTAGCCTCATCTATTTCAAGAAAACTCATATCAAACGAATTTACTCATACAAATGAGATTAAATAGACATTACTACGAAAATAAGTTTCAGTGTAGGTCTAAATTAAATTAACTTAGAAAGCATGTTGTAAATATTCAGATTGTTAATGTTAATACAGATAATAGGCTACAATATAATATTTGTTTTATTCAGTCTTATGACAACTCAATTATTAAAACAATGACATATATTTCATAACATGTAGTCATTGAGTTTTATACAAAGTAAGTTACGAACGTTTTCGCTCATTCAGGCATCTTCAGGTTCTGTGTACAATATCTCATTATTAATCTGTATGATAATTACAATGATAGTCGATGAGATGGACTGTTTAAAATTGATCATGATATATATAAAATGTACAAACATATGCATAATTAAAATGTAATCATGTTACAAGGTCATAAAATTGTGAAAATTGTGAACACGTAGTGTTTTACATTTTAAACTTCGTAATACTCAGTGTGGATCTTGTTTTGTAGATTCCATTAAAAATATGAATTGTATCTGAAATATATAATTATGAAATAGAAAGGAGCAAACCTTCAAACTTAAGAGTGTGATTGGATTGAATTATCAAATGTACTCACGTTATTAAAACGTGGCAACTGCATAGGCTGTTGTGATATACCATTATGATCTAAAGTAGTGTTTATCTGTAATGAAAACTTTAATGTAAAAAAATTTTTTTTTAAATTTTAAAGTATTGAAATATACTAATTATGTGAACATACTTACGAAGACAAGAGGCGACCTTGCTGCTTTAGATACTATGGGTAATGTGACACGAGCGATGTATGTGATCGTGTAGACAGCTGACGCAGAAGGATATTACGTTGTGATGGGGTTAAATGTTGTATAGGGGATTCCGGATTTGAGTCAAATTTTCATTGAGGATGCCATTATCCATTAGAGTATTACGAAGTTTAAAATGTAAAACACCACGTGTTCACAAATTTCACAATTTTATGACCTTGTAACATGATTACATTTTAATTATGCATATGTTTGTACATTTTATATATCATGATCAATTTTAAACAGTCCATCTCATCGACTATCATTGTAATTATCATACAGATTAATAATGAGATATTGTAGCCTAAACAGAACCTGAAGATGCCTGAATGGGCGAAAACGTTCGTAACTTACTTTGTATAAAACTCAATGACTACATGTTATGAAATATATGTCATTGTTTTAATAATTGATTTGTCATAAGACTGAATAAAACAAATATTACTTATATTGTATTATCTGTACTAAATTAAATTGCAAATAGGTCTAGCCCATCTCGATAATTTCTCATTGAATTCGTTCATTTCTTGTCTAGTAATAAAAATAAGTTAATTAAAAAATCTTTTAAGGTAAATAAACATACATTCGATCTTCCATGGTGGCACTAGAGTGAAGATCACGGTACAAAATGTTGTACTCTGCTTCTGTCCTTGGCAAAGGGGTGTAATATGGATATTCTGAGTAACTGGCCCACATTCACAATGTTGGAAGAAACTGGACAACTAAAACGACAAAGGTCCACTTCAAAGCGAGGACAACATCTACGAAGGCTGTTCAAAAGTGCTACTGCAACAAATTCATGCTGAAACACAATACATTAAATAAACAAACAAAATGAACATGAAATTACATTAAGAAGCGATGCAATTACTAATTTGAAAATGAAAGGCGCGTTTTCTGATCTTCACACTTAGTCCTACAAGCAGATAGGCCTATTCAATATAAATTAAAACAAAAGTAACTAACTACATTATAAAAGAGAACATGCTTTAACTTGCGTGCTGACACTCATAACAAGTGGACTTAATTGTAATAGCAAAACCTGCAGTCACATTAGACCTTAATTTTTATCAATTTTGAAATTATTCTACTTGAAAATAACAAACACTTGTGCAGTCCATATTTGGTTTTATTCTCTTCCCCTTCTCAACCATAGTGGCAAAGTTAGGGAGGGTTTGATGACGAGGTAGATTAGTGGCAAGAAGTCCCACTGTCAGTGACAAGGTTGGGTAGCTAGGCTTTGGTGAGGAGATAAATTAGTAACATGAGTTTCTTACAAAAATGACACATGTGTTAGTCAGACCTTTGTTTGGAACGGGCTTAATTACAAGTCTAGGCCTATCACGTTTGTAAGCGAATTCACAAAATTACTTATCCGAGTTCTTCTAATTACCACTATGCCTAAATCATTAAACTAAAGGATATTGAATGAAAATTAATAAGATACAAGCCAATTTTATATTCCAAAGTATCGTCTAAATTACAGTCTCACGTCAAGTTAATAGGCCTATAGGTAATCCTATTTGATTTACTTATGTGGTTCAGTCCTCACCTCCACACTGTAAACTTATGCAATTATAAGTTAAATATTTATGGATCCAGAGTTACCGCACAATGTGAGCAGCAGTCTACAAACCAGGCAATTATGCATGCAAAAATCATAAAATGTAATAGGCTATGTGGCAACACCTTGTAATTTAACAAATAGAATATGCTTGCGACTCATCGTGCTGAACGTTTCTGTTTAAGATATAGAAACATTCTTTTGAAATGTGTAGGACACTATTGTCTTGTACTTACATTTTATCCTCTTCCAAAAAATAATCATCCTCATACTCAAGCATATTAACAAAAAATAAAAATCTTGCTTACAAGATATATACAAAACAAACCTCCACCATGACGTGTTGGTAAACGCAGTTCAGTTCGATAAGTTTACACTTTACAGGAGAATCGATAGCTCGATATTTAGTTGGTACTTTTATCCTCTCAAGTTGGTATGCACCAACGTTGCCAAAAGTGCAGTACGTAATAAAAAATATATATATACCGTAGCAGTGAAATGTAGTCTTAGAAAAAAAGTTTTGTCGCACAGTCCCAGAAAGGAGGCAGTGCGCATATCAGATATACAACGAAACAAAACTAATTTTACTTGTGAACCAGGTCGCTCGTCCTCTGATCATGCACACTGCCTCCTTTCTGGGACTTGTAAAGTATCTGTGCAACAACTTTTTTCTAAGACAATTCTATATAGGGACATATAGGTTACAAATTAAAATACTTGTTATCAAACAAATATCTTTATTTCAATTTAACAGAACAGTTTTGGCAATATATTTAGCAATATAACTGGAAGCATTTTAAATGTGTATTTTAGAAACATATATTAGCAAGAACAAATATATTAGAATAATAGACCACCCATTTAAAACATTTTATAATGATAATTTATATTGAGCATCGTAAACAGAGCCACCTTTGATAAAAGAGAGTACAACATACGTAAGAAGAAAATAACTTGTGCTACACAGAACTGTTTTATATCGATTTTTGTTTACTGGCCTGTTCTTATATTGTACATTTCTTAAATTTGGCACATGGCTTTATTGTATTTGGCCATATATATATTATTGACGTATTTTGATAAATAAAAAAAAAGTACCGATAATTAGTTAAAACATTTCACCTTTCATAACACACAAACATACGTCACTCCATAAACACAGCAAATAATGTATGACCATATTTTAATCATCTCATTTCATTATAAATTATATCAATTCAAAACAGAGAGGAAGAACTTGGAAGCTGCATATGAAATTATGGAAATGAAGAAACAGTTAAACGATTTTTTTATAGTTGTTCAATGTCATTAAACTCTATCTCTCATCAGCCATATGCTTATTTAATATTCTAATATTAGAACCCATATTTGACAAATTAGTTTACCTACATATAATTACGTATATGCCTACTGTACATGACTTGAGCAGTGATGTCTGAGCAAATTTCCAACATTTGATTATTAATATTAACTTGATTTAAGTAATCTTTTTATCATTCGTATTAATACTCCATGTCACTATACTCATTATATTTAGCTTTTAGTTAATCATGAAATTTATTAAAAAATCCTTATGTATGTACAGAGATTTGATTAAACTGGCATTTATACTGAAAAAAATCTAATTTGTATGACAACTGATCTAGCTAATTAACAATATAATATCAGATGGTACTCAAAATTATAGAAACAATGGAAATACGATTTTTTCAATTTTACTTTTTTAATTACCAATTGTTTTATTTTTTTGATTTGATTGCAACACATGACACTATGACTGGAAAACAGCTTCACACGTTCATCTAAACACAATAATGTTATCCATAAAATGGGTCCATCATAAGTTTCATTTGAACACAGAAGTGGTATGACATCTGAGTCATATTTACATAACAGTACAGAAGTATTTTTACAGATCTGTCAGAGAACATAAATACTACAAGAATTTTCTAAAAATCTATAGTATCGAAATAAACATAAGATATTTGAAAGCCTTTTTGAGCAACGTCACCATAGAATTACAGTGATTTAGTAATTTATTCTATATATATCTATTTTCAATGATTGTTCCCACTTAATTATGTCCATGAAATTGAACTTTCATAAGAGTTATAAGAATTATTGCATTTACAAATAAAATATATGTGTATGGCAGCTTAACGAAATATAATTCATATATTATAATGAAAGTAGTATAAGTTCATTATTATGTGGTACCAACATGGTAATAATGAGTAGTTTCTGCTTGGGACAGACTGAAAGTATAAATTATTTCACAAATGAAAAGTCATGTCATGCTACATGGATAACAAAGTATTCTCCATTTTATTTTGTTTAGAAATGAAAAAGTTTTAACTAATTGTTTTAATAAAATTTAACTAAGGTAATGTGTTGCTGAAAAACATATTGGAATTGACTGCTGTGGAAGTTGGCAGTATGCCAACAAAACTGAAGAAACGGAACTGACAAACATGCAAATATACTATAAATTCTACACTAAATACAAGGCGCGTCCATAAAGTAACTTTCCCACTTGTCCCACAGCTAGTAAACCATATGTTGCGCGAAGCAACTGCGTGTACGTGATAGAGTAATGTCCTGGCATGGCGCATGCGCTAGCGGAACTTCCCGAGTGCTCTCAGTAACTTCGTTGCATTGGTTGAAGATGGACACTCCTATTCCAGCTCCCGCCGCGTGTGAAGTGAAAGTTTTTGAATGCATAGGGCATAGCACCGATTGAAATTTATCGTCAGCTGTGCCAGGTCTATGGGCCTAACATCATGAGCAAGCAGATGGTGCGTTGCTCCACAAGGTCGTCTGTGATGATGGTTGGCCTCCCACTGCGCTCCTCGTCATGCACATTTTGGTGTCCTGCTGAAAATGGTCTACACCAGCAACGCACCATCTGCTTGCCCATAGACCTGGCACAGCTGACGATCAATTTCAATCGGCGCTACGCCCTGTGCATTCAAAAACTCGCACTTCACACACGGCGGGAACTGGAATAGGAGCGTCCATCTTCAACCAATGCAACGAAGCTATTGAGAGCACTCGGGAAGTTCCGCTAGCACATGCACCATGCCAGGACATTACTCTATCACGTACACGCAGTCGCTTCGCGCAACATATGGTTTGCTAGCTGTGGGACGAGTGGGAAAGTTACTTTATGGACGCACCTCGTATGTATCTAAATTGAATTATAACTTCATTTTCGGCTAATAATTACTTCTTTTTTATGAATATATACATAATTTTTGGCAGTGTTTCTTTCAATGTCTAATCGTGTATTATAAACAGACAAATACTACACAAGCATATGAAATAAATAGCTTCTTCAAATCCATTGTTCTTTTTAAACTTAATATAATGAAATAAGATTAATAGAAGTCATACACTGGTGATATCTTATTTAAGTGCTGTAAAGTTGTAAGTATGTTGAAAGGGATAAATGTGTGTTAATTAGTTTTCTTATTTAAGTATGATCATTAATAATTCTCTAAAGTTTATCTTTAAGCTATTTTTCTATATATATTACAACTTTTTATGCTCAGTAAATATAATACTATTAACACAAATATAAGAAAGTGGTAACTAAACATGACTTAAAAGTATACTACTTTTATATTATAAAACAATAAAACCTGCTGAAGATAGTAGTGAACAAACACAAGAATCTTATTAAAAATAAAAATCTTTGAACTATTCCTTACATGGCTTCCATTTCCCACATATTATTAACGTAATACTCTCACATTTAAACAGGTGATAAGATAATTTTGAAAGCTCTAAGACTTCTACATAAGTAGTGATATAAGTAACTTAAAACTAATTTATATACTGTAATATGTATTTCCCTAAAACCAGAAAATTGTTTTCATGAAATATTAAAAAATTTAATTCATGAACAAATATGCTGGAGAAATAGTTTTGATAGTATTGCAATATTTTATAATATGAGTGCAAGAAAAAATGACTAGGATTGTTTACCCAAAATCAAACACACACAAAAAAAAGTATACAGCAAATTCTTTAAAATATTTCCTTTAAAAAATATAACTCTTGAATATATTATAATATAAAATTATTCGAAAAAAAAAAATGAAAAATCAGAATGGCAAGAGATAAATTAAATTAATTATTTTCTTACTAGTATATGATAAGATAGGGAAAACACTTTAGTGTGTAAGTTAACATGTTACTTAATTTATCATTTAATTGTATGAAAAACCTCTGTAAAAAAATGTATATTTTCTTTCAATAATCCTGCAAACAAAACGACAGAAACAAAAAATCTCCACTGAACACATTTTGTGGATATAGCCAATCACAATGGAATCAGTGAAAACAGTATAAAATTACTATGTACAATAGAATCCCTCTCAACCAGCATCAAATGGATCAGGCTAGTTATGGATATGACATTTTACCAGATAACTGAATAAATATTTACAAAAATTACCTGTTCGCATTTTATGAAACTGTAGCTATGTGAATTTTATTTCTCAATCACGTGATCATAACTAAATAAGCATACAACTGTGTAAATTTTCTTTATTAAACACATCACATCACACAACTTAAATGATACACTAATTTTAGGTTAGAATATTCACTCAACATGAAAGTTCGTGCGAACTCCTTAATGATGTCCCAGGTTGTGGCAATGTGGCAGATTTAAACATTTTTTTTTTCGGCCCAGCCAAAAATGTCGTTGTTTTGGTACTGCTGGTTCATTGGGTGCTGGTTATGAGGGATTTTACTGAATGACTTATGAAGAAGCATAAGTTTCAATCTTTACACTGAAATAAGGCTTAATACGAAATAAGATCACTGATGAACTATTAAGTTATTTCATTAAATAAATGAATAGTTCATCAGTGATTACATACATGTTAAAAGAGTGTATTCAAGTATACAGAACAAAATGAAAAAAGTTAATTTTCTTTCTCTTTCACTTGTTTTCATGAAATGTTATTTCCCTCTGTTATCATATGTACATATACACAGCCAATACTATTAGCTTTTAGAAATTTTCAATTATCATTAAGTTTACACTAAGACTGCAAACTACCAAAATAAAGTATGCTAAAAGTTATGTCAGTAACATTATGTATTTTAAGAATTCGTCTGCTAATGAAATTACCATTAAATCACTGCATTTGCTATAAGTTTATATCAATTATTAACACGAATATGGTAGGCTATCTTTAATGTTTCAAGCCCAATGAATTTTTAATTCGTCAGTTCGCAATGAACATAACTTGCACATTATTTAAACTCGATATCACGTTCACATAAAAAGGAAGACAAAAGTTTCAAGTGCGGAAATGAAACTACCAGAGCAAAACGATTTTAAATAAAATGCAAAAAATTTATTGACAAATTTTACGGTAATGTTTTCTGACACTTCCTCTAACAGGCAGCTTACAGATTTCATTCATGAAATTTTCTGAAAAGCAATAGTTAGCAATGTATATTCTTGTCTATAGTTCTTATACACAGTACACACGTGAAAAAAATTACAAAACTTGATATTATATTAATTCCTTATTGTGCTATTTGGTAGAAATAATGAAGGATTACCAACTTTCAATTATTACAGTGCAGTTACATGGAAATAAATCACAGACAATGCAACATGAGGTGACCAGTAAAAGAACCATACATACAATTAGACTATGTAAATTAATGGACGAAATAATATATAATTTAAGTAAATTGTTATTAAAATATTAATGCTCTACCTCTTACATTTAAAAAGTACTGTCCACTACAGAAGAAATAAGCATAACTTATATTAGTAGTTTAGAAGCCAAATTATGTATTGTTTATAAATACATATAAAGGAATGAAAAACTGAAATTTGTGTTCTAAAAGATAAGATGATGAAGATTCAAGACATAAAAACATCCTATTTAAAAACAGAATAGCTACCAATAATAATTACACAAATTCATGAATTCAGAGCAGTATGGAAGAAAAGAGATTGTTTTAAAACTTCCAGTTCTTCTAAGATAGTATATTCTGTACATACAGCACTAGTTTACATAATCTATGAACAAAGGTAGAGCATATTTTTATAACTGATTTAATGGTCTATAGATTCCTGGTAAACACTTCGTGTTGTATTACCAAATACTATGTTCTCTCATCACAAACTTACTTCGTTTACTCAGAAAATATTTTTAAGAAAACATTAGTGAACGCTGATACTGAAAGTCTTCAGATTCATATTTGTGTTTTGTACCTGTATTACTTTTCTGCTTTTCCAAATAAATATATGAAACAAATATCTACACCCAAAATATTTAATTAGTATTAAATATGTTATTAGTTTCATTTTATGAAAACAATGAATACTGATTATTTTGCAGATAACTGAGAGTTGAGTGGATGCCATTGTTTGTCACTATTTCTGTCTTGTATGACTATGTTGAACATTGTCCCATTCTGTGCTGACACAATATTTTTAAAGCAACCCCAATGACTAGCAATATTTTTGTAATTGTGCAAAATGCCAAAATATAAGAATGGACACACTGTCCTTGCAAATAAATTTTAGATTGCCATTATGTATGAAAATTTCATACTAAGACCAATCATAAAATATAGTTTTAATCTTCAATACATTTATAAACTGGCAATAAAACTAAAATATATCATACAAAATAACATTAAAATCAGAATTAAGTTTATGACTATGTTTATATTTTACTGACTGATATCTAAATAACACTAAGGAAGTTCTATAGAAAATCTTGAACTATTCATATAAAAATCTCTTGAAATGATGTAAATTTTGGTAACGTGGGTGAAAAGTTGAAGAGTCACATTTCAGGTTCTTTGGGATGAAGAATGAGCAAAATCCGAATTTGGAAATAGATTTAACCATATTCAGAGCTGACAGTGAGACTCATTTCCCCAGGATCTACATGAGTGTCGTGGTACCACTGTCGAGTGTCTACCAGAACTGTAACAGCAAAGAAAATGAATTATATTATAGCAAATTCATAAATTTCAGAAATATGGTGAACAGTGGAACCCCACTTTAAGTAAGCACTCACAAGGGAAGGGTTTCGGTTCGAACAGGAATTTCGTATCAAAATTTTGTATACAGGCCCATCTTTACATCTCTGTAAAGCTCCCAAAAGCATTCGTTTGTGTAACGTGTGGTTTGTCTGTTAGAGTACTGTACAAGTTGAGGGGTGGGGAGTGCTCTGCACAAATAAATGGGATGGGACACCTTACCCGTAAGCCTAGCCTAGCCTAGAAGCTAGTGCGAGTGGTAAAATGTCTAAAGCCCATTTAAGAACATTTTTCTTCAACGTTGTCTGAAAATATTGCAGCTAAACAAAAGTGTACACTGTTGTGAGAGTCATTGAATGCGCACAAGGACACAACCTTAATAAATTAATCATTCCAAGGCTAAGACATAGAATATATGATCATTCCACCTAAAAAAAAAAACTAAATATTTCCAGCCTCTGGATATCTATTTCCTTAGACAATACAAAACATATGCTCGGAGGAAAACAGATTGCATAAGGACTCTTGCTGAGAATCCAGAACTTAACTTGGAAAATCGAGTGTTTATAATGAAAATGCACTCTGTTGTTCATAACCAGTTGTCTGCTCCAGTACACAGCCCAATGCTTCAGTGCTCCTGGCAGTCAGCTGGTTACATGAATCGTGAACAAGTCTCAGACTTCAAAAATGTAATTCAGGTGGCATTTGATTTCTCAGCACTGGAGTGTGGTTCAGAAGATTGTTCAGGTGTTGCTTCTGCGTGTTGTGCTTATTGCTCTGCTCCATGCTGTTTCATGCATTTTATAGAGAATCCTCATGTACATTTTTAAAGAAGTGTATTGCCCAATACCAACCAAACGGAGAGTTACACAAATGAATGCTTTTACAGACTTCATCACCATTGTGAGGTAAGCCTCTGTACAAATTTTTAATAAAAAAATTCCTGTTCGAGCCGAAACCCTTCCCTTGTCAGTGCACATATTTATTTATTTAATCTGACAGGATTAAGGTCATAAGGCCTTCTCTTCCATCCTATCACATAGCACACATAAATACCAAAAAAAAAAAATACAAACACTGACAAAAATAATACAAATTAAATTAAAGCCCTATACAGGGTCAAAGAACACTATGAAGCACTTATTAAGATAATACAAGAAAAAAAAAGCTAGGCCTAGTTAAAATAATAATAATAGCAGTGATGATGATGATGATGATGATATTTACTTACTTACTTACAAATGGCTTTTAAGGAACCTGCAGGTTTATTGCCGCCCTCACATAAGCCCACCATCGGTTCCTATTCTGTGCAAGATTAATCCAGCCTCTATCGTCATATCCC
This sequence comes from Periplaneta americana, assembly GCF_040183065.1. NCBI lineage: Eukaryota > Metazoa > Arthropoda > Insecta > Blattodea > Blattidae > Periplaneta > Periplaneta americana. The sequence continues at coordinate 160,673,849 of NC_091123.1, forward strand.
ACCTCCCTCAAATCCATTTTAATATTATCCTCCCATCTACGTCTATGAATAAAGTTAGAGATGTCGGATTTGTTTTGCAGTTATTTGGAAGATAAGAATTTTTAAATTAAATGTACATAATTTTTGATTGGAGAGGGCCTTTAAGAAATGTATGAAGAGTTTAATTATTACTTTATGTTAAAATCTCTGTATCGAACTGTTTTGGAATATTGTTGTTGTTGTTTTCTAATGCCAGGCGTTTGACAATAAAGTCATTTGACCTCTTGCACTCCAATATTTTTCAAAGATATTATCATGACCAGCCACTGAAGCACAGATTTTGAGGTGTTCCGAATCCATTTCTTGGTTTGAGTTGCACAATGGGCAGTTAGGGGACTGATATATTCCAATTCTATACAGGTGTTTAGCCAAACAATCATGGCCTGTTGCCAATCTAAATGCAGCTACAGACGATTTTCGTGGTAAATCGGAAATTAACTGTGGATTTTGATGCAGAGAGTTCCATTTTTTCTCTTGGGATTGTGTTATCAAATTTTGTTTGTTGAAGTCTAAGTATGTAGATTTAATAAATCTCTTCACAGAGTAATACGTAGATTTAGTAACAGGTCTGTAAATAGCAGTATTGTATTGTTTTGAGTTTAACTTACCAATATCACCAGGTTCAACTCTGAAACTGATTCCTGAGCAAATGTGGTCACAGTCAGGTGGAGGTATAAGTTTCCATGTCTTGTGCCCTCGCAGTTGTGCTTGCCACATAAGTCGACTTATATAATCAATCTGCAAACCACAAAAATAACTTTGTATGATTTGAGGCTTTCTCGGCGTTGGTTCGCTAATATGTTTTCGCGGGATATCAGCCGAGTTAAGATTTTGGAATGCTCCAAGCTTTCGACTGCTATCTCTGCAGCCATCTTCAGGGAAGTGATGTCCGAACAGAAAGTCGAAAGGTAATATAGATGTTAGGCTGTCTCAGGTGAAACGGGATTGGCTGGCGGATCGGCCAATCCGGGGCCGGGAATTGTCATCTCTCGTAAGCTCCGCCCCTCCCGGGATTCCTGTGTGAAGTTTGGCGGGCGGCGAGCCCTGTTCTGTCGGTTGGAATCGGTTGCCGTCCTCGGTCCATGATCTTCATGACTTTGATTGTAAGAGGGCCTAAGTTGGTCCAAGGCCGGTGTCCATGCCTAACTGAGCTGGAGTCCACTGTCTCTGTTAAAGTTGTTTTTCTCCAGCTTGATATCATAGAGACAGTGGACTCCAGCTCAGTCAGGCATGGACACCGGCCTTGGACCAACTTAGGCCCTCTTACAATCAAAGTCATGAAGATTACGGACCGAGGACGGCAACCGATTCCAACCGGCGGAACAGGGCTTGCCGCCCGCCAAACTTCACACAGGAATCCCGGGAGGGGAGGAGCTTACGAGAGATGACAATTCCCGGCCCCGGATTGGCCGATCCGCCAACCAGTCCCGTTTCACCTGAGACAGCCTAACATCTATATTACCTTTCGACTTTCTGTTCGGACATCACTTCCCTGAAGATGGCTGCAGAGATAGCAGTCGAAAGCTTGGAGCATTCCAAAATCTTAACTCGGCTCATATCCCGCGAAAACATATTAGCGCACAAAAATAACTTGTATATTTTTTGTGGGAATAAAATCAGTGATTTCGATGTTAAATTTGCCACTATTTTTGTGGTCATTTCGTGAAATAAGTTGTCAATTAAATGTATTACGTTATGTTAATATAAAACATTTTTTTTACACATATCAGCATTGCCAAAATATAAACTATGCAAGTTTCTACAGTATCCACGAAGATTTGTGTGACAGTAAATGAATATCTTCGTGTGGACAGAAAAGTCCTTCTCTCTATCCACATTAGATGTAGGGAACCATACTGCCTGCAAATATGTGTAACAGACTTTTCATCAAATAGCTCATGAGGGTATATGGTTTCTATGCACTTGTACTCAAAGCTTTATTTGGTAATTTTAAAGATACGATGGAAAGGTATGATGTCATAGGTGACATCACTACTACCGCTATACGAGAATTAACTAAAATTATTCTCTTATTTTTTTTCCCCCCTCTCATCCTTGTCTATTTACCATCTCTTCTTTCCTTCTATCTTTCTTTTTTCTCTTTTATTCTCTTTACAATTTTTTTTTACATATCCACAATTCCACTCTACTCTTAAATATATTAACTACCTATATTATATTTTATTCACTCACTATTCCCGACATTGGGATTCGAACCAAGAGTAAAGTGGATACATATTATAATATCATCACTACATACTATAGCCCAAAAGGATGTTTCTTTGGGATAAAATCAGGTACGTGATCACACTGTGCAGTGCTGCTATATGGGCATCATTTCACCAAACTAGTGTATAATATTTCATTGCATGTAGAACTTTAACTGTAATTTCCTCAAAACTAGGTTTCTGTCACTTACCTGCTTTTTGTTCTAAGCCCCTCAAATAATACTTGCTTTAAATACTGTTGGCTTCATGGAATGACTTCAGAAATAGCTAGTAGTGAAACTAATTTAGTTACAGATTATACTAGTGAAGGAATAGTCGAAGTGCATGGTGAATAAAACAGAATGGTGAGTACGAAATATTATATACGCTTAATTTAATGCCATTAACTCAATATGTAATGAAATTGTCAATTAAAAAAAAAAAAACAATATGGCTGTATGTAACTATTATAACTACCTTGTGACGTCCTCTATGACATCATAACCTTCCATCGTATCTTTAAATTTACCCTTTATTTTTTTCACAAACTTTTCTTTCGTATTGTAACAGAGTCAGAAACAGATCTAAAGGGACTCGTAATTTGGTCCAATTAACCTAAGGATATGCCATAACTGAATTCAACATTACCAGTATTTGTGATTATAGACCAGGTAGTAAAAGCTACAAACATAAAGATGGCAGAATATTAAACTATGTGTAGTATAACGAATGGATGAATTTAAAAGAGAAGTACCGGTATGAAATAAACATACGTGAAATAATAAATAGCAGCCTCACTATATTATAATTTAATGAAAAAATAAGCAAACATAGGGCTGAGCCAGATGTAAATGATTACATATAAATTAAAGCAAGAAACAAATTGAATAGGCTACTTTGTTCTTTTCATACGAAGTCAAAATTAACATCAAAACAAGTAGGCCATGAAACTGCATGGGCGCGCTTCCGATCAGGGGCAGCGGTATTTCTTCTAAGGTTAGAGCTCAGTTTAGGTGTGTGTATATTAATCGAAAATTTAGGGGCTAGAAAATATTGAGAATAGGACGCATGTTTATATGACATTTTTTCGATTAATACACACACACCTAAACTGGGCTCTAACCTTAGGGGAAATGCCGCTGCCCCTGTTCGGAAGCACGCTCAACTGCATACCTGCTAAGATGTTCTAGCTAGGTCATTATTGATTAAATACAACAACATGGAACTATTACATCTGTACTAATAATAAATCTGTAGCCGAAATTTTTCTGGTAATTTTCGATTTTCCAAAAATAATTGGTCCTAACATATATAATTAACCACCCTGAAATCGAAAATCGCTTTTTTGAAATTTTTGTCTGTCTGTCTGTTTGTCTGTATGTTTGTTACCTTTTCACGCGATAATGGATGAACGGATTTCGATGAAAATTGGAATATAAATTATGTTCGTTGTAACTTAGATTTTAGGCTATATGGCATTCATAATACATTATTTAAAAGGGGTGGTTATAAGGGGCCTGAATTGAATAAATCGAAATATCTCGCTTATTAATGATTTTTGTGAAAAATGTTACATAACAAAAGTTTCTTTAAAAATAATTTGCGATAAGTTTTATTCCTTAAAAAATTTTGATAGGACTGATATTTAATGAGATAAATGAGTTTTAAAATTAAAATAACTGCCATCTAAGGCCGTATAATGAAATAAAAAAAGAAACGACTTCGTCTATAAGGGGCCTTGGACAGCAACAATCCAAAGCTATGAAAGATAGCCTACAGAGAATGTTTCTGTGTTTGTATGAAGTAATATTGGAAGCTAAATTAACCGATTTGTATAATTAATTACTATTTCACCATTGGAAAGTGTAGTTTCTCTAGATGGACATAATGCTATAATGTTATTACAGTAACTTCTGATATGATATGATATGATATGATGTAATGTAATGTAATGTAATGTAATGTAATGTAATGTAATGTAATGTAATGTAATATAATATAATATAATATAATATAATATAATATAATGTAATGTAATGTAAGATAATATACCGGTAATATAATATATGTAATGTAATATTATATAATATAATTTAAGTTATTTGAAGGGTTCACAACCATAGTGGGCCAAACGCCATTTACTGAATACGTAGAAAACAAGGGTTAAAATTAAGTTATTACCATAATTCAATGGGAACCTATAACAAGTGAAATAAAGTATACACATTAAATCTAAATGATGTCAATGTTCATTAAACTATGGTTGCATGTAATAAAAATTAATAACATGTTAAAGGAATTGTCATTGCACCAATGAGTGTCTCTAGACCAAAATGATCGCATTTTAATTATTTGGATGCAATTTAAATTAAGTAACATATTAAACGATTTATCCTTCTATCAAACACGAATGTTCCCTGGATCAAATGTCCTATTTTAATTACGTAATTACTTTATATTTATTTCTAACGGGTGCAGCGGAGCGCATGGGTACGGCTAGTTTATAATAAGAATGGCAGGTGCAGACACACCAGACTTAAAATTTACAAGACACTTGCTCGACCTGTTCCTCCATACAGTATTGACCATCAGAAGGACGAATAAAGAGACTGCTGATGTTTTAGAACACTACCTATTATGAAAAAGCATGTCAGAAATGTTTATCCAGTTTTAGATGTTTGTGGCTAACATTGAAAACTTACATGCATCACTGCACCTTGCTGATAACCAATGAAGATGTAATCCATATTAGCATGTTCTGCATCTTCTGGTAAAAAATGAGGTATACTGTAATGTTCCCGCATTATAGCCAATACTTCTGGATGACAATTACTCCTGAAAATAAAAAAGTTTCAAAATTAGGCATAGGCCTATTTCAGAAATGTAGGATTCGTATAGGCCTATAGTACAAACATAAAAGGTAAAAGTATCCCCGTAACATGCCATGAAGGCACTTGGGGGGCATGGAGGTAGAGCCTCATGCTTTCCATGACCTCGGCACTAGAATGAGGTGGTGTGGTCGGCACCATGCTCTGACCACTTTTTACCCCAGGGAAAGACCCCGGTACTCAATTTTATAGGAGGCTGAGTGAACCTCGGGGCCGTTCTGAAAGTTTGGCAACGAGAAAAAATCCTGTCACCACCTGGGATCGAACCCCGGACCTTTCAGTCCGTAGCCAGCTGCTCTACCAACTGAGCTACCCGGCTGCCCATAGTACAAACATTAGACACTAAAACTGTTCTGTATGCCCATTGATATAATTATTACTGTAAGCACTTAATGATCTTATGTTAGAAATGAGATTTCTGATAAACTACTCTGTACGGATAAAATTACAGCAGGCTAATAACTTTATGTTCGATATTTAAAAAAATAGCTTTGTTAAGTGCAAAACACTGAATACACTGTTAGAAAGTCATTGGTTACAAGTAACATAATCACTCGGGTCAATATATCTAGAAAATTAACTTCTGTGGAGCTTGTTAAAATACTTTTGACAAACAACGGTAATTACCAAAGAACCCCTGGTCTTTTACAAGGTAGTATGTGACAAGGTTTGTGGGTTAGTCGAGGGGATATTTAAGTGACGTGAGGCCGAAGAATATGTGAAAAGATTTCGATGACTTAAGAAACACGGCCTCGCATCACTTAAATATACTCTCAACTAACCCACTAACCTTGTCACATAGTCATGATTCCGTAACGGACTATCACAACCAAATCAACAGCTGAATTTACTACTTTACTATAAGCATTGAGAGAAATTATGAATGCATTTGAGAAATCTACTCACTCAGATTTATACTAAGTTAGGCCTACCTATTTGGTTAGAGTTAAGTTAGGTAACTTATATGGAATTACTCAATCCACTATCCAATTCTTTTAGCAACTTACCATCCAACATACCACGGCTTTTCTCCTTCTTCCTGCAAAACTCTTGATTCTGGCATAGAAAATACATCTTGTAATGACTTAAACTCAGTTTTAAATGTTAAAATTTGACATTCTTCCTCTACACTTTCATAAGCACCTTCAACATTTTGATAAATTTCTTTTAAAAAGTGGTACGTAAATGTCTGCATTGCAGGCCAATGCAACGCTGCACCTTTCACTAACATTGGTCTAGGAGAATAAGCATAGTTTCTAAATTCTTCTCGTGTGATGTTTTCGAACACCAAAACACTTTTAATATCCTTGCACATATTGCAGTCAGTCTCTGGTCTAGTTGCTTCCCAAACGAAGTAGTTGTTCGGTAATAAACATCGAGTACCGAGAGTGTTCTTCATTATGGAATCGAAAATTATTTTCAGTAAAATACTGACTAAAACTGCTACAACCAGAGTGACAGCTATCATCAAACCTGAAAGCCGTTCATTCTTTTCAGTATTTCTTGCAGTGAAATCTATTTTTCTCCTCTTAAAGCATATTTCCTTTAAATCTTCAATACTGACACCAAAATTCAGTAAATCCTTATTTAAAATTACGAATTTTTCATACAGTATCTGTACACTTTCTTGATCTTCTAATAATTCATTATTATTATGTTCGGCCATATTGCACATCACATTAGCCAGTGGAACTGTAGTTCAATTGTTTTTCAACTTAAATTTTACCGCCTTTTCAAAATATCCCTCATAATATTTTATACGAATGAACTAGTACAAGAATTTATAAACTTGTAAATATTGGTGTTTTTTTATATTAATCACATGTAATCTATTAAAACATAAAATGCAATCATTTTCATGAATTTTATGTAAAAGAAATGTTATTGCAGGGAAGTTTAGTTGTTACAACGATGATCAGCAGTCAGCAGATATCGAACTTCTTTTGTCTTTGAGAAATGAAAATAATTGAAAAAATAACGTCAGTCTGTGACATTGAGCCATATGGTCTGAGGTGACGTGAACCATATCTGAACGCTTATCGTGCAGTATATAAAGTGCATTTTTGTTATAATAGCTGTTGGCTGTGCCAATATCACAATTTGGTATTCGTCGTGAGATTGTTTACAGGTGTTAAGCTGAGATATGGCTAGCACAAAGAAGGGCGTATTATTTATTTGTTTAGGCAACATTTGTCGATCTCCAATTGCAGAAGCTGTGTTTTTGCATCTCATTAAAGAAAATGGAAAACAAAATGACTGGGAAGTAGATAGTGCTGCCCTTGGCTCTTGGCACATTGGTTCACGTCCAGACCGGCGTGCAACGAAAATTTTGAAAAACCATGACATTGAGTATTCACACAGGGTTCGACAGATCACAAGAGATGATTTTCACAAATTTGATTTTATATTTGGAATGGATGAAAATAATATGAGAGCGCTGAATGAAGAAAAGCCATCCGGTTCAAAAGCGCAGTTACATTTACTTGGGTCTTTCGACCCGAAAGGGGAACGTATAATTAGAGATCCTTATTACGATGACAACGATGAAGGTTTTGAAAAGTGTTATCAACAGTGTTTACGCTCTTGTACGGCTTTCTTGGAAAGTCACTTATAACATTAGTATTTCGTATATTCCCTAATGTAAGGATGCAGACTTATTGTGAATGGTTGGTTGAAGACCAGCAGTATGCGTTCTTGTACGGCTTTCTCAGAAAGTCACTCAACATTTTTTATTAAACATAATGCCTTGATGTAAGGGTGCGGACTTATTGTGAATGGTTGGATGAAGACCAGCAGTGTTGTTTGCTTAAATATCTATGTATATTTTAATTGTTAGGGCCTATAATATTCCGACTATGTACCCAATGGAATAATAAACATACAGATATCATTGTAAGGACATAACACATTTATATTTTTAGTTAATTCGTAATTGGCAGATGGAGTGATAATTATGTAATTTTTTCAATGTGAAGGAACTTAATATTAAAAGTTGTGCTGATACTGGCATTTGTGTCCAACATTTCTTCTACAATGCTGTTTCTAAGGAATAGTGTTTGGATAACCATTGTGTGACAGGGCTGCAGTAATATCACAGTCACGAAGCTTGAGTTTTGAGGGTGCTAGAAACAATAGACTGTGCCGGTACTATTTTGCATTGCCTGTAATGAGGCAATATTAGCGATCCTAGTGGTGAGCAACTATCTAATGTATGCATATTTACTACAGTACTACTCTTTACTGTTACTCCTGGTTGAGTGTTAGAGAAGGCCGTATGGCCTTAACTCTGCCAGGTTAAATAAATCATTATTATTATTATTATTATTATTATTATTATTATTATTATTATTACGTATTGAGCTTCGTGACTATATACTAGACTGTGGTAATATCACAGTCTACTATATACAGTCACGAAGCTTGAGTTTTGAGGGTGCTAGAAACAATAGACTGTGCCGGTACTATTTCGCATTGTCTGTAATGAGGCGATATTAGCGATCCTAGTGGTGAGCAACTATCTAATGATTGCATATTTACTACGTATTGAGCTTCGTGACTGTGGTAATATGGTAATAGCATAGCTTCTTATGGTCGAGTAGGTCTAGACTTATAGGGCAATAATAATTTTTAAATTAGAAATTAAATCTTGACCTCTGTGTTCCAGACATTTGGTTTATTATCAAGTCTTTGTATTTTTATTTTATTTTATTTGAACTTCACCACCAACAGAATCTTGTGTCATTGTAGTGGTACATGTAGACCTACAGATCTTTATTATGTTTCAGGAATAGTGTCCGAAAAGAAAACGTGTGATAATTAACTTTCTATGAGTGGGAATACTACACTGCATTTTAAACTTGTTTCTCATGATGTAGGCCTACTAGACGTTCAGTAGAAAATTAATGGTGACTAAGGGTGCCCACAGGGGGTAAATTGCTACCACTGAGATTATTTTTTTACGCTGTTTTTTTTTTTCTCTACTTATTCGATACATGTTCTCTCAACCTCTCGGTAAACAATTCAACAAAAATGTGTGCGCAGGATAATTTAGATTTCAGAACTGGCTATTTTTCATGTTCAGTTTTCTCTCTCGGGCCATCTTTTTCCTCTAATTTTCTAACCATCTTGCTACCACTGAGATTGGGTCCTGCATGCGCCCTTGATGGTGACTAATTTTTTTTATTGTGAATTTCACATACCATATTCCTATTTAAATGTAAATAAACAGTTCTGCTAACATATGAATTGATTTTCTGTTACTATTGAGTAACTGTAGAGTTGCAATTGGTGTTAACAGGTAAGGCAATTTGAATGTGTTGCAGAATAACTAGAGAAGAAACCATAAAAAAAATTCCAAAAAAGTGAAAATATTGTCTTTCACATAGTGTTTGAACATCCCTATATCCTAGCTTATCTCTTAAATAATAGCTAATAATGATTTAAGTGGCTAAACTAAGAATACATGCCTGCTCCTACCTCTCTCTTTACTGTTTCTGAGCCTATGGTGCCTTAAGAGAAAGTAATTTTCTTTCTATATTGACCTAAAGTGATGTAAAGTAATTGAGAACTTACCAAACTTAAGTCATCAGACTTAACTTGCTCACAACTTTGCATAGTACAGTCGGAGGCAGCGATTTTGGCAGGTGATCTTGATGACATTTCCAGTAGGCGAGCCAATATTGTTTATGTGAGCTGCATGAATGACTGGCGATAATGTTCTGAGTAGTTGTTTATATTTTCATATTCGGAGCTATTATGAAAAACATCATGGTACAGTTTGATTCAAAGAATACATTAAAAACATGTAAATGACTTTTGTTTCCAATAATTTTACAATATGCCTCCTACATTTTCTAAATTAAAAGGAAAAAAGCATTGCATATATATATATATATATATATATATATATATATATATATATATATATATATATATATATATATAAAATCCTACCCTTACCAGATCAATGTACAAGATTTGTCCAGTAATAATGTAGAGATCTTTTACTGGTCGTAACCAATTCATGTTAGTAAAATTACGATTCTTCTTATTGATCAAAATATTAATTTGGTTAATTGGGTAAAATTGCATGCCGCGGAAGTCAGATTTATATAAAGGTATAATAAATAGGATTGCAATGGATATTGTAAGGGCAATAATTTCTTAACACATTGTGAATAAAACAGAGAAGAAAGCATTGTAAAATATTCAAAATCGTACAAAATATCCGAGAAACCAATTTTCCCTGCATAAATTGCACCAATTGAAAAATATAATTACCATTCACATTAAATATTTTATGGATACTAAAAAGTTGTTTGTTAATCTAGAGGTATTGGCTGATGACTATACTAAATTCCAATACAAAATTCATTCAGAATATGTAGAAATTACATTTGGATTTTACTAAATGTATATTATCGAAATGTGTTGCATTACCTCCTTAAATACTATACTGTGTTTATGTCTATCTACGTTATCCAATGTTTTATTTTTTTTTAAATATAATTCATAATACTGAAACTGCTATATCAAAATCGCACAAATTGTAGTGTGAATTTTTAAAACCGTCAACTCCTTTCTCTCTCCTGTCTGCTCTATTAGGAAGTGAAAAAAAAAAAGTTATTTGAAGGGGGTACATGAAATTGAATTTTTTTACATTCCTTATACATTTTAGAAACAATTCTGAGAGATGAGATGAATAGTCTAACCCAATTTTATGAGAGAGTCGTAGTTTTAAATTTAAAAGCTGGTTAAAAAAAATAAATCGGTATAATTATTTTGATCATTACTGCCTCCCATTTTGCAACTCTTAATGTTCGTATTTCGTAAAACTCAGTATTAAATAAGGATTAACAGAAACCTACGTATAGGGTTTAAGGATATGCAAGTTGAATCAGTCTATTCATTATAGAATAGTTTTTTTATTATGTAAATTGTCTTTATACTTTATAGTAACGAGGAAAAGATTATGCAGTGGCAACTGAAATTATCTCGAAAAATGTGTGCCGGAAACTGGTCCCTTTTCATATACGTACATGCACACATAGACTACTGTAGTTCTATAGTTTAGCTATAGGCTATGTGCATAGTTTTTAGAAGCGACTCCATCTAAGTCCACTCGGATCTCAGGCCTGTACGTTTACTTCCATGTCCTACCCATTCCAGCTTCAGTTTGCTTGCTGCAGAGATATCAGCCGACCTTGCATCTGTAACTTGCTCTGGAGTTCAGAATAAAAAAATCCGTCTGCCAAAATCGCTGGCTCCTACTATAACGTCAATGGGCAGGAACTCTAGCTTTCTATCTAAACTTCTATAACCAATATATTATTTTAATGTACCGAAGTACATATGATATTTCCATGCAGATATTCTGCATCATCATATGATGAAAGAGTAATGGAACGGAGAAAAATTCTCTCCGGCGCCGGGATTTGAACCCGGGTTTTCAGCTCTACTTGCTGATGCTTTATCCACTAAGCCACACCGGATACCGGAGAGAATTTTTCTCCGTTCCATTACTCTTTCATCGTATAATGACGCAGAATATCTGCATGGAAATATCATATGTACTTCGGTACATTAAAATAATATATATATGCGTAAATCGCTTCGTGATTTAAGACGGCACTTATTCCGTCGGATCCCGGTCAACTAGTCACTCACAACGAGTGCACCTCAGCACATGTGTGGACTTCGGTCCTACGTTCATAGACATCTATGACGTAGTGCAGAGGGCGGCCACTAGAGGGAACCCAAGAGTTGGAGCTTAATCTGAGACGGGTGGTACCCGGTGTGGCTTAGTGGATAAAGCATCAGCACGTAGAGCTGAAAACCCGGGTTCAAATCCCGGCGCCGGAGAGAATTTTTCTCTGTTCCATTACTCTTTCATCGTACTCTATAACCAAGCCTACTATGTTATTTAGTATAGTCAGCCCGGGTGGTGAAGTCGGTAGAGTGCTGGCCTTCTGTGTCCGAGGTTGCAAGTTCGATCCCGACTTATGTTGATGGCATTTAAATGTGACAGGCTCATGTCAGTAGATTTGGTGGCATGTAAAAGAACTCCTGCAGGACAAAATTCCAGCACAATGACAATGCTGATTATAACCTCTGCAGTTGCGAGCATCGTTAAATGAGAGAAATTAATTTAGTGTCAGTGGAATCTGTGATCATGAGATGTCGTGAATTCACCATGTGATTACCTGACATTTACCTTACAGTTGCGGAAAACCTCGGAAAAACCAGGTAATCAGCCCACGCAGAAATTTAATGAGCAGAGCTCCAAATCAACAGGAACATCGGCCTATAGCTTGAACTATGCTAACAGCTTCTTCACTTTCAAAGCTGAATATTTCCATAGAATTCAGCTTCTCTGTGACATGGTGCTACAAAAATTTATGATCATTTTCAACTTTCTGAATGATCACTTGGGTGTTGCTGTAGTTGCTATAATGCAACTCTGCCATTGCTAGTAGTATTTCTGATTTGTGTACAGAGTTACCTACATTTAACAGTCTTGCCAGTTCATTGATAGTTGACAGTATACTAAGTTCAAAAACTTAAAAATTATTGGGGCAAAGTAGCCTATGTCATGAATTTGTTGAACAGTATTCATGAAGATTATTGACTTTTTTTTCTCATACTTGTGGTCTCATTGATAATAGATCCTACAGATATTGTTGGTTGACGAGACTCTAAATGCACAAGTTTAGTTTTCAGTTCATTAATTTCTTATTAGTAAGGTATGGATTTTGGTGACTTAAAAAAAAAAAAAAAAGACTATAGAATGTCCCAAAGCTATGGAATCTTATTATAGCATCACTTCAAAAAAAAAACTACAAACAATGCCCATGGCTTGTCAGTATATTTTTTCATTAATAAACTTCCACGTATGTAATCGTGAAAACTTCGTAACTAATTCAACAGTTCAGAGCATAAATACGCATCAAAGAAATGACTTTCATACTCCATCGGCAATTCTATCGTGCTATCAAAAAGGAGTGTGTTATATGGCAGTAAAAATTTTTAATAGCCTCCCTATGGATATCAAAAATCAAACTCAAAACAAAAGATTATTTAGGGCCACGTCTTTTATTCTGTAGGTGAATTTATGACATTCAACAAAGCTTCATGAATATTTCTGTCTTGTATGATACTAAAACCTTGTATTGTATTAGTAGACTACTGCGTGTTCAGTTCAAAGTGTGTCATGGCTCACTGTATGCCGTCATGTGGCTAGTCATTGAGCCTAGACAATTCAATCTTCCTACACTTCCAAAGAGGCATATTACTTTTGTGCCAGAGAAGTTGCCTAGCAAGTACAGCGTTCATTCTGAAGAGTACTTACCGATATGTATGGTAACACCTGTAGTGGCAGGAATGTGAAGTTTGGAAACATGTACTGAGGTGAGTTTTTTTCTTACTAATCGGGATATGTGGAGAGGGTTAAGACGATTACTTACGTATTTGTTGACATTAACTTCGGCGGTCAACATGGACATGGAGCATTTGATTTGGATTGTGGAATGTTGCCGTACGCAACCGATTATAACAAATACCCTGCCTACGACTTGCCCGCGCAAAACACAGTTCGAAAGAGGTTATGGTAGCACACAGACTTTATAGACCACCATCTGTTGCTACGACGTTCAAGTTATACTGTACACGTTCTCAAGTTCAGATTGAACACCTTGATTAATAGGCAACTTCTCTGACATAAAAGCTAAACTCGCTTCAAATCGCTGATTCACAACAGTGACGTCATGACACACTTTGAAATGAACACCCAGTATATTGGAAAACTCTTCTGTATATATTGTATTTCAATTAGATTGTGACTATATAATTAGGACTTTATATAGTACTATGAAGATTTTTTTTGACATGTTCCATATTCTAGCTGTGAAGTGATGTACGAATACCAGGGAATGTAAATAAATACAATAAAACCCTCATTTTCTCTAGATTTGGTGACTTACACTGATTGACTTCTTAGCCGTGCATATATAATTTGCATATTGGGCAATTTGTGTTAGGCAGCAATCTTTTCTCTTCTCTTCCTCTCTTCCTGATGTTTCTCTTTACTCTTTTTATGTTAAAACCTCTTTATTTTCTTCCTAGATATTACTATTTACTACCAAAATGAGACATTCTTAAACACTGAATGGCTGCAAAAAAGTTGCAATATTTGTTCCTATTCAGTCTGTGAAGTCATCCTGAATCGTCTAGCGTCTTGAACAGTAGCGGCCTGCAGTTACAAAGATTGGCAGTTCTGCATAATAGTATATTTAGCAAACGCATGCTGTTTATTGCATCTAAATCAGATAACGCGTGTAATTACAGCCCCTTCTCGAAGTTGACTATGCACCTGAAATTGTACTCCAACCATCCGTGCACTACACCTCTCCCACCTGGTACAACTAGTCACGTAGTGGAGATGTGCCTCACATGCTTTTCTAGTTTTTAAAGTCAAATTAACTAAATCCTCCACTTCGGTGTTTGTTCATGTATTTTCTCCTCTAAACAGAATACATGGATGGGGAGAAAGTGTTTTCATGAGCGTAGCAAAAAGCCAATTGTTTCCATTACACATTTCGGTATTAAAATGACTAGTAGGCTACACGATTTCCTCGACTTTTTCCAGAAATTTCAATATTTAAATTTTGTGTAGGACGTCCTAATTTCTTAAGTTAAACTGCAATTTCGAAAAGGATTGGTCGATTAGGTTTTCATTTCACTCATTTTTAATATAAAATTTTTCCTTAGACACATCGCACCACCCACAGTACTATAACACACAGGATCTGTAATGATATACAGTAGTCCAGAAGCCTATGTGTTCTAACGCAGGTCATAAAGAGCTGAGGGTGTTGACGGTTCTTTTGTATATTTGGAGAGAGCTGCTTCGGTTGCAGCTCTAATGCAGTCTTATGGGACGGTGAAGAAAACCAGTTTTCTGCTGCCGACTACCCTACGTTGAGCTCCAGGAACTGCCGATCACAGATCCGAAAAGTACACCACAGCTAAAATTCTCGAGCAGTTCAAGGCTCCTACAGACAGTAAAATCTCGAATCAAGGAGAATTGGAAAACTAAATGAAACAATGAACTAGATTACATAAAAGCACGTTTTACAGTTTTAATTTTTTCAGGTCCATTTAAATGGCGGTTCTGCAGTTCTTATTGTAGTGCTGTCCCTGATCTTGAAACATGTAGCCATATCAAAGCCATTCCTTTGTTTATAGAAATATTTGTAGAGAATTACTGTCTGCAATTGCACGACTGCTGAACAAAGAAATGTATTATATTATGTTGTTTTCTAATGCCAGGCATTTGACAATAAAGTCATTTGACCTCTTGCACTCCAATATTTTTCAAAGATATTGTCATGGTCAGTCACTGAAGCACAGATTTTGAGATGTTCTGAATCCATTTCTTGATTTGAATTGCACAATGGACAGTTAGGGGACTGATATATTCCAGTTCTATGCAGGTGCTTGGCCAAACAGTCGTGGCCTGTTGCCAATCTAAATGCAGCTAGATGAGGTGCATGGTAAATCGGGAATTAACTGTGGATTATGATGCAGAGTGTTCCATTTTTTCCCTTGGTTAAATGGCAAGTTGTAGCCTATTTAAGTGAACACCATATTTTAAAGTTTTGGTGACTACTTCACACACAACACCCCCCCCCCCCCCGAGTGACCTTGTTGATCACCTGCTTTCCCTTCTTAAGCCACTGGAGGACGATTTTAGTGCCATAGCAGGTCAGCACTAGAAACAGAAAAGTAGAAAGAGTAGGAATCAATCAATCTTCTTAATGTATCCAGCTGTTTGCTGACAACATAAAGTCTACTATAGTCCACTGTAGTCTATTCAGTTGTTTTTCACGAGAAATGAGGGTATTTTGATCGGTGTTCATTATAGATGCCTGTTGCTAATAGCCGGAGTTGGGGTGTAGTCAATATATACTGCAGGGCTGTGTCTTCTGCAACTGGTACTGATGACTTTAATTTACTTCTTTTGTGGTTTATGGATGGACAGTATAGAAGAATGTGTACCAGATCTTCATCATGATTATTACACCACAGACAAGTAGGATTATCAGAAATGTGAAATCGGTGTAGGTACAATTGAGTGACAATGTGACCTGTTCTGGCTCTTGTTAAAAAGTTTGAACATGTCTGGGCAAGTTTTTGTACATTTCCAGGTCATTTGGTGTCTTTTGTGTAGAGTGTAAAATTTTTCCTTTGTCAGAAGAGAGCCAATTGTTGATCCATAGGTTTGTAAAATGAGACTTTACTGAAGCAAGGAAGGAAAGTGAAATGAACCCCTAGGCCTTGAATGCTCTAATACCATCGGGGTCGAAGAAAGTAAGAGTTCAATCAGAGGACTGGATAGGAAAGGATAAAGATGGAATTAGGTATTGAATAGAGGAAGATTATACCAAATTCGATCATTAACTCATCAAGCTGACCAGTGCTAATTGATGAGTAGCCCCTCCCTTTAGTTCAGCTTGTAAAATTATGCTTACTAACAGCTGCACCACGGGAAGGTAGGGATGGGACATTGGGTATTTGTCCAGGTTGGTTCCTTAAAGCCTTCAATGGGAAGGATTAATGGCTCTCCCCCCTGTATTCGACAAATACCCTTTTGCCTTTTGTATTTATATATGAAACTCCTTTATTTTCAAAAGTAAGGTGATGTCTATTTAAGTAATTTCATATGGAATGTGAATAGTCAGAAACTAGTGTCACTAATAATTTTCACTCTGTCAGAGGTGAAGAATAGAACACTTCATCCTGGCATCCGTTCTTAAACCGAGATAATCAGGACGAGAGTTTTTACCCATTTACAACAATAATTTTATTAACGATATAGGATTCAGAAGTAAGTTACATCCTTTAATGCGAAAATGTGTATTTGTCTTAATAAGAATATGTAGAACACATATTTTCAGTGATATACACTGATACAATATTTATGTAGCAAAGTATGTGTCATTAATAACTATATATTTTACACAAATATCAGCCTTCCATTCACCTCTAACACTGTACAAGCAGCATTAGAATATAAGATGTGCACACTTCAGTGTACTTAAACATCTAATAATACAATAAAACTTAACAGTACTTAACATATGCTAATTTTGCTGTGATGAAAGTTTTATAACTTTACCCCTACAGCATTAAAGCCAAGTGTGTATCTTCTTTAAGCAAAGTATATATCCACTGTACAAAAATCCTATTTTAACAATGTCTTCCTTTACCACTGGGAATTGGTTTAAATATACATATACACATTGCATTTTTGAATTTTAATATTTTCAGATAATGATTATGATTTCAATTTCAAAGTACAGTAAAACCCCGCCAATCAAAGCCAAAATTACGAAATGGGTTAGGTTAGGTTACATGTCCTCAAATTTCTGAACTTAAGTACAGAAAAAAATAACAATATTTGCAACAAAAAACTGGTTTTACTATGTTTTTTTAAAGAGATGAAAATCCAATACTGTCTTTAAGGAACGAAATGACTGTAATCATAAAAAAAAAGAGAGTTTGTTAAAATGTATGATAACAGTTTCCATTGTTAATTGATAAATGAGTTCTATTCAGTCAATACTTAACATAAAAACACAATAAAACATGTTATAACACAAGAAGTAAACTTTATTATGCATCACTGAAAGACAGAAAAATACGAACACAATGTTAAGAAGACTTAGCGATTTTAAGAATTTTCAGTTTATACACAACAATTATAATGGTAAGATGTAGGACTTGTTTCGGCATGGAGCAGCTGCGACGTGGAACCACAGATTAGGGAAGAGGAGTTGTGGGGTAATCGTATTACAGAAGTTGTTTCTGCCGCTCTGTTATGACTCGTACACCCGCAGAGTTGCTCAGGATGGCTTGATCTTGGCTGGGTCTGCCTTCTTCTTGGAGCTCTTCGCTCTCGTCTTGGAGATCGCAGGATCGAGGTGGTTATACGGCATGTCACACCAGTCCACGCTCTGTGTGAGTGGGTTATTCACATCAGATTGGAGCAGATGCGGTGCGATCAACACGAACATTTGCTCAGCCCACGGCGTTAGGTCCATGGGCGTGAATTTGAACTGCCACTGGGGGAGACCCTGGTGTACCAGCATCATGCGGAAGTACTGCGTGAAGTCTGCAGCCAGGTAGTGCCACTCGAAACTTCTGTCCAGCAGCCAGATCTTGGGGTCCTCTCGTTATAGATCGGATTCGCACTCGCTCTTGTGAATGTACAAAAGACACACCTTTCCGATGCCTTGGCAAGCGTCCAGTTCGAAGATCTTGCACTTGACGCCGAAGTTGGGGCGCTGCCTGGGGTCGTCCTGCTCGCTGCAGATCTCGATGTCCAGCAGCGTGGGGCATTCCGCATCGCCCATGCTCTTGACGCCGGCCAGCCGTCGTAACTCAGACATAGAGTTGATCTTCATGTTGCCGATGGGGAGCACCTCGCCTTGTGGATATTCTCGACCATGGCTTCATTAAAGATCGGACATCCTCTCTCCTTTCTTCGTGGAAGTTTTGTTCTTGTGAACTTTCTACCCGTGCTCAAGCAGGTACGCTACACATTAAATGAGAAAGATCTCTTCTAACGAAATAGAGTTAGGAAATGATCCCAGGATGGAGGCAGCATTCCCTCGCTGAACCGCTATTCCAATGCGTTGACGAAGGAAATTAATACATCTAGGATCGCCGGTACGGGACAGTAGGCGTGTACCAATTTGGGTGAGTAGATCTTTAGCGTATAACAACATTTAAACAAATTTAAAAACAAACGTTTTCGCCAATTTTGATTGGCATCATCAGGTCGTGTAGGTCGAATAGAACATGTTATAATAAGTGAACACTTGGTATATAAAGTTAAAAATAGGAGTTAAAACTATAGTATAACTTAGAACAGAGAATAGAACTTAGCAAGAAGCCACCACTATGTATGTAGAAGCACTATGTTGAAAGAGACGTGTGTGATCCAAGGGAATGGCAAAACTCTTCCGTCATTGCAGGTACAGTTTTCAAGACAGATTTGATGATGCTACAGACAGGTTGGTCGTGTGGCCGA
Organism: Periplaneta americana; assembly: GCF_040183065.1. NCBI lineage: Eukaryota > Metazoa > Arthropoda > Insecta > Blattodea > Blattidae > Periplaneta > Periplaneta americana. The sequence continues at coordinate 160,693,075 of NC_091123.1, forward strand.
TTATGGAAAGCAGGAAGTTCTATTCTCTGTTCTAAGTTATACTATAGTTTTAACTTATGTTTTTAACTTTATATACCAAGTGTTCACTTATTATAACATGTTCTATTCGACCTACACGACCTGAAGATGCCAATCAAAATTGGCGAAAACATTTGTTTTTAAATCTGTTTAAATGTTGTTATAACATGTTTTATTGTGTTTTTATGTTAAGTATTGACTGAATAGAACTCATTTATCAATTAACATTGAACTTAATGGAACCAATATGCCTTTAAAATTAGTTTCCATTGTTCTTTGATTATCTAGAGATCAGTTTGTACAAATATCAATCACTTGCATGTGCATGCAAAGAAATATGATTTCCTCGTCAGGTCTATAGTTTACTTGCTGTCAAGTTTTGTGACCGTATGTTATGTTCCAGTAATGATTTTGAATAATTCGAATATTTTATAAACTGATCAGGTCACAATCCCAATTATTTCGGATTAGCAGGGTCCTACTGTATTGTCGCAATATAAGGGTAAGTCGAAAAGTAAGATTCTGTAGATATAAAATTCATGTACCATAAAAGGAAATGAGCAATAATAATCCGTAAGATTAAATTTGTTTAATTACATAAATTATTAAAGATTTCAAGCATTTCTTTATCACTTGGCATGAATATACAGTAAAATTGAGACAAAGGAAAAATTGGTGTTCTGTATTGCAATGATTTCGCAATATTTGGACAGCAACTGGCAGATCAGATGAATGAAATAAGTTATCTCAGAACGACAAGTTGCATTAACACAGATTTATAGTGCCTAGATGAAAGAGCTCCTAAAAGTGATCCAAAATAGCCATGTATATTAAAATTTGAAATCTTACCATCTGACTTACTCTGTATTTTAACTCTGGAAATGCAAAACAAAACTTTTCACACGCACATACACAATAATTGTGAATTTACGACACAATGTTATGTCATTGCATGGTCACAATAAGAAGCTTCCATTAAGAACAACTTACATGTTTCTAAATTGTATTTAATTATCCAAAACGAAGAAAGAACAACTACCAACATCACTGTACCCTTCAGTCTTCACATTCTATATCGTATCCATCATTAAATTAAAATATTCAACGCCTGGTATAAGTTCACTATTATTACTGTTTATTTTTTCTGCAAAGAATAAGATAACATGTGAATGCGTTTCATAACCTTCACATATTATGTAAAAAGTATGATTTAAAATGCATACTAACAATCAATTTATTAATAATGCCTTTTGAAACGTGAACGAAATTCTTTATTTATGATCAAATTGTGAAATGTGAACTTAAAACAATTATCTCTGCTTTCTGATTATGTATTCATTTTTTCAAATACTTGTAACTTCTGCTCTCATGGATTATAATAATTATAGTCTTTCTCTAATAAATCCTAGTTTAAGATAAGGTTCCCTCATTTCCCTAAACAGTCGACATTGAATTTATTGTTACTCCTTCAAAACAAAACCACTAGAAATAAACACTGAAGAATATGATATGGACACTTTAAAATTTATACAATATATGAAATCTAATAATACATCACAAATTTGTTTAAATCCATTCTAACAACATTAATTTGATTAATTTTTATAATTAAATTGCGTTATTTGATTGTAGTGTAAATTTTACATCACAAAATGTCAGCATTGAGATCCGGTCTCCCCCAAAAATACAAATACTGTTGTGTTAGCAGTGAATATGTTCCAAAAATTTTGTTGCTGAACATAAATCTTCCAAGAAGCAACCAGAAATTCTATGTGGAAATGAGAGCAGGAAATGTCATTTTATTGGTCTTTCTTTGCTGTTGCTGCCTGGTATGTCGGGGGGGACTCCTGAAAGAAATCATAATATTTACGTTAAATTACATACAAGCATTACTGAATTCAAATAACATCTTTAGTCTCAAAAGTAAGCAAAATAGTGGAATGAAATTACAGCATCAGAATACTTAAACACAGTACCTACATTATATGTAGAAGAAAGCACTATGAAGATTATCTAGCTTAAGACTGAGCAACACACTAGGTATACTTCTGTACAGTGAGGTCACAAAGTGGGCGTACCCTCATGTATAGTCCGGATCAGCTTACTTCATACCCTAAGGGTGAAACCTATCCATTTTCCCCCCATTACTACATATGTTAGTGGATTGTGGTGATTTCCTAGTTTGCAGGTTGAATTTTCTTTTGCAAACTTCGTTTCGAATTTCGACACTGACGAATATTACAAATGGTAGTGATTTTGTAACTCGTATGTTGGCAGCTGAGACAAATGTCGACATTATTTGTCAGTACTGGAGTTCCACGAAATTAAAATTGTACTAGATTTCTGAGCCGATTACTGGAAGCTAGTGAAATTTGAACATACTAATAATTAATTAATATCAGTATTAATATTAATACGTAATAGTTATTTTATGTGTTGCGTTGTGGTTATAATTCAAGACTATAGTCAGGTAAGTTTTCGGAGTTAGTACTAATAATTTCATGTGGTCAAACAAAATACATTTTTAGGTTAGGTCTCGTGAGTCAATTGTTTAGTCAAACCAATGAATTTCGTACTGCCAGAAAAAATACTTGACATGTTGATTCCTTTCTCGTATAGTTTGCCTATGAAAATATGTTACAAATTATTACATTATTTAGAATAACCTTCCAACATAAAATACAGTAAGTAAATAAGTCATTTAGTACATAGGATCGTGTGATATCTGGTAACCGTTGGCAACACTGACAAGATGGCAGTATTTGCTGTTTAGGAACTGTTCTTATGTGACCCTCACTATATTACAATACTACGATGGGTATGGTTGATTGGATGATATGGACATGTACCTGGTAGTTTATTGATACAAGACATCAGTATGAAGATCTTCATTTTCACAGCACAGTTGAATTCTGCGCCATATCCTGGCAGATGTTTTGCGGACATAATCAAGGGTCACTTCGTTCAAGGCATCTTCCACAGCTGCTCGTAATTGTGCCGTTGGGTTATAGCGGTGATTTCGCACTTTGTCTTTAATGAACCCCCGGAGAGCATTATCAGGTGTTGTGAGGTCGGGACTTCGTGAAGGCCAGGCAAAAGGAGCTTGATCATCTCCAGATCCTCTTTCAATCCACCAGTTGGGAAAGGTCGTATTCAGGTATTGGCACACTTGCAATGCGAAGTGTGCTGGCGCTCCGTCTTGTTGCAGAATCACAGTGTCTTCGATACCAGCTTGTTGCAATTGTGGTAGAGCCAGGACAAGAAGTTATGGCACCGGCGCGAGGGACGCATTTTAGTTCGTTTGCTTGGACTCGCCCTCACACTCAACTGGAGGGGTGTTGGGTTAGTTGGTTACTAGCATTCCGAGTGTTCAGATCGTTCTGCTACTACCGCTATTGCTAATACTGAAAACATTGTCCTTCTGACCACCCTCATTATGGCATTGTCTAAGGTGTAAAATCATAGAGCAATTCATAATCAAGGACATGAAATAGCATACAATGTATGGAAATTCATGTCAGAAGAGGCTGTAAATGGAATACCAATTCCATTGAAAAGCGTGTGTGCAAGAGTACTGGCTGCCACTGGTATTTCAAAGCGAAACTTGGCAAGAATCAGGAAAGAAGGGAAAAATATTGAGACAGGAACAGCAGATTCTTTCTCCAGTCCGGAAAAATCACAGCCGAAGAAGAAGATTGTTGCAGCTGTAGACAGTTTTGATGAGGAAGTCATAAGAAGACTCCTCTATTATTTCTACGCTACGCATAAGCAGAGGCCGACTCTGCAATCGCTTCTTCCAAAAATGGATATCAGTGTATGATTATGTGAAGAAAGTAGAGAACAATTACATTGAAAGTGAGCACGTGATGGACAGTATTTTGGAGAACATTTCCATAAACTTAGGGACATCTGATTCCAGCACAGATCAGTCGTCTGATTTGGACGGAGAATAAGAATATAAAGCTGGAATAGCGGGCGTAATTCCATTAGGTACCTTCATACTCTTGAGTAGGAAAGTGGTGATACTAAGGTAAGACGAATGTTTTTAGAAAGAGATGAAACGCATATGCCTGCTGCTCTGAGCTTGAGAACCGTAACCCAAACAACCCCCACTCCTCTACCCTGCTGGCCGGCAATTTGAAACTTCACGCAGGTTGGTGCCATAACATCTCGTGTCAGCTCTAGCAACCATTCACTAAACATCTCCTGGTAGGCTGACTCATTAACAGAACCTTGAAAGAAGAAAGGGCCTTGTTGTCGGCCTTCCATTTATGGAACAGTCTTCCACAATACCCGTTGCAAATGCTCGTTTTTCCCACCCCAACACTGTTCCACACCAAAGCAGTCACGAAATTTCATCTTCACCGTTTCCATGGTGTCACTGGTATGACGTCCTTCATGAAGCAAAACCGCTGTCACTAATCTTTGTTCGATTGTAAATGGACTATGGGCAGCCATGTTTGTTTATAACTGTATGGTTACCAACATAAACATGGGGGTACCAACATTCACAAAGTGAAATAAGCACACATGGAGGGGTACACCCACTTTGCGATCTCCCAGTACTGCGAAATACCGGTATTACACTACAGTGTATACTTACATAATATGCTGGAGGTGGCACATAGGCGCACTGAGGTCGATTCGGATCGTAATATGCACTTTGAGCTGCTTCAGCTGCTTTTGCATCTGAAATATGCACCAGTAACTGTCATATCTAAAGAACACTAATATGTATTAGTTAGTAAACAAAAGCGGAGGTATTCAGAAGGAAAAAATTTAACAAAAAAATTGAGAATATAACTGTAACTACATTTGTTTCATTCCATTTATTTGGCATTCACTCTTGAGCCAAGGCCATAATTTTTCCATTCTTGTTACCATGTGGAAAAAATGTTGCAATGCTGCAAAAATCATTTTCCAGATAAAGTTTTTTAGCATCATTTAGTATTAAATATTGCATATTACAAGATGCACATCCATTTGTCCATCTGTTAGTCCACACATACGTACATAAGTAAAAAAAAAAATGACAAGTAGAATAAAAATAATGGTATTTATGCTCGACCATGCCGAAATGTAGTAATTATACACCTGGTAGCAGCCCTTTAATGGACCTCATTAAAGTACACCTATTCATTAAAGTTCAGGTCTTCCACCAATCAGAATTGTAGAAATATGAAAGCGCAAGTATCGATTTCACCAATTGCACAATAAATGACCTACATTTGAAATAAAGTCAGTTCTGTTACTATAATAATTAGCGTTAATTGTAAATAATATTAAAATAAATTCATTTTGTCATCTCGTTTTTCAATGTCGAATTCAATTTCAAGGTTATATCAAGATTAATGTTTATCTTACTCTCTAGATTATATCAAGGTCGTCGACATTCGTTTCTCGGAAAAAATCAATACTTTCGCGTCTGCGCACATCTCACAATTTATGAGGTAGGCTAATGCACAAGGTCAGTTCCGCTCCTCACTCACATAACAATAACATGAATACTTATGAATAATTTCAAGTTAGAAATATGGTCGAGCATAAAAAAATCGTATGAAATTTGCCTATAATGGTAATTAAGACGCTTGTATGAAAATTATGAAACTCTCTTGCGCTCGTTTCATAAACATACTCGCATCTTAATTACTACCATTACAGGCTCGTTGCATAATGTACTATTACGTAATTGAAACATTTATAAACACATTTTAACTGAATGCTTATCGTCGTACCTCAAAAAACCCCTATGTACACAAACCAAAACTTTTTAGGAGAAACAAAAAAACATTACAAATTTCCGAAGTGACTGTAGAAAGTGTTTTTTATTTTTCCATTATACAAGTGAAACCATTGAGCACTCACATTCGTGATTATAAACGATTCAGCTTTCTAATCTTTTATAACCACAAAACTCGTTTTTCATCAAAATGTCACAGTGGTTTTTTGAGGTGTAATGACGTTACGCTGCTGACAATACAATTTGGCAAACATTTTTGTTTTAATTGTCTTACCACTCTACAAAATGTATGGAGAATTAGCACAATTAACATTGTTCTGTTCAAGTAAAATTATGGAAAAGTACTTCATGCTGAAAACTGGATTTATTGTATCCCAACTCTCCCTGAAGGTAAAATTAGTAGTTGTTATTAACTAATGTTGAGTTCTTGGCAATAAAACCATGAATTCTCTCGTGCTCCAATATTTCTCACACACAGTGGGTTTAGAGGAAAGGGCTGGACAAAGCTGAAGATGATTCTGGTCCATTTCTTCCTGAAGACTGCACAATGGACAAAGTGGTGAAGAAATAAAGTAATTCCAATTTTGTTCATATGTTTTGACAAACAGTCATACCTTGTGAGTAAAGTATGTATGTGTGTGTATTTATTCACACTGCAAATGGGTATATACCCGGTGGCAGTGGTAACTAATTACACTCAATAGTGACAATTAATAATAAACACAACTAATAAAAAACAATAATAATAATAATAATAGTAATAATAATAATAATAATAATAATAATAATAATAATAATAATAATAATAATAACAACAACAACAACAATAACAACAACAACAACAACAACAACAACAACAACAACAAGGAGCATCCTAAATTAAATGAAGCATGATCACTTAAAACAACATTTAAAGTAAATCTAATTTGTATCTTAACCCTAAGTTCGAACTAAGACCCACGAGTGTGACAGGTTCATACCTGCACAAGTACCTTTCGGCACTACACTTATTTCGCTGTCAACTCACTCACTGCACCGATTCTACCTGATTTCACTAACACTTCTAACCATTTCATTGTTCAAATACTTTGCACAGCCACTTCACTGACACCAACACACTTCACTTACACAATAGACTTCACTGACACAACACACTTCCTCACTGATAGAACACTTCAAATAACAATATATCAATTACACCCTTTAAGTAGTGTGTATAATATACTACTGTCTATTAGTAAAGTCCTTAAGTAATCGAAAAGATGCAATTGCACTTTTCCTTGGATACTCAGAAATTATATTTTATTGCACAGACACTCCCATCTTCTATTATTTGAAATTTCGTGGAAATGGTATAATATTATATATCGATAAATTCTTTAATTCTTACACACTAACATAACAGAAATGGCTTAAATGGTTATATTTCTAAAAACGACGAAGTCTTCTGCAATCTTGCAGAATTACTGTTTCTTTTTTCTCCCCAGATAATAACAAGAATAGAAGAAAAAATGTCATGGCTGAAAAGTAAATATCAAACAAATGAAATTAAAACCGATGCAGTTACAGTTAAAACTCAATGTGTTCGAGCTCATAAAACAAGTGAAATGAAAATAAATTTTGTTTTGCTTTAAAAAATGCGTTTTTACATTAAAAACGTGACAAAAACAAAACGAAACAAAATGGTACACTATGCACAAAAGAATTTTTGACACATGGCAAACATTCCAAAAATCAGAGAACAGTTTCTTATTGGAGCAGTCAACCCTATGTCACTAGTATGTGGTTACTTGTAAACCCTTTCCATTCACAACTTAAGTAAATAAATAAATATGGAAATAATGCAATGATTTTTATTCCACGAAATTTATACAACTGTGTGTGGCATTGAAGTACCAGTTAATATTGCGGTCAGAAACTGGTACCTACGTTATTATCATTCCTAATAAAACTAATTTACACACCGGTATTAAATACACAAAATTATAGGCCTACTGTAAAAGCTTACAAGCGTCTTATAAATAAATACCAGTATGTCAAAACTACAAACAAGAAAAGCATGAAATCAGGATCATACTATTCTGCATTTATCTTATTCCAAAACTACCGAAGGAAGCACATCCTTGAAGCATAATATACCCTACTTCTGTTTATTCTTTTATATTCATTTAGTCTGTAGTAACTTATACATACTTGTGATATACTCGTAATATTATAATATGTAGCCTACACAAGTATTATTTTAGTAATAATACCGTAAATTGAATGAGTAAACATATTTCATTGTTTAGGGTAAGAATAATAATGAGTATATAGTATATGCTGGACTTTTTTTAGTATGTTAGTAAGAATAAAAACATTTGAGTACCTACTCATTTTTGATTACATATTCATAACCTGGAAGCATAGTAGAATATACTCAAATGTTCATCTTTTACAGAATATATACAATACTCATGCTTGATAAGAATAAAAGCTAGTATATTCTCATATTTATAAGTTCGTTCTCATGTTATTCTGAGTATGGTTTGTAGCAGGCTCAATTTTGATTATTGATTTGTGTTCAGTTTAAAGTTAAATAAAAAAAAGGCAGAATTTATGAACGATGTAGTACCTCATGGAAAAATATAGAAAAAGACGTGAACTTCAGAAGCCTTTAATGCTTCACAAAAGTGAACGTGAAAAAAGTTAAACACGTATTTGTTCTTCATAAAAAAACATAACCTATAACAATATGAATGGCTATCAAATTATAAGGTTAGATTGTACTGTTAAATATAATTAACAGGGAAAGGATTTATATGTAAATACATATTTACTTATAAAGCTAATATAATTTATATTTTGCATTATCTTTATGTTTCACAATGTGTAGGGTTGAAAAATCCTACTTTTATTTTCCATATTTTTCCATATTTTAGAGTTTAGTACATATTTTCGTTAATTTCCATATATTTTCCATATTTCATATAAAACAGTCCATATTATATTAGGTTTAACAATAAAACCAAACAAAATTCCATTAACTTTTAAAAATACATTTCAACAATAGAGATTTAAACACATGTTCAGTAATCCCTTTAACATCAGAGTTATTTGAAAATTAGCAGTCCTATCAACAATGGGAAAGTAAGTTACAAAACTGTATTAATTTAATTTAAAATTTTTAACAGACTTCAGTTGTGCAGCTCAACAGTTAAATGCCAGTCAGAGTACACATAGGTTCAGTTTTGTAAATCATACTATAAAGACGGTAAATATGCCAAAAGTACGTCATTCAGTCAATTTAAAATCAAAACTAACAAGTTACATTTCAGAATTTAAAGAAGATGGTTTATCAACTGACAATAAAATATTATTTTGTAATTTGTGTCAGTGTGCAGTATCATCTACACAAAAGTTCCTGGTGCAACAACACATTACAACTAGTAAACATCAGGCCAACAAACAACTAAATTCCAAGCAGAGACAATTGTTTTTAACACAACCAACAACATCGAATGTAAGATCTGAGTTTAACATCGACCTGTGCCGTTCTCTCATCTCTGCTGATATTCCTCTCTACAAACTAAAGAATAAGGTCTTCAGGGAATTCCTTGAAAAATATACTCAACATACAATCCCGGATGAGTCAACACTTAGGAAGACGTATGCTCCATCCATCTACGATGAGACAATACAGAAGATAAGAGATGAAATTAAAGATAGTTCAATTTGGGTTTCCATTGATGAGACTCCCGACAAAGAAGGTAGACTTGTTGGTAATGTAGTTATCGGTTTGTTAAGTGAACAATATTCTGAACGAATTCTTTTACATTGTGATGTTCTAGAAAAGTGCAATAACAAAACTATAGTTAAACTGTTCAACGAAGCTATGGGTATCCTGTGGCCAAAGGGTATTATGTACGATAATGTGTTATTCTTTATTAGCGATGCTGCCCCTTATATGGTCAAAGCTGGACAAGCATTATCTGTTGTATATCCTAAATTGACTCATTTTACTTGTGTGGCGCATGCATTTCATCGTGTGGCAGAAGTGGTCAGAGACAATTTCCCTAAAGTAGATTTGTTGATTTCATCAGTGAAAAAAGTATTTCTCAAAGCTCCCAGTAGAGTTAACGTGTTGAAAGAAATGTACCCTGAAATTCCATTGCCACCAAAGCCAATTTTAACTAGATGGGGTACATGGCTAGAAGCAGTTGAATATTATGCCGAACATATAGACTCTATTAACAATGTTCTCCTTGCATTGGACTCTGAAGATGCAGTCTCAATTGATACTGCGAAAACAGTTACCTGTGACATAAGTGTGAAGAATGACTTAGCTCACATTCAGCATACATTTTCATGCATCATAAAAACGCTCAAAAGTCTCCAAAATAGGCACCTTTCACTATCTGAAAGTTTTGAAATTATAAATAGTACTGTGGAACAACTGAATCGTGGTAGAGGTAAAGTTGCAGATGCAGTAAGAGCTAAGGTGGACACTGTACTTTCAAAAAACCCTGGATATGAAGAACTACAAAAGGTTGTTGCTGTGATGAGTGGTGAATCAACAGTGAAGATTAACTTGGACTTATCCCCAGCAGACATTGTGAAATTGAATTATGTACCAGTTACTTCTTGTGACGTCGAACGCTCTTTTAGTCAGTATAAATCTATCCTCAGAGACAATAGAAGAAGATTCACTTTTCAGCACTTGAAAGAAATGTTTGTAACCTATTGTTATGGTAACAGACAATAAAAATTGTGTTTTGTTGAAACTACATTGGAAGATAAGGTACGTCCATTATATTTTTTGTTTAGTTTGATTAAAATGTACCAATATTTAACGTACATAGTCATTTTTTTATAATTTTAAGTCCATATTTAATTCCATATTTTGGTAAAAATCCATATTTAATTCCATATTTTGGTAAAAATAACTACATATATATTTACATATTTCATATATTTTTAGTCCATATAAATCCGTTCCCTGATAATTAACAATTACAGTTTATTTTGTAAAATTTTAATTACAAAATGCAATTACTTGTAACTTTAAATTATATATATAACTCTCCATAATAAAAAATAGAATTAGCATAACTGGAATTCTAGAAATGGATTGTAATTTCTATCCAACATCCGGTAATGACGATTTCCCAGTGCTATTTTCTTGTTTCCTGTTTATTAACGTCACTTATCTGATCCACTCTCTCTTTCATGTTTATTTATTTATTCATTTACTTATTTATTTGTTTATTTAATTAATTTATTTAATTAATTAATTAGTTTATTTATTTATTTACTTATTTATTTATTTATAAAAAACAAAACACAAACCACTACAGCATGAGGATCAAGGCTTCTCATGTGGATAGCATGTGAAAGTCTATTAAAAAAAACTGAGCATCACGGTGCAATGTGGTCAAAGAGGATAGGTAACACAAGTACATACTAACTTTTAAACGATCAAGAAGGCTGTAGAGATGAGTTATTATATTCGCGTTAGGTAGAATGTCTTTATTCTTACGAAAATGAGTATGTTCCAGTGGTTACGAGTATATAATCACAGGAAGTGCTCATACTCAAAAGTATAAACCTTGAGAAAGTACTTAAGCTTTATTCTTACTTATTGCATGTATTCTATGAGAGCATATCAGAGGATAATGAGGAAGGGGTCTCGTGTTTCCATTATTCTGATACTAGATGAGGTAACAATCAACATCATGACTCACCTATTTAAATTGTCTTCCAAAATTTAGAACAGAAAACCGGTTTTTTTTGGGGGGGGGGAGGAAAGAGGGAAGGAAGTAAATCCTTTTAACAGAGATAATAAGATTTTGCTCACCAGCTGCAGACTGTGTTCCGGGTTGTGGGTGAGTGAAACCTACGGCTCCAGCTGGTGGTGCAGATGCAGCAGCGTAGCCATTGTAACCATTGATACCAGGATATGGAGGTGGCATGTCAGTCATGAACACTGAATTTGCTGTAATGAACAAAAATATATCAAACTCTGCAATTTACCAGTACGTTCTGGTTTACTGTTGCTAGAACTTTAACAGGACAGCTGTACTTACGAGGTGGCGCATCAGGAAATGCATGTGTTGGTGGTACCCAACCATAATAACCAGCTGGTGGTGGTGCATATGCTGGAGGTGGGGCAGCGTACCAAGGTCCCATTGGTGGGGCATATGGTGGAGGAGCGTCCCGTGGTGGGCCACTTCTGGATGCTGAAAAGAAAAGAAGTACAACAGTTTTACACATTGCCAAATTCGACAATACAAAGTATTGAATATGGTATACTATTTTTTTTTAACTGCCTCCCATTGGAGGTAGCCCAGAAGGACTCAGTATACTCTCCTACAAGAATTTTACAATATTAAATGTTTACATAAATTCTGTTGACAAAAATTTTAAAATAAACATATATGAATTATAAAGTGAAGGAAAAAAAATTAAACAGAGTGAATATGATGACTCAAAATTTGGCAAGAGCATTTCAAAACTGAAGTTATGATGTCAGTAGTAAGTGTCTGTGGTAGTTCAAAAGTCTTCCTGAAGCTTTCAAAGAACTTGGGAATCACACCACGAGCTCCAATAAGAAGACCAATCACCTCAATGTTTTCAAGCTGGCATTTTGCCTTGAAGTAATCAATAAATGTTGATCTTTTCTTGATTGACATCCTCCGGCTGGCTACTCCCCGTTTCAATCCTTATGGTAGGATCAATTATATATCCTTTCTTGGTAGTCTGGGAATACGCTATGATGTCAATACGTCTAGAGGAGCCATTAGTAGCAAGGCAAAAAACTTCCTCTTCTACAATCCAAGACTTTTTTCTTAAAGCAGTTGCAATTAAGGATCGAACATGATGGTGTCTGGCATTTCGGAGGAGTAAACCTCTGTTACACTGACCTTGGACATGGGCAAGGGTTTCAGTCTCGGGGCAGCCATGTTTGCACCGGGATCCGTCCAAAGAGCGACCAGGTACTCCTCTAACTGCTGCTAAATTGGCATTCATTTTGAGGCAGGTTACCCATTCAGATGTAGATAGTCCAGACTTATTAAAAATCCAGGCATTGGCTTTAGGTACTTGGCTGTACAATTCTACACCTCTGCCTCTTCCAGGGACAAGTTATAATAAAATGAAACTGATAACGGACTTGATACTTTTGTTTTCTTTATCAATAAATAACATACAATTCTTTTGCATAACGCATTATGACCATTAATTGAAACCTGATTAGTTTGTGATAGCAGTAGCATCAACAGGTTCTATTTTCGAGGACTTGGCCACTTTTCCCAGATTGTTGCCAGATGTATGATAGATATCGCAGTGGGGAATCTCAAAATGTTGCAGCCAGTTCAGCCACACTTGTAGACCCCCTAACCGACCACCCAACAAATCGTTCATAATCAAAATTACGTTTTATGCATCCTTAATTACAATCACGAATGGGCTTTTTCATAACTTTAAAAACAGTGAGTGGAAAAGAAGTATGTTAGTTGCTCTCAAATAAAACTAGTAACTTAATATAGAATCAACAACAATAATTACACTATGTCCACAAATTACTAGATGATTATATACAGAGCAAACCAGAAGTAATGTCATTTCAGGGGGTTATTCGGTAATTTCCTAGAAGACGGGCAAATCCAACATGGCTGACGAAAACTACCAAAACGTTCTGCCAACTATGAAGCTCAAATGTCACGAAACATGACAAAGTCAAAGATGGAAAATCAAACATATATTCATATTTTTAAGGAAGAACAAGCCTTTCAAAAAATGAAAACATGTTTAATTTTTCATCTTTGATTTTTATGGTGTTTGGTGGCATTCGAACTTCATAGTTGGTAGTACTTTTCTGGCAGTTTTCGTCCGCACTTTACCCCCACAAATCACTAAAACACAAAACAAAACAATAATTTATCACCTCATCAAACAAAATTCAATCCTCATTGAAGTCTTCAATGACAACCACTTCACTTGCATTATGACACAGGCTTCAAGGCAATCTAAACTTAAACCATGCAGCCAACAAAGAACTAAACCAACGCTTTGTCGTACAGTCAACTTCACATACTAAACCATGTATTTACACAAAATGAAATTCTCTTTGAACTCTTATTACACTTTAACTTGTACGGAAAATTCAGTAAATAATTCCTTGAAACCATAGGAACAGTTTCCTCGTCAACAATCGACACAATTTGTATTCACCAGCGATAGAATAAACCATAATCGACATAAAATCTAATACTCTGTTCTATGTTCACACATCTTTCACAAATATCATAAAATGACAAACTTTCAATAGCTTTACCCATCAGACACAATATAACACCACTCACGTCAAACAACCAAGAACAACTGACAACGTCATTACCCAATAAAAATTAACGAAAATTCTGGAACAAATGACAACTATAACCAATCAAATTGAAACAACATCACGGCGACACCTCGTATAAAAACCTAGAACTAAAGTCACTAAAAATCACTGACATTTAACTCTAAAGTAAAAAAGTTAGTCATACTTAGTACATCCAACCAGGTGCCCGTCTTCTATGAAATTACCGGTTATTCTTTGAGATATTTCAAACAAAAAAAAATTAATACAATTTTGCTAGTTTTTGCTTCCTTTTCAAGATAAGTCGGCCTCGTTGGCGCAGTTGGTATAGTGCTGGCCTTCTATGCTCGAGGTTGCAGGTTTGATTCAGGATGAGATCGATGGCATGTAAGTGTGCCTGAATGCGACAGGCTCATGTCAGTAGATTTACTGGCATGTAAAAGAACTCCTGCGGGACAAAATTCTGGCACACCGGGGACGCTGATATAACCTCGGCAGTTGCAAGTGTCGTTAAATAAAACATAACATTTTCGAGATAAAAATAGGCCTAGTTTTATATCAAACATTTCATAGCGTGTTTTGGATTTAATTCCCAATATGCTCAGCAATTTAAAAGAGCAGTGTATTAAAATATATGATTGAAAGAATTTTAGTTGTCCTTTAAATGTACAGAAACACAGATGCATTAGGGGTTATCACGCACAGAAAGATTCTTACCATTACAATATTAGTAACTTCACGTGGGAAAATTTACAGCAATTTCGGGATTCACCCTAAGTTATGGCCATATAAACCACCCCCATTTTCCGCCATGCTCTCTAATGATTAATCTGCTACTGATTATTGTATAATACTATTTATATCTCTGAAACTACCACTGAAATTCGTTTAAGTGAAATACAGACGACAATTTCCAAGTAAGTCCTAAATCTCTTATAATACACAATATCAAGCAACATTTTATCGTGTAACAATGGATATATAATAATGTTCCTGGAACTACCTTATAATCACAATAAAACTAAAAATTCAAGAAATATATATATGGTCTAAAATTTACGAACATAAATGTACCAAAAATCTTCAAACTACTGTTTCAGAGCAAAAGAACATGATCAAAATTTGCTCAGAATCAACAAAATCGAATTCTAAAGACTCTTCACTAAGGGTCTGAGGCTTATGAGTTTGATGATATCAATATTCATTCATTCGACCAGCCTCGTGTGCTAGTGGTCAGAGTTATTGACTACAGTTCATGAGGTCCCGGGTTCGATTCCCGGTCAGAATACAGGAATTTTTCCTCAAAGGGGAATGTTACTGTGTTCGTCCATGGTCTGGAAATTAGGTTAGGCTTAGATTTAAGATCCTGGCACTTCATCATCATCATCATCATCATCATCATCATCATCATCATCATCATCATCATCATCAGGGCAGCGTAATTCCGCCTTCTAGGTGCCCCAACCTCAGAAGTGGGTTATTAATAAGCCATTGCCAGGAGAGACCAGAAATATCAGATGACAACCAAGTGGCATTGGATAAAAAAAATATATATTCATTCATAGTGTTCTGCAACAGGACAGGTCTTTCACTGCAAATCCAGCATTCTTCAATCTTTTCTACTTTCTGCCCTCCTCTTTGTCTCCTCATATGACCCCTATATCTTAATGCCGTCTATCACCTGATATCTTCTTCTGCCCCAAACACTTCTCCCATTCACCATTCCTTCCAGTGCATCCTTCAAAAGACAGTTTCTTCTCAACCAGTCACCCAGCCAATTCCTTTTCCTCTTTCTTACCAGTTTTAGCATCATTCTTTCTTCATCCACTCTTTCCAACACAGCTTCGTTTCTTATTCTGTCTGTCCACTTCACACACTCCCTCCTTCTTCATATCCACATTTCAAATGCTTCTAGTCACTTCTCTTCACTACGTTGTAATGTCCATGTTTCTGTCCCCATACAATGTCACACTCCACATAAAGCACTTCACTAATCTCTTCCTTAGTTCTTTCTTCAGAGGTCTGCAGAAGATGCTCCTTTTTCTATTAAAAGCTTTCTTTGCCATTGCTATTCTCCTTTCGACTTCTTGGCAGCAGCTCATGTTACTGCTTATAGTACATCCCAAATATATCAATATTAACGCAATTAAATTCTTAAAATTAGGCATTTGAGTACAAATATTACTACCTAGATCTTCACAAAAATTCGTAAACGTAAGTATGGAGTCTAAAATTTGCTCAGTAACAATACAACACAGATCTTCAAGTTCAAAACTGGAGCAAAATATTATCTACCTACACCTTTAAAAGATTTGATTTTTTTTTTTTTTTGGAATACCTTTCAGAAGTATTGAGTACAGTATACTATATACTAATTTGATTCTATAAAGTAAGTTCAGAAACGGTTATATTACCGATAATAAAAGAAGAAATGCATTAGCGAACAATTAATAGCTGGCACAACTTTCGGGAACAATTAAGAAAAATTTAGTAGACATTACTACAGACGTGGACAAATTATTAACAAAATTCTTACAATTTTGCATATTTCTATCATTACAGTAGATATAAATTTGCAAAAATGTCAACTGTAGTCTAAATTGAAGAGTCAAATTTTGTAAAAATATATAATAAAAATCTTAAATTTTACTAATAAGTGTAAATATGCAAAATGTCAACTGTAGTCCAAATTAAAGACTCAAATTTTGTAAAAATATGTAATAAAAATCTTCAGTTTTGCTAATAATTTGTAAATGTGCAAAAATATAAATTGTAGTCTAAATTGAAGAGTCAAATTTTGTAAAAATATATAATAAAAATCTTCAATTTTACTAATATGTGTAAATATGCAAAATGTCAACTGTAGTCCAAATTGAAGAGTCAAATTTGTAAAAATATATAATAAAAATCTTCAATTTTGCTAATAATTTGTAAATATGCAAAATGTCAACTGTAGTCCAAATTGAAGAGTCTGATTTTGTAAAAATATATAATAAAAATCTTCAATTTTGCTAATAATTTGTAAATATGCAAAATGTCAACTGTAGTCCAAATTGAAGAGTCAAATTTTGTAAAAATATATAATAAAAATCTTCAATTTTGCTAATAATTTGTAAATATGCAAAATGTCAACTGTAGTCCAAATTGAAGAGTCTGATTTTGTAAAAATATATAATAAAAATCTTCAATTTTGCTAATAATTTGTAAATATGCAAAATGTCAACTGTAGTCCAAATTGAAGAGTCTAATTTTGTAAAAATATATAATAAAAATCTTCAATTTTACTAGTAAGTGTAAATATGCAAAATGTCAACTGTAGTCCAAATTGAAGAGTCTAATTTTGTAAAAACATGTAATAAAAAATCTTCACTTTTGCTAATAATTTGTCCACGTCTGTAGATATTCAATAAAAATAATGGATAACATAATATCTTTCTTCAGTTTAATATGCTGGCATGCACACAATCAAGAAAATAAGTTATAGCCTTCTTTTACACTTCAGAACTCAAGAGGAATATAAAATGACTTGACAGTAGTGTACATTTCTGGACTTTAATACCGACGTAAAATCACAACACACTTCCTCCAATCTCTGTTGAAGTCCCATGCTGACAGAGTTTAAATTAAGCTTTGTAACCCTCCACTTATAATTAGTGCTTACATTCCATATGCTAGACACAATAAGAAAATAACTACAATATTTCGCTTGGTAACATGCTCAAACGAAGTTCTGTTGCACAGACTTATACTTTCTCTCTGTGTGACTCAACAGGGAATGCTTCTCATGCACGACAGCCATCTCCTTACTGAACAAACATCAGAGAAAGTGAAAGTTCCTCTTTCCGGCTTGTTTTTAGCAATGACTGGCAACATTTATAAAGCCAGTTCATTATACTGGATGTACCATTATACTAGGTTTTTAGAGGGGAAAAAAAGTTGCTTACTATAATAAAAACCTGTAAGATGAGAAAGTAGACTTGACTTTACACGGAATACAATATAAGAACCAAAAAAAAGGAATTAGAAGGATATGTAAGATTTTACATACATCAAATGATGGCTATTCAAATAACTATACTCCAATCTTTAATATATTTTCACAAGGTAATGTTTTATTAACCATCAACCAGTGGTCCCCAAACATTGGAGCGTGGTCCAATTGAGGGGTTTGCCGGAAAAAGAGCATATACTTCAATATGGCGAATTGAGATGCATGAAATCTAAGATTTTAAAACGCACCTGAATAAAATGTTATACACGCACGCAGCCCTGTCCTACAGGTATATACAGTACAATCAAAACAAAATTTCACTACTATAATTATTCACTACATTTTAAACAGTTTTCCCGAAGAAGGGTGTATAGGTCTATCCGCCTTTCTTCCGGCAAAGCCCTCAATTGCTGATCATGGGGCTTTTCTGACCTTACAATATAAAGATACAAGATAGCTTACACAGAGAAATAAAAAACAACATTTACAAAGGATAAATAATACAACTACGCGAAATTAAATAACAATTAGTTCTCGGGTCCCTTCTTCTTTACGTCTTTCTTTGCCCTACAGACGAACATATTAATCCAAATAGCTACCACTAATATCACAAATTTCTAACGCAAGGATCGGATCGCAAGATGTGGAGAGAGACGACAATCATAAACATGAGCTTTTAGGCTTTCTTCACAACCGAATGTATACGTTACACCTAACAGGTCCCTAATCAGCTGATATACTTCGTTGGATGGATGTAGTGAGTGTCTGACTTACGCCGTTCATAAATTATTTTAGGCATCACGCACAACACGACTAAGGGTGGATACTTTTCGTCATTGAAATTCTCTAATTCACAGAGCTTGCATTTTAGTTTCAATAATGACTGAAAACAGCTAAAATAACAAATAAACATAGACGGGTGGACTGATTAATATATTGATTCATATGATGCGTTTGAGTAAAGAGACACTAATTTCTAATACGCGGATCTCTCAACGTAAGTTCATGGCTCTCAGCTAGAGTAATGGGTTCGATCCCCGATTATTCTTTTCGTACTTTATAATTTCGAACTCCGATTCCAGGTGATATAGAATGTTCTAGTTAAAACTACTTTGAAACGGAAATATGTAATCGATCGAATCATTACATGAACGAGAATGTCCAACAGAAATACCTATAAACCTCTAATCCTGCCTTCGGTAATCATTCACGGTTCGAATCTCTGAAACAGCAAAAGTGAAAAATAGCGAGAGAAGAATGAATATAACATGTTCCAACAAGCAGAATACATTAATATGACCCAACTCCACGCGGGTTAGCGATCTGGTTAATCTTAGACCATATGGTCCGTCATGGACTGAATCCATCATTTTTAGTCTGCCCAGGTTGTGACGTTCTCATGACAGTATCCTAAGAAGAAGTGACATACTCGTATCTTTAAATGAATTAATTATGTTACAGCTCTACACTGTCTCATTAACTTTTTATTTTTACTTATTAATGGAGAAAAATACGTTTTGGGACCGGGAATCGAACCCAGGACCCACATCTTGGCGCGCTGAGTGCTCTTTCCATCTTAACTACGCTGAGACCCGATTCCCAGCACCAGCCGAACTCTATATGCTGTCATTGGCATACTATAGCTCGCGCAAGGAACGATTACCGAAAAGCAATGGTGGCGTTGCTGTTTTGACGTGTGTATGTAGACACGCCGATGGGGCGAGAGATCGGGCCGATGGAAGTACCGTCCCTTCAAAGAAGATGAACAAATAAGGACATCGCTGTGGAAATAAAGAACGTAGCAAGAGAAAAATTCGAAGCTAATTAAAAGCGCAACATATGTTTACGAATGAAATAATAATAATACCGCGCGATACAAGACACGTATTCACATGCAATGGAACAAACTAAAGTCGTAATGTAACTATCACAACGCAAGACTGATTCTATTGATGTCATTTCGCTTCCGACTGTACTCTTGAATATCATTCAAGCTATCTCGTGACCTTTCCTGTCGCCCTCTCTTCCTTATCGCATTGTTTCATTCGAATTCCTTCCGTCGGTATTCCCTGCTTGCGAGACCTATAATATATGTGTGTGTGTGTGTGTATATATATATATATATATATATATATATATATATATATAGTGAATTTTATTTCCACTCAACAATAGGATTTTATTCTTCCAACAATAATTCCTTTCTACAATTCACCTTAACGCTCTCGTCAACAATAGGATTTTCACTTAACACAGTATTCGTTATGGCACTCCACTGACGGCAATGTCAATTTACTTGGACTATTACGAACAATGAACTGTTAATCTTAACTAATATTTACAAAGCACTATTTACAAATCAGAACTATCAGTTCTCAGTTCACAGTTCTTCTATCTAAGTCACTCGAGTTCACAGTATCTCGAACCAAAGACCTTCAGAGACAGTTCACTGTACTCGAACTCAGGTCCCTCCAACTGCGGTCCACTGCACTCGAACTCAGGCCTTCGGATGCTGGCACAGTTGCGGACGCACACTCGAGTCGAACTCCGGTACACAAGACTGGCTTGCTTGCTCTGGCTTATTCACTGACTGAATAACTGAAAACTGCCTCGCGTTCACTTGCGCGCGCAATTTATACTCACACCACAGTTTCTGGAAAGTACGACTTCTGGATAGATCGCGATATTTCGACGCGTGCCTCCATTCTCGAATCATCTCGCATGCTGCTGCTCCCCTCCTTCACCGCGCGTAGCCATGCCCCAGGAGGCAGATGCGCGCGCACCCCGCCCAACACAAGGCCGACTTAGCCTCTCCTCCGTCGGTCGTGAGATCGAATCTCATGTGGGCGTCACTATATATATTTTGTATGCAGGAGTGCATATTTTAATGACTTTATGGCCATTTCAATCACAGTTCTAGAGAACCGTTAACACTGATATACGTATGTGTATTATATTCTAATCAGAGGACCTCGCCATCCTCTATTGAATACGTTATAATCAGTGACTAAGTGTAGTATTACGTAGATACTTATTATGGAGAAAAAATAGTATATATTATTATGTTACAGTATATTTATTTACATTATATTCAAGCATTTCAAGATGTGGAGAAAAAGTGAGCAATATGCAGCTGAATGACACTCTAAAGAAATAATATGGAATAAAACTGAATAGAAAGTCAAAGAAACGTGGAGTGCAATTCAATATGAGGTTATTAGCGAAGAAGAAGAGTGCTAAAAAGTGAGTGCAAGAAAGTTAGGAGTGGCAAAAGTGTAAGGAAAGGAACAGAGAAGAAAGTGTTAAGTGTAAGAAGATAAGATTATCAAACAGTGAATACAAGAGAATTAAAGTGAAAAAAAAAAAAAGATCTGAACAAATGAGAAGTGGAATGAGAGAGAAATTGCAAGTGTAATTAAGTGAATTAGATATTTCATGTTTTTCAATGTTATGGGTTGGGAGTAGTATCAGGGGTACTACAACTGTAGGAGTATGATAGAAATAAATTTATGGAAAGAGATAATAAAATAGGAAATTTAGGAGTGAGGCGAAAAGAATGGGATCAATACATAAATAAACAGAGGATAGAAAAAAAAATAAGTGATTTAAGTGTTGTAAAATAGAGTAAACGGAAAAGTTAGCAAGTAATGTAGGAGAAAATAGCTGGAAAATAATGATTAAGAGTAGGCAGGATGTGAGGGTAGAGAAGAAAATAAATAAAAAATGCAAATTATTAAGGAAGGAATATGCAATATTTAATAGGTGAGCGAGAAATGGAAAGGAGACAGTCTAGGTAGGAGGGAGAGGATAGAGAGGGAAGGACATAGAGCAATTCAGTTATAACAGAACATTAGAAAGTAATCAAGAAATACTCGGCAAAGAATACATTAATAGAAAAGAGTTGTATGTATAAAGGGATGGTGGATCGAAAAACAGAAATGTGAAGGTCCACCATAACTGTGAATTGTAAAGTTGACTGACAAATAAATATATATCATATATCATATATAATTCAATATGAAACATTCATACAACGAGGCAATATAGACACTGCCCCATTATGTAAAACGTGTGTACGGAAATGTGCCGAATAAGAAATGCCTATGGACTGAATGCTTTGCACACTTGAAGGGTGGTTGGTGGGCAGGTCGGAATTCGATATGCAGCCACTTTCCCGTGGTGAGTTCTGGGTTGTTTCAGTTCACAGTGACAGAAACAAGCGAAAAGCTCCATAAAAACAATTTACTATGCTATCAGTTTTAAAAGAATTTCAAATAATATATTTTATCATCACTCATATTGATTATTTACAATGAATGCAAGTCGCACATCACTAACACTGCTTTTAATTTTCGAAACTCGCCGTAAGTGTATGTGTTTGTCCATTATAAACATGACATAATTTTGTTGTCTTCAGCCTCATGGAGACCTTGCATCTGGAGTGTTCTGCCATGGTTTCGTCTAGTTTAATGTACAAAAAAACAACACGGCAAAGAATGTAAAGAATCTTTATTGATATGTTGGATTCGATGTTACTGATTAAAGCTGATAAACGTTTTGTTAGAACCGTCTATAACTTATCACACACGTTAGAAACATAATATCGTGATGGAGCTCAATCTTGCCAATAACCTTTCCTCAATGACGACGCGGTTTCTACCCCTATTTGAGTGAAAATTGCAAATTATGATGAATATGGCAGGTGCTGCAATGTTTTCATCTGAGTTCTCCCCTTTTCCTTCACCATTATGATTTTATCAACATTCCATAATCACAGCACTCTGCGAGTTGTCTAATTTCCGGCAGCCAATTACGTTGCAGGTCGGCTACATTTAAACGTGTGCGTCTTGCGATTCGCTGATGACGTTATGAAGTTCCTAAGGCTCGATAAATACTTAATATAATCGCCCGCCATTTTGGCTCTTTCGTTGGCGTTCGCAGAAAGCATACGAGGACGTTATTTGCCGCTTAATTATTTGCTGAATTACAGTGTGTTTGATTTATTATCATAGGACCTACGACATGATAATGTTTAACGGTGTGGCAAACAGATTCCTCGTATGGTAGCTGCGCAACGAAAGAACAAAAATGGCGAACGATACTATCTACTTAGACCTTACAGAGCCTTCACTTCCTAAGACGTAAGCAAAGAGAAGGAGTCACGCCGGGAATAACAGCGTCGCGACTATAGTACCACAGTTTAGTACAGTAGAACCTCTATTATCCGTGGTAATGAAGGGGGTGGAGTGAACGGTTAATCGAAAAAATCGGATAATCCGTACCATAAACAGTTTTCATAAACTAACTACATAATATTTTCCTAATTTCCTCCATGGTCTTTTCTTTTAATACGCTAGGTAGTGGATCAAAAGTTCAATAATTTAAGTCTTTTATTTTTTTTTTATTTTTTACAATTCATGTTTGATTTTCCGATAAGTCAGTTATTAAAATATTATTTTATTTATTGTACATAAGTCTGGTTGTCAACGACGGGTTTTTAATGGCTAAGGAAACTCCTTATGACGACTGTCTGTGGAAACATAGGAATAGTAGAGGTCTCATGTTGTAGATTTACAAATTTTATACAGTTTATATTTTATTTTTCATTAGCCTAAATCGTGTACAGTTGTAATTCCTATTTCGTATTGTGATGTGAAATGAACCAAATTTTCTCTTTTCCCAAACCACTCAATTACTTGCAATTTTTGCCGTAGTGCAACACGTTTTCTTTTGCCGCTTGTAGAAGATATTTTGCATAAACGTTAAACAGTACGGCCATAATGCGTAAGGGTAAAGATTTATAAAAAAACACTCTGTAGGAAAAATTCGTACTAATATAATGTACAGTACTTCATATTTTTTCTACGAGCGAGAAAGACAGTCGGATAATCCACCAATTGGTTAATAGGGTAATGGATAATCGGGGTTTTACTGTATATACAGTCACGAAGCTTGAGTTGTGAGGGTGCTAGGAAGAACAATAGACTGTGCCGGTACTATTTTGCATTGCCTGTAATGAGGCAATATTAGCGATCCTAGTAGTTAGCAACTATCTATGGACGCATATTTACTATGTATTGAGCTTCGTGACTGTATATACTAGACTGTGCTAGTACCATTAAGTAGGATTTTAAGAATAAGTTCCAACATACATCATTTCCCCACAAAAATAACCGATAAAAAAACAGTGCCTTACAGTTCCATGATTAGCTCGTCAGTTGGGACAGTTTTGCCAGATTGAACACTATCCAAATGCATATAGATGTACACCAGTACACGTAAGAGCACTGAGTGAGACATCATTATATCGAGATGTGTTCTCCCAAACACCAAGCGATCGACATCGTTACATCAGTTGTCTACAGACATCGAATGATGCTAGATATTCATTTTGCCTTGAAGTCCCCATCCGACGACATAGTTACAAGTGATATTTCGAGATTGTTCGTGAAATATAGTCAATTCTGGATATGTTGTTGTTTTCTAATGCCAGGCCATTTGACCTCTTGCACTCCAATATTTTTTCAAATATATTATCATGGTCAGCCACTGAAGCACAGATTTTGAGGTGTTCCAAATCCATTTCTTGGTTTGAGTTGCACAATGGGCAGTTAGGGGACTGATATATTCCAATTCTATGCAGGTGTTTTGCCAAACAATTATGGCCTGTTGCCAATCTAAATGCAGCTACAGACGATTTTCGTGGTAAATCGGGAATTAACTGTGGATTTTGATGCAGAGAGTTCCATTTTTTCCCCTTGAGATTGTGTTATCAAATTTTGTTTGTTGAAGTCTAAGTATGTAGATTTAATAAATCTATTCACAGATTAATATGTAGATTTAGTAACAGGTCTGTAAGTAGCAGTGCTGCCCTTCTTTGCTAAAGCATCCGCATTCTCATTTCCCAGGATTCCACAATGGGATGGTATCCATTGGAATACAATTCTTTTATTGAGTGATATTAATTGAGAGAGCATTTTAGTTATTTCTACTGTTTGAGATGAAGGTGTGTGTTTAGAGACGATTGATAGAATAGCTGCTTTGGAGTCTGACAATATAACTGCATTCTTAAATTTATTGATGTGGCATAGAAGATTCCTGAGACTTTCCCTTATTGCAATGATTTCTCCATCAAAACTTGTTGTTCCATATCCAAGAGATCTATAAAATGAGAAGAGACAGCACGTAACACCTGCACCGGCACCTTGTTCCCTGGAGATCAAGGATCCGTCGGTGTATAAATTAAGCCAGTTTTGCGGAGGGTACCTAATATTAATTGTCTCTAAAGACAATTGTTTCATTATTTCAGTGTTTACTTCTGATTTCAGTATTTCTTCTGTTAAATTTAGATTATATTCTATATTTAATAGAGTTAAAGGGTTTGGTCAACTTTGGATATAGTGAACTCTGTTACAGTGAACATTCAGCTATAGTGAACCTAAATCGTTGGTCCCAACTCATATACATTAAAAAGTACATTAATATTTCCGTTTATAATGAACCCTCGCTTTGGTTATAGTAAACCTTGTATCCTGACAAATTCTTATTTGAAGTCAGATCTTCTTGTATAAAATTGAAAGAATGTGTTGAGAACAACATTCTAAGTTTCTTATTCCTTTAGTCAAAGAACAAAGGTAGGATTAGTGATTCCTAGACAATGAGCTGTACTGTAAATCCAGGCAACGTGTGATGACCTTGCCTCACTCCACCATAGAAGGGTTATGCTCAGAAACATTTCCATTATGATGGACAGCATCGAAACAATGGAAAATGAAATTGCCTTCTTTTATTAAAAGGAGACGGACATAATGTCCAGAGCATAAATGAAGGTAAGATTCCAATGGCTTTTAAACTCCATCAACTCCCTCCCAGTTTCCATTAAGTGACCCAGGAAATTCCAAGGCTGAGTCACACCATAACGTTTGTCATATCTACGTGGCCAGTCTGTTTCTAGTGTTCCAACAGTGAATGTGTTGTATAAAAATGTTGAAGCATAAAATGTTTTCTTTGGAAGATAAGGCGAATATTATATATATTTATAAGTGACACTGAACTTGGTCTTTTGCAAGCGGACATGGGTCGACAGCATAGTTTAAGTAAATCAACTGTGAGTAACAGTATACAGTGTAATCCATTCTACAAAAATGAACTATTTTATTTTCTTGTTCACAATTTCATTCATTTCTTCTGTTATTTAAGGTTAGGAGAGAGACACTTCAGATTTAGTGAACCTTGGATATAGTGAACGAAATATGCAAGTCCGCAGAGGTTCACTATATCCGGAGTTGACTGTATTGCTACATAGAGTTGGGTTGGAGATGCCCTGTCACAGACCTTGCAACGAGCAGTGAGTTACTACCCACCTCCCTTGTAGAACATCAGTGTTTGCTTTGGGACTTAGTGGTGCAACCAGCGACAGAGGACGTGTCACTGGTGGTGAAGTTGTTTGTATTTTTCATGGTGTCCACCTTTCCCGTCAAGTATTATTTTGAATATCTACACTAAGGAATCATGCAAACAATCTTGTATGCATGTATGGTGTACTTTGCTGGGCCCTTCAGATGGACATGAATTTTGTATGGTGAGCATAGTTTGTCAGCGACTGGCCATGATACAGACTGTTTTGAATGTCTATGGGAATTGTGACAGATTATTGAAGGACACGCATATGGCGTGATGGGTGTAAACCATGGGTGTTTTCAGAGTGCTTGTATTCCAGTTTTATTGTAACAGTTGAGAGTTATATGCTCATTTTAAAATATTTATTGTAGATGACATTATTGGGGATCATCAGTGTGGTTTTAGGCGTCTATTGATCAGATATTTTGTATTCGACAGATAACGGAGAAAAAATGGGAGTATAAGGGTACAGTGCATCAGTTATTCATAGATTTCAAAAAGGCATATGGCTCGGTTCAGAGAGAAGTTTTATATGATATTCTTATTGAATTTGGTATTCCCAAGAAACTAGTTCGATTAATTGAAATGTGTCTCAGTGAAACGTACAGCAGAGTCAGTATAGGTCAATTTCTGTCAGATGCGTTTCCAATTCACTGTGGGCTAAAGCAAGGAGATGCACTATCACCTTTATTTTTTAACTCTGCTCTAGAGTATGCCATTAGGAAAGTCCAGGATAACAGAGTGGGTTTGGAATTGAACGGGTTACATCAGCTGCTTGTCTATGCGGATGACGTGAATATATTAGGAGAAAATCCACCAACGATTAGGGAAAACATGGGAATTTTACTTGAAACAAGTAAAGAGATAGGTTTGGAAGTAAATCCCGAAAAGACAATGTATATCGTCGGTTTCTTGGTAAAAGTGACCAAGTCCAAAATTGAAAATTGTTGGGAAAAGGCATTTAAAGGTTTAATGATCCATCCAAAGATAACTGTTCTTGTTTAGATGTTAGTAACAAGTTATTTTGAAGGTAAATGTGCTATATTATTAGTTTTTAATATATAATTATGTCTTAAATTTTCATAAAGGTTGGATGCCTTGGAATGTGACTTGGTCACTTTTACCAAGAAACCAACGATATGATTATGTCTCGTGACCAGAATATTGTACGAGATGGAAATGTAAAAATTGGAAATTTACCTTTTGAAGAGGTGGAAAAATTCAAATACCTGGTATTTGTTACAAAGTAACAAATATAAATGATACTCAGGAGGAAATTAAACACAGAATAAATATGGGAAATGCGAGTTATTATTCGGTTGAGAAGCTTTTATCATCCAGTCTGCTGTCAAAAAATCTGAAGGTTAGAATTTATAAAACAGTTACATTACCGGTTGTTCTTTATGGTTGTGAAACTTGGACTCTCATTTTGAGAAAGGAACATAGGTTAAGGGTGTTTGAGAATAAGGTGCTTAGGAAAATATTTGAGGCTAAGAGGGATGAAGTTACAGGAGAATGGAGAAAGTTACACAACACAGAACTGCACGCATTGTATTCTTCACCTGACATAATTGGGAACATTAAATCCAGACGTTTGAGATGGGCAGGGCATATAGCACATATGGGCGAATCCAGAAATGCATATAGAGTGTTAGTTGGGAGGCCGGAGGGAAAAAGACCTTTGGGGAGGCCGAGATGTAGATGGGAAGATAATATTAAAATGGATTTGAGGGAGATGGGATATGATAGAGACTGGATTAATCTTGCTCAAGATAGGGACCAATGGCGGGCTTATGTGAGGGCGGCAATGAACCTCCGGGTTCCTTAAAAGCCAGTAAGTATTAAACTTAAATGTTCATAGTGAAAGTATTATATCTCATGTTTTGTTCTAATGAGATAACCAGATGGTCATTACTAAAAGATCCATTGAAAGATCCGAAAAAGGATTGGAACACAGCAGCCTTAACAATATACAGAAACAAAAATAACATTTGTCTACCCTACCAAGTGGTTCACATATTGTGGTTTGTTAACAATAACAGT
This sequence comes from Periplaneta americana, assembly GCF_040183065.1. NCBI lineage: Eukaryota > Metazoa > Arthropoda > Insecta > Blattodea > Blattidae > Periplaneta > Periplaneta americana. The sequence continues at coordinate 160,721,608 of NC_091123.1, forward strand.
GTATTAGTGTTATGAAGTTCCTCTTCAGCCTCAAAAGTAGATGTGTGGTTTGCCATTGCCCATTACTGATTACTGCATACAGGGTAATAGGCCCCATTTATTTTATGATACAGTCAAGTCACAAAGTTTTGTCCAAGATATACTGCTAGATTTGTTTTGTTTTTAATTTTTTTTAATATTGACTGAAGGTGAAAAACAGTATGCTTACTTCCAGGAGGAAAACTCCACTGCATATACAGTGCTATATCATTAGAAGCATTAGAAAATTCTCGTGTAATTAGTCGTGGATGTTTGCAAGCTCATTCCCCGGATTTAAATGTTTGTGATTTTTATATGTGGGGGAATTTAAAACAGGAAGTTTATGTGAATAATCCAACACACTTAAAAAGCTAGAGAATGAAATCAGGCAAGTCAGTAGCGGCCGGTGATCGAAATCCTCGGTGAGGCCAGATGCAACTAGTTTAAGTGCCTCCGATAGGAAATGTTTGTTTATGATATTAATTATTATTGTTATTATATTATTAACTAGCCACACCCGTGCGCTCCGCTGCACCCATTAGAAATAAAAATAAAGTAATTACATAATTAAAATAGGACATTTGATCCAGGGAACATTCGTGTTTGATATAAGGATAAATCGTTTATTATGTTACTTAATTTAAATTGTATTTGCATAATTAAAATGCGATAATTTTTATCCAGAGACCACTCATTTGGTCATAAAAATTATTTTAGGAAATACAGGAAACGAATGTACAGAATAGCCTATCAAGTTTTCTGTGCATAAGAAGCTATTTTAATCTTACCTGTCCTCGATTCACTCAGAAGTTACTGTAATAACATTATAGCATTATGTCCATCTAGAGAAACTACACTTTCCAATGGTGAATTAATAATTAATTATACAAATCGGTTAATTTAGCTTCTGATATTACTTCATACAAACACAGAAACATTATCTGTAGGCTATCTTTCATAGCTTTCGATTGTTGCTGTCCAAGGCCCCTTATAGACGAAGTCATTTGTTTTTTAATTCATTACACGACCTTAGATGGCAGTTATTTTAATTTTAAAACTCATTTATCTCATTAAATATCAGTCCTATCAAACTTTTTCAAAGAATAAACCTTATAGCAAATTATTTTTAAAGAAACTTTTGTTATGTAACATTTTTCACAAAAATCAATAATAAGCGAGATATTTCGATTTATTTAATTCAGGCCCCCTAATAACCCCCCCTTTTAAATAATGTATTTTGAATGCCATATAGCCTAAAATCTAAGTTACAACGAACTTAATTTATATTCCAATTTTCATCGAAATCCGTTCAGCCATTATCGCATGACAAGGTAAGAACAGACAGACAGACATACAAACAAAAATTTCAAAAAAGCGATTTTCGGTTTCAGGGTGATTAATTGTATATGTTAGGACCAATTATTTTTGGAAAATAGAAAATTACCAGAAAAATTTCGGCTACAGATTTATTATTAGCAGGGAAAGGATTTATATGTAAATATATATTTACTTATAAAGCTAATATAATTTATATTTTGCATTATCTTTATGTTTCACAATGTGTAGGGTTGAAAAATCCTACTTTTATTTTCCATATTTTTCCATATTTTAGAGTTTAGTACATATTTTCGTTAATTTCCATATATTTTCCATATTTCATATAAAACAGTCCATATTATATTAGGTTTAACAATAAAACAAAACAAAATTCCATTAACTTTTAAAAATACATTATTTCAACAATAGAGATTTAAACACATGTTCAGTAATCCCTTTAACATCAGAGTTATTTGAAAATTAGCAGTCCTATCAACAATGGGAAAGTAAGTTACAAAACTGTATTAATTTAATTTAAAATTTTTAACAGACTTCAGTTGTGCAGCTCAACAGTTAAATGCCAGTCAGAGTACACATAGGTTCAGTTTTGTAAATCATACTATAAAGACGGTAAATATGCCAAAAGTACGTCATTCAGTCAATTTAAAATCAAAACTAACAAGTTACATTTCAGAATTTAAAGAAGATGGTTTATCAACTGACAATAAAATATTATTTTGTAATTTGTGTCAGTGTGCAGTATCATCTACACAAAAGTTCCTGGTGCAACAACACATTACAACTAGTAAACATCAGGCCAACAAACAACTAAATTCCAAGCAGAGACAATTGTTTTTAACACAACCAACAACATCGAATGTAAGATCTGAGTTTAACATCGACCTGTGCCGTTCTCTCATCTCTGCTGATATTCCTCTCTACAAACTAAAGAATAAGGTCTTCAGGGAATTCCTTGAAAAATATACTCAACATACAATCCCGGATGAGTCAACACTTAGGAAGACGTATGCTCCATCCATCTACGATGAGACAATACAGAAGATAAGAGATGAAATTAAAGATAGTTCAATTTGGGTTTCCATTGATGAGACTCCCGACAAAGAAGGTAGACTTGTTGGTAATGTAGTTATCGGTTTGTTAAGTGAACAATATTCTGAACGAATTCTTTTACATTGTGATGTTCTAGAAAAGTGCAATAACAAAACTATAGTTAAACTGTTCAACGAAGCTATGGGTATCCTGTGGCCAAAGGGTATTATGTACGATAATGTGTTATTCTTTATTAGCGATGCTGCCCCTTATATGGTCAAAGCTGGACAAGCATTATCTGTTGTATATCCTAAATTGACTCATTTTACTTGTGTGGCGCATGCATTTCATCGTGTGGCAGAAGTGGTCAGAGACAATTTCCCTAAAGTAGATTTGTTGATTTCATCAGTGAAAAAAGTATTTCTCAAAGCTCCCAGTAGAGTTAACGTGTTGAAAGAAATGTACCCTGAAATTCCATTGCCACCAAAGCCAATTTTAACTAGATGGGGTACATGGCTAGAAGCAGTTGAATATTATGCCGAACATATAGACTCTATTAACAATGTTCTCCTTGCATTGGACTCTGAAGATGCAGTCTCAATTGATACTGCGAAAACAGTTACCTGTGACATAAGTGTGAAGAATGACTTAGCTCACATTCAGCATACATTTTCATGCATCATAAAAACGCTCAAAAGTCTCCAAAATAGGCACCTTTCACTATCTGAAAGTTTTGAAATTATAAATAGTACTGTGGAACAACTGAATCGTGGTAGAGGTAAAGTTGCAGATGCAGTAAGAGCTAAGGTGGACACTGTACTTTCAAAAAACCCTGGATATGAAGAACTACAAAAGGTTGTTGCTGTGATGAGTGGTGAATCAACAGTGAAGATTAACTTGGACTTATCCCCAGCAGACATTGTGAAATTGAATTATGTACCAGTTACTTCTTGTGACGTCGAACGCTCTTTTAGTCAGTATAAATCTATCCTCAGAGACAATAGAAGAAGATTCACTTTTCAGCACTTGAAAGAAATGTTTGTAACCTATTGTTATGGTAACAGACAATAAAAATTGTGTTTTGTTGAAACTACATTGGAAGATAAGGTACGTCCATTATATTTTTTGTTTAGTTTGATTAAAATGTACCAATATTTAACGTACATAGTCATTTTTTTATAATTTTAAGTCCATATTTAATTCCATATTTTGGTAAAAATCCATATTTAATTCCATATTTTGGTAAAAATAACTACATATATATTTACATATTTCATATATTTTTAGTCCATATAAATCCGTTCCCTGATTATTAGTATAGATATCATTATTACTGTATTATTATTATTATTATTATTATTATTATTATTATTACTATTACTATTATTAGTCTATTCTTATTACTATCAAGAAAAATAATAATTTCACTCACCAAATAAGCTGTTATGCTCTGAGTTTCAGTGATTGTTTCAGTGTGATGAAGCAACCCATATTATGTGTTGAAATTCCCCTTTCTTTCTTTTCTTTTTATTTTTTTCCTTTGACAGCAACAAACAAGGTCAAGAGAAGTTTATTTTGCATCACATTACCACATAACCATTTATGTTGCCCATACCAGGATGCAATAGAAACTCGCGTTTTAAGATTATGTGTCAGAAAAATTATCTGCGATGTCGCAGGTAGTCTCTCTCTTTATTTAAAACTTCCTTTCTTTCAGTATTATTTCTTCTCGAAAAAGGACACTCTAACAATGAATTAACTTCTCCAGCATTATTTCTCTCATTTGTTTCTGTTTATATTTTCCCAAAATACATAACAACATTGGCCCAGATTCACTACTGTACTACGAATTACAATAGTACAACACCCTCACTTAAGTCATAAACTGAGACATAAGGGGAGAGAATCGAGACTCTGCCTGCCAAAGAGCTGGAATTTTGTTATTTATGGCCTAGTTAGGAAAACAAGTCACCACTGCTATTCCCACCCCACTCTACCCTTGAGGCCGGCCCATGGATGGGAAGAGTGAAACATGACCAGGCCAGACGAATTGTGCCTCAGCTACAACGTTTTAAGCGTAAACTCAAAGCCTGCGAAAGGACATGAAATGCATTAAGCCAGACCCGGCATGAACGATCCCAGCCGTAGGAACAAATTTTACTGCAAAACAGGTCTATATACATCACAAGCCAGACCCGGCACGAGCGATCCCGGCCTCAGGAACAAATTTTACTGCAAAACAGGTCTACAGACATCAAAGTTTTCAAATGCTTCTACAGCGATATATGCTTCATTCAAATAACTAATATATTATATAAAAACACAAAATTTGATTTCAGTTAAGCCAAGTGACTGAGGCCCGGCCTCACTTGCCTCAGTCAATCAGCCGCCACTGAGGCAAGTGCTGGGTGAAATTACAAACAGGCTTAGAGAGTTGGAGAAGGTGTTTCAGAATTTTCTACACTGATATTATTCCTCCATCCAGAAAAGTAAACATCATTTTCAACATATGGTTTGCTAAAAAGTAAGATCAACGTAACATTTTCTTATTACCTCTTACTGGTGCATTATTTATATAACCCTAATTAACCACCATTCACGGTCAATTAGCTTTCCTCCCGTGTGAGAGTGTATTTAGATCTCCCTACTAAACACTAGTGGTGGGCAAAGTTGTTTTTTCCCAAAATAGTTCCGGTTCCAGAAAAATACTACCGGTATGTTTTAAATAACATTTCTGAAAACAACTGCAAACTAGTAATGTGGAAACATGTCATGCACAACTTTCATACTAATTTCTAAAATATAATTATTATAGGCCTACATACTAATGGTTAATGAGCGCTTTCCTTGCACAAATGCAACTGTGTTATTTATTACCACATATCAATTAAAGTTTACATACTTACAAATGGCTTTTAAGAAACCCGGAGGCACAAGAGCTCTTTACCAGAACTATTTTGGAATGCCGATGAGCTGCTTACTGTCCCCAAATGTAACAATGATTGGGAGTCTTTCTTCTTTTGGGTCTCTGACATTTAATGCGGGCAACAGTTTACCATCCCAATGAACAGTAAGAATTGCAGACATATTATTTTAAAAGTGGATTTAATTATTTCAGAAAGTTCTCTTCTCATCTTCTGTCTGATTCGATGAATAGAAGAATAGGAATATCCTGAACTAGCACCAACAGATAGCGCACGTGTACTTTGAGGGATGCACTTTGCGTGTGCATTTGTTTTTCGGTATATAAACATTGAGTATATACATAGTGTATTAGTATATTAAATACTCTTAAAAACAACTAAAAATGGCAAATTTTTGTTATGCTCCTATATGTAAAAACCAGGGAAAGCTTTTTGTCTTCAATCAGGTCCCGAAATATTCTGAATATATGCTTTAAACCTTAAAAATATATAAGTAATTAAATTGAGCCTCGAAAGTAACTACTTCAAATAAGGAATTGTTGACTACAGTTTCATTTTGGAAGAGGAAAAAGAAAAATTAATAAAAACATATGCAACCTCGACAGCGAACTATGTTAGCTTAGATTATATGCAGTAGTTGTAGAAGTTTACACCTGTAGTAAACTCTCGATAAACTGGGATGTTTATTATCCAGGACGATCTATAGTGAAATCCATTTCGTGAATAATATTTTAAATGTACTGTACCCTAATTATTAAAACCATGTTTTAACTTCGAATTTACAAAATCATCCCAAAATTGTATGTATTCAAAACTACATGTCCTTGACCTACAAAACGCACTACTAATCGTGATACTACTGCGATCATATTATATCATCCTATTAAAAATTGCATTTGATCTTTCTGCAACTACAGAAAAAAATACAAGGAATTCAATTTCCATAGTCCCATCCCTATATAAAAAAAACACATTGGTGGCTGCATATCCTGTTTTTAGCGTACGGTTCTTAATTTACTCGTACCCATAGTATATTCTGCATACTGCAGATTTCCCCACCCATCTCATGGAATCACTCAATATTATACAGGCTTACAGTATTATTTATCATCATCATCATCTGCATTACGGTATGGACCATAAGATCCGTTCCACTCCAATCAAATCAAAACTGGTCCCGCCATCTTTTTGTGGGTCTTCCTGGGTTTCTTCTCCCACGGGGGTCGTGACTGTATATTGTTCTGGTAATTGAAGTTTCTGGCATGCGCTGTATATGCTCCCTCCAATTGTTTTGATGTCTTCTTATTATTTATTATTATTATTATTATTTATTTATTATTTATTATTTATTGTAAATTTAATTAAATTATGAGGTAAGAAAATTAAATTATACCAGGTTATACAAATTAAGTGTAAATATAATTCTGACATGCACAGAAAACCAACAAGCAGGGAAAATGTAATCAACTGTAGCATAAAACATAACATCAAACAAAATTTGATAACACAATCCCATGGGAAAAAATGGAACTCTCTGCATCAAAATCCACAGTTAATTCCCGATTTACCACGAAAATCGTCTGTAGCTGCATTTAGATTGGCAACAGGCCATGATTGTTTGGCCAAACACCTGCATAGAATTGGAATATATCAGTCACCTAACTGTCCATTGTGCAACTCAAACCAAGAAATGGATTCGGAACACCTCAAAATCTGTGCTTCAGTGGCTGACCATGATAATATCTTTGAAAAATATTGGAGTGCAAGAGGTCAAACGCCTGGCATTAGAAAACAACAACATAACATAGCCCTACAACATGTTGCGCCGCATGGAACGCTCCTGCCATCTAGCGGTAAAACATTACATAAGATATCCCTATTATTAATAGGGAACTCTTCAATATTGTGACCAAGTGCCTTTGCTATCGCCTGAAGGATGTATACAGAATCTCTTACACTCAGGTGACATCTATCCAAAGCAGCCACTAATTTTGTAGTGATAAAATTTTTTGGTATCTCGCCTTGTAGTACTCTGCATTAATTTACTCTCAGAAGTCTCTTCTAAAAATTGACCAACATCGATTTCATCTAAACTTGGAAGTGCCTTATCTGAATCTTCAGATGATGAAAAAGGAGGTAATTACAACACAAGATTTAGAAATAGATGCTGCACACTGTTGTCTCGTTTTCCTTTTCTCTTCTTCTAATTTTCTTTGCTTCACCCTTTTTTCTTTATCCGCGAGTTTTCTATCTAGTCCTGCTAGATAGATTTTAGATCCTGCCTCTTGCTATTGAAGTAAAAACATGTTGTCTTCTTCCAACTTGGTTGTTTGTAGAACAATGGCATATGAGATATGTTGTTGTTTTCTAATGCCAGGCATTTGACAATAAAGTCATTTGACCTCTTTCAATATTTTTCAAAGATATTATCATGGTCAGCCACTGAAGCACAGATTTTGAGGTGTTTCGAATCCATTTCTTGGTTTGAGTTGCACAATGGGCAGTTAGGGGAGTGATATATTTCAATTCTATGCAGGTGTTTGGCCAAACAATCATGGCCTGTTGCCAATCTAAATGCAGCTACAGACGATTTTCGTGGTAAATCGGGAATTAACTCTGTGGATTATGATGCAGAGAGTTACATTTTTTCCCTTGAGATTGTGTTATCAAATTTTGTTTGTTGAAGTCTAAATATGTAGATTTAATAAATCTTTTCACTAGATTCAGTAACAGGTCTGTAAGTAGCAGTGCTGCCCTTCTTTGCTAATGCATCCGCATTCTTGTTTCCCAGGATTCCACAATGGGATGGTATTCATTGGAATACAATTCTTTTATTGAGGGATATTAATTGAGAGAGCATTTTAGTTATTTCTGCTGTTTGAGATGAAGGTGTGTGTTAGAGACTATTGATAGAATACCTGCTTTGGAGTCTGACAACAAAACTGCATTCTTAAATTTATTGATGTGAAATAGAAGATTCCTGAGATATTAAATAGATTGTCCAAATTATTTATAAAGTCCTCTTCACGGCGCTTAAAAATGTCTGCATACTTCTTTGAGTTTTTTTTTTTTTTTGCAATTCTCTCCACTTCTAATGCAAGTTTATAAGTTTTTGTGAACAATGCTAAATAGCTCTTGTCGGAATTTTGCTTCCTCCCAAATTATAACGCACTCACGAACCACAAGATTAGCACTTTAACTAAAGAGTTAATTTTACCTCCCATATGTTATAAAATAAAACTTTCAGCAATTGTGTATTTGATGATAATTTGTGTCCAGTTATTTGGTGTTTTATATCACCTATTAAAAACACGTTCCCTAGCAATGAATAATTGATTGACATTATGTTAGAGTAGCGACCCGAAGACACATACGACACAATTGGTAGGCCTAATAGATGAAGAACTGCCTGTACTGCACATACTGACTCAGCATGAGAAGTCCAGAGTCATGCGAGTTCACGCTCCAGTCGGCATGGATTACAATGCTTCAATCATAACAGAATTTTGTGTAGACATATTTTAGAGTCATTCGAACAAAACTGGAGGGTGGGCGTTCAAAAATGTTGAAGTCGGAAAGTATTATTGTTGTTGTTGTTTTCTAATGCCAGGCGTTTGACAATAAAGTCATTTGACCTCTTGCACTCCAATATTTTTCAAAGATATTATCATGACCAGCCACTGAAGCACAGATTTTGAGATGTTCCGAATCCATTTCTTGGTTTGAGTTGCACAATGGACAGTTAGGGGACTGATATATTCCAATTCTATGCAGGTGTTTGGCCAAACAATCATAGCCTGTTGCAAATCTAAATGCAGCTACAGACGATTTTCGTGGTAAATCGGGAATTAACTCTGTGGATTATGATGCAGAGAGTTCCATTTTTTCCCTTGAGATTGTGTTATCAACTTTGTTTGTTGAAGTCTAAGTATGTAGATTTAATAAATCTTTTTACAGAGTAATATGTAGATTTAATAACAGGTCTGTAAGTAGCAGTGCTGCCCTTCTTTGCTAAAGCATCCGCATTCTCGTTTCCCAGGATTCCACAATGGGATGGTATCCATTTGAATACAATTCTTTTATTGAGTGATATTAATTGAGAGAGCATTTTAGTTATTTCTGCTGTTTGAGATGAAGGTGTGTGTTTAGAGACTATTGATAGAATAGCTGCTTTGGAGTCTGACAATATAACTGCATTCCTAAATTTATTGATGTGGCATAGAAGATTCCAGAGACTTTCCCTTATTGCAATGATTTCACCATCAAAACTTGTTGTTCCACATCCAAGAGATCTATAAAGTGAGAAGAGAAAGCACGTAACACCTGCACCGGCACTTTGTTCTCTGGAGATCAAGGATCCGTCAGTGTATCAATGAAGCCAGTTTTGTGGAGGGTACCTAATATTAATCGTCTCTAAAGACAATTGTTTCAGTATTTCAGTGTTTACTTCTGATTTCAGTATTTCTTCTGTTAAATTTAGATTATATTCTATATTTAATAGAGTTAAAGGGTTTGGTTTAATTTGTAAGTTTTCTTTTAAATTCGGGATATTGATTTTCTGTTTTAATTCTTGAACAATGGACATGAAACTTTGAGTTTTCAATCTACAGAGAGGACTGTATGAATGCCAATTATTTCCTGGTAATCTGATAAGTTTTTCATATTGAATCAGTGCTTTTTCTTCTATTGTCATTTTGATGCTGTTAATATTAGTGAGGAATCTCATAGAAGAAGTCGGAAAATAAGGGACACCCTAGTGTATATGTACAATATGTATATAAAAGGCAGAAGATTGTGTGCAAAACAAGATGTAATAATTTGTGGGCTCCATAAAGCCCAGATCTAACACCCTGCGATTTTTATTTATGAGAAACACTAAAGGGTAGGGTTTATAGGAAAAATAGGTAATTTCCTAGAAGACGGGCAAAATCCAACATGGCCGACGAAAACTACCAAAACGTTCTGCCAACTATGAAGTTCAAATGTCACCAAACAACACAAAATCAAAGATGAAAATCAAACATATATTCATATTTTTAAAGAAGAACAAGCCCTTCAAAAAATGAAAATATGTTTAATTTTCCATCATTGATTTTTATGGAGTTTGGTGGCATTCGAACATTATAATTGGTAGTACTTTTCTGGCAGTTTTCGTTCGCACTTTATCCCCACAAATCACTAAAACACAAAACAAAACAATAATTTATCACCTCATCAAACAAAATTCCTCATTGACGTCTTCAATGACAACCACTTACTTCACTTCCATTATGACACAGGCTTGAATGCAATTTAAACTTAAACCATGCAGCCAACAAAGAACTAAATCAACACTTTGTCGTACAGTCAACTTCACATAACTAAACCATGTATTTACAAAAAATGAAATTCTCTTTCAACTCTTATTACACCTTAACTTGTACGGAAAATTCAGTAAATAATTCCTTGGAACCTTAGGAACAGTTTTCTCCTCAACATTCAACACAATTCTTATTCACCAGCGAAAGAATAAACCAAAATCGACACAAAATTTAATACTCTGTTCTATGTTCATACATCTTTCACAGATGTCATAAAATGACAAACTTTCAATAGCTTTAGCCATCAGAAACACAATATAACACCACTCACGTCAAACAACCAAGAACAACTTACTGACGTCATTATCCATTCAAAATTAACGAAAATTCTAGGACAAATGATGACAACTATAACAAATCAAATCGAAGGAAAATCATAAAATGACAAACTTCCAATAGCATTAGCCAGCAAAACAGTATAACACCACTCACGCCAAACAACCAAGAACAAATGACGTCATTACCCATTCAAAATTAGCGAAAATTCTAGAATAAATGATGACAACTATAACAAATCAAATCGAAGGAAAATCATAAAATGACAAACTTCCAATAGCACTAGCCAGCAAAACAGTATAACACCACTCACGCCAAACAACCAAGAACAACTGACGTCATTACCCATTCAAAATTAGCGAAAATTCTAGAACAAATGATGACAACTATAACAAATCAAATCGAAGGAAAATCATAAAATGACAAACTTCCAATAGCATTAGCCAGCAAAACAGTATAACACCACTCACGCCAAACAACCAAGAACAACTGACGTCATTACCCATTCAAAATTAGCGAAAATTCTAGAATAAATGATGACAACTATAACAAATCAAATCGATGGAAAATCATAAAATGACAAACTTCCAATAGCATTAGCCAGCAAAACACAATAACACCACTAACGCCAAACAACCAAGAACAACTGACGTCATTACCCATTCAAAATTAGCGAAAATTCTAGAATAAATGATGACAACTATAACAAATCAAATCGATGGAAAATCGTAAAATGACAAACTTCCAATAGCATTAGCCAGCAAAACAGTATAACACCACTCACTCCAAACAACCAAGAACAACTGACGTCATTACCCATTCAAAATTAGCGAAAATTCTAGAACAAATGATGACAACTATAACAAATCAAATCGATGGAAAATCATAAAATGACAAACTTCCAATAGCATTAGCCAGCAAAACACAATAACACCACTAACGCCAAACAACCAAGAACAACTGACGTCATTACCCATTCAAAATTAGCGAAAATTCTAGAACAAATGATGACAACTATAACAAATCAAATCGATGGAAAATCATAAAATGACAAACTTCCAATAGCATTAGCCAGCAAAACACAATAACACCACTAACGCCAAACAACCAAGAACAACTGACGTCATTACCCATTCAAAATTAGCGAAAATTCTAGAATAAATGATGACAACTATAACAAATCAAATCGATGGAAAATCATAAAATGACAAACTTCCAATAGCATTAGCCAGCAAAACAGTATAACACCACTCACTCCAAACAACCAAGAACAACTGACGTCATTACCCATTCAAAATTAGCGAAAATTCTAGAACAAATGATGACAACTATAACAAATCAAATCGATGGAAAATCATAAAATGACAAACTTCCAATAGCATTAGCCAGCAAAACAGTGTAACACCACTCACGCCAAACAACCAAGAACAACTGACGTCATTATCCATTCAAAATTAGCGAAAATTCTAGAACAAATGATGACAACTATAACAAATCAAATCGAAGGAAAATCATAAAATGACAAACTTCCAATAGCATTAGCCAGCAAAACACAATAACACCACTAACGCCAAACAACCAAGAACAACTGACGTCATTACCCATTCAAAATTAGCGAAAATTTTAGAACAAATGATGACAACAAATCAAATGGATGGAAAATCATAAAATGACAAACTTCCAATAGCATTAACCAGCAAAACAGTATAACACCACTCACGCCAAGAACAACTGACGTCATTACCCATTCAAAATTAGCGAAAATTTTAGAACATATAATGACAACTATAACAAATCAAATGGATGGAAAATCATAAAATGACAAACTTCCAATAGCATTAGCCAGCAAAACAGTATAACACCACTCAAAGCCAAACAACCAAGAACTGACATCATTACCCATTCAAAATTAGCGAAATTCTAGAACAAATAACAACTAGGCCTAATAACCAATTAAATTGAAACAACATCACGGCGACACCTCGTATAAAAACCTAGAACTAACATATAAAAGTCACTAAAAATCACTAACATTTAACTCTGAAGTAAAAAAGTTGGTAATACTTAGTACATCCAACCAGGTGCCCGTCTTCTATGAAATTACCGAAAAATCATTCTATAGATGAACTAAAAGCCTATATACGAGAAGAACTCGAGGCTATCAATGATGTGGAACTTCAGTTATTCGTTTCAGAAGATGTCAGTTGTGTGTGATGTCAAATGGGGACCATTTTCATCAGCAACTGTGAGCATGGTAAGTCCAAATTATTGAACTTATTGTTAGTTCTGTTATGTACTGTAGAAGTGCCAGAAAAATGGTTATGCGCTCTCTGAAAATCATGCTAGCAGTGGGCCACGAGTCACTTGCAGTTTCTCGCTCACGTCATAATAAACCCTGTATAACATGTCTGATCGAGCTATGTTTGAATAAGGTTGCATAGGCGTAAGTTTGGTTCGCAGTGCTGTATTTCTCAAAATGGAAAATAATTTCGAATCAGACCTATGTTCATAGAAACTTTTTACTTAAAATGACTTCAGGAATAAGCCTCAAAGTTCTAGTCTAGCTTTGTGAAACATATTTTGCATTCACTATAACATACACATTTTTCAGAAACAGAACTCAACTCACCCATTTGTGCAGCTTTCAGCATTGCCTGTCCAAAGTCAATGGCACCTCCAGACTTGAACATCAACTTGAACTTTGCTTCCCCGACCCAATTTCCATTTGGCTGAGCTCGAACTTTGCCTTTTATGTAGTTTGCTCCAAACACCGGTTGCTCTAGCTCAACCTAAGAGACACAATAACGAGATTCACAACATTAATCTACTAATATATTACTTAATACCAGGGGCGAATGCTAGTTATGAAAGTTAGGCTTGCTCTTTTATTCATAGGGGAAGATGGGAGGATATAATTCATAATTAATAAAAATAATCAGACCCACATAAATAATTTATTTTATAATTATGAAATCATTATGAGCCATGGATCATATTCGCTTATCAGATGTAGAAGTTCGATATAATACAACAAACATGGCCGACAAAACAGTTTATTTAGTTTTTTCGACCCTGCTAACCAATGCATATTGTTGTATTGAGCTGCACTGAACGAGCGCACATATTCTCTATTTTTGTCTTCTCTTGAATAGTTCTTCGGGAAAATGGATTTAATAATAAGGTTTCAATAACACACAATTCCGAAGTCATTGCAATACTTCAAATTAAAGTTTAAGAATTAATAATACATGCAGCAGTTAACACATGCATTCCGCTCATACAATTACATTGCACTCGCGCACATTCCCGCTGTCAATACTGGTCTGTGTAACGTTAAATAGTCGTTGGTGTAGCTCTCGGACCAGAGCTTCAAACAACACATAACAGAAGCATGTGCGCCTAGGACGGACCAAGGAGGAAGGCACTTGCGCACGCATCATGTTCTCGCTATTTCTATGTCTTTCCTGTAGCTCTGAGAAACGAGCAAGCGCTGTGATACTTGCGGTATGCAACCTGCGGATGGTATTACGCCTATACAGTATTCCAAAAATCAAAATAAATTTTAATGTAGCCTACGTAACGCCATTTTGAGAAATACACATTCTACGAAAATATTGAGCTTGCGCAGCAAGCATAGCATGCCCGGAGAAATCGCCCCTCTTAATACTGACATATTGTGCTAGACAAAGTTCATAAATATCGAAAACTATAGTTGTCATCCTATGTGGTCTAACTGTTACTGTACTAGCCTTTGGATCATCCAAGGCGATAGAATTTTTGGGCAAATCAAATGTGTTATCAATATTACAATGACAGCCATTCAATTGCTATAATTAATTCTGATTTTAAACTAAACAAACTAATTCTAAAACACAAAGTTCAATATCTCTTTCTTCACAATGCATCTTACTTACATCAGTCAAAGTAACAAATGGAAAACTGAATGACTGCATTTTATCTCTTGCTTCCTTTGCATTGAAAATCATGCGGTGAGTGGTTAAGTAGAGGCGTCCATGTTTGGTGCCTTTGAATTCTGGTTGGTCTTGACCATGAAACTCCATTGTTACATTGTCACAGAAGAGAAGAATGCTGAAATTAATAACAGAACAAATTACAGTCATGTCTTACAAAAACTGAAATAGGCTACAAGATTTATTTACAAAAACTTCAATCAGCTATTTCTTTGTTTAGTCAACTATCCGAAGACAGATTTGAATCTCATAAGCGACACCAATAAGGAATCACTCATAAGGCAACTAAGGCACGAGATAATGGAATAAGGTGGGCAGTTCCTTTCCCCTTCCAATGCATACGTCACTGACTAGTAATATATTACTCTAATCAGACTTCAGACATATACAAACAATACTGTTCTTTCTCCGGCACATATTAAACTGTCCCCTCAAAAAAAAAAAAAAAAAAGTGAATTCGGTGGTTATTTTTTTTCCCCCCGTTGCGTAAATGTGGTGTATACAATGTATAAGAAATTCCAACCATTTGACGTTCTTATAAACATAGCCCACAGTAAATTATATTGGGCAGCTTCTTTTTCTCGTGTACCTAGGTAGGGCTCAATATTTTTAGGGCACACAAAAGTCATTTTGGATATTAGGACCAAGAAACAGATATTATTACGGACTTATTTCTGTGTTCACATCTGATGTAACAGAATCTAATAACTCGTTTTTAGTGTAATCTATGAAACCGCATAGACCTAATCAAGGGCCGAAATAACTTTTAACACGCACCTTACAATGAATCCGATACACCACAAAACTAATTAAATTCAATTCTTTTGATCAGTGAAGGTTTTATTATACTGTAATATTCTGAATTCGTTCACTTGTCACTTGAATATGTAACGCAATAACGTAAAATTATAAACGAGTTAGCCTAAGTACTCGAATAGGCTACATTCTGCCAATTTACGGAGGTCATGTGCAAGATTAACCCTCCAATTTAAATAATATCGTCTAAGGATTCCCCTCCCTAAATCGTAATGTATAACATCTTACAACAAATGGTTATCAACGAAATAATACAGTATTTTAAATATTATAGGTTAGATCTAATGACAGATCTAGAAAATTCCAAACATTTCATTCGTATCCATGTTATTTTAAAATACCAATAAACAATATGTTACTAACCATTCTCCTGCATATATTAAAACTCCTCCATTTGCATGTGCTGTATTTAAAGACATTCTGAATGATTTAACGCCAAATGAAACGAATAAATATACACTATACTTTACTCTTCCACAACTTCAGCAAATTCATCTACGTGATAAGTCTCCCACTTCTACATCTGTTCCGTGTCACATGATGATGACGTTCCCTGTGACGTAACGCGAAGACCGCCATACTGCGCAAGGAATTTTTGAGCAGAAATCAATGCGAATATTTCGATGACATGCGTGTGGAAGATGTAATTTTATTTCTGTTACCCTATTTCATCTTCCTTGCGTACTCCAAACTGTCGCTGACACATCTCTTGTCGTTTTTACAAAGTGAAAAGTAAAGTAGAGAATGTGTCGTTTCACAACCGCTTAAATAAACAATTAAATAGTATCGCAATCAAATATACGGCAACAATACATTCGGCATTTGCTGTGTTTAATATCACTTCTTCCTTGCTTTTAATTCGTGTGAAGTAAAAGATGGCAAAGATATATTGAAGGAAAGCAACATGTCATTTTATTTATTGTAATATAAAACTCGTATAGAGTTGTTGATTTATAATTTTTCCGATCTGTGATAATGGATGAAAATCTCAGCAGAGGCTATATTCAACTGGGCAAAGCCCGAGCAGCGAACGATTTTCGTTTTACGAATGGTTTTAGTCATCTTTCACCACCGGTTGATAAATGCAATTGTATATATTTTGCATTAGTTTTAGCAGGTGTTGGTTTTCTTCTACCGTATAACAGGTAAAATATAGTAAATTTATATGTTACTATTATAGCTACGGTACATCTTTGGAAGGCAATATGCAAAATTATTATTACGCAACTTAAACGACTTTTACTGGAAATTCATTTACTATGTACGACTTTTACTGGCAATTCATTTGTTATGTATTTTTCACAGTTTCATCATTGCTGTTGACTACTTCCAAGGAAAGTACCCTGGGACCACCATTGTATTCGACATGTCACTTGTCTATATAGTGATGGCATTCTTTGCTGTACTTGCCAACAATGTTTTAGTGGAGACATTATCCCTGAATACCCGCATAACTTTCGGTAGGAGTCAAATAATTTAATACATTGTTGCATGAATTCTAGTATGTCGTATTTTATTTTTCTTTTACTTTGTTATTTGCACTTTTTATTAATTATCACAAATTATACATGAATTTTTATGTTAATTTTCATGTTTTCAGACCATTATACATTAAGGAAGTTCTTCTCACGAAAATTACGGAATATTACGGAATTAATTTCTTATCAGGCTTCTTCTTCAAAGCCAATTTGATAACAGATCACAACTTTGAACAATACCAGTAGTTAAGTTACAAAATTTACTGAAGGTAAATGTTTTAGCTTTATACAATCGCAATCTTATTACCCAGGATATAAATAATTCGTGTCATACTATACAGATTGTTCAATTTTCTGGCAGAATGTATTTGGTATGTTATACAACTTAGCCATTGGATATTAGTCTTATGGATCTTGTGATTGTTAAATCTTAGAAAAGCTTTAAAATGTAGGTTACCATGACTGGACTGTTAAACTGAGAAAAGGAAATGTCTGTTACTTTTATTTTAACATTATGTTCTTTTACTAGAATTGTATAATTTCTCTGAAATAGTCCACACATAAAATATAGCAGTACCTACATTTATTTTCTTATTATTTAATTTAACGTAATTCTAATTAAAAATAAGACATTTATTGATTGAGTAAAAGATGTTACAGATTTTATACTAACACTTAAGTTTACTTAAATCTTTACTCTTTCTTAAGTTCTTAATTTAAAATAGAAGTTTATGTAAAAAGGCCTATGTGCATAGCCTATACATATTAAAAAGGCTAGCAACGGATTTATATAAGTAACATCTGAATTCGATACTAATTAAGTGATGAGTAGGTATCCAAAATCTTTGAAATGAGTATTCCATACATGTAACATTATCATGTCATCATTTACAAGCCTGTGAAGTTCTACCTGATGGATCCACCACAGAGAGCAAGAACGCTAATGACTTCGTTGCCAAAGCCCAGCATTAGATAACAACAACAACATTATCATGTCCGTATAAAAAAGTTTGGAAAGCTTGAAATAATTGCCACCAGTCTTGCATTTCAATTATATGTGAGAAATTGTTATAAAAATAATATGTATCTTCTAAATTTATAGTAATGGCATGTTCGAATGTTAGAATTTTGAAAATGCTTATGTGAATAAACTTTTGCATCTGTAATTTTGCCTTGGACACTTGCAGCATATCGTTGGTACTTTTAAAACCCGCTAACTGCATTTGAGAAAATTGTACAAACAAGCAGAATAACATCTTATTCTTTTTACACCTTGGCTAACAACTGTTATGCATTTGTTACCGGTATTTATAAAATATAGAAGCATTTGCACACTTACAAGGTAGTGTCAACAGACGCATTTTAAAAATGTACACAGATTTCGATATTCTGTAAAAATTGGACTTATGATGTTTTGGAAGTAAGCCAACAATATTAAAGAGTGCATAGAGGTAATAACAAAATAGAGAAAGGTTTATAGACAAGTCATTAAGGCAGCAACGGATTTACTGGTAATTATCTCGAAAGCCAGTACAATGTTACAGAAATTGCAGTATTTCTTGATATTTGCGAATATAAAACTGATCTAGAATACCAAAAATCATTTCGAACAGGTAAATTAAAAGTGCAATACAGTAGATTACAATATTAAATAAATATTAAATCAATGTTACTGTTTTTCGTAAAAAAATCTCTATTTCATCCATCTATATGTAAAACATACCAGTACCGTATTAAAAAAACCTTAGCCAGTCTTCTCTATTTGAGTGCACCAAGAGACTATTTCAACTTCGGAAAGTTCATTAGCTTTTTTTTAGTTATTTATTCTGTAATGGCTGAGGCTGACAAATCATTTTCTCTCTAGCCTCCCAGTACAAACTGATGGTGATTTTCGGTTTAAAGTCGAGCAGTGCAGGAGATGTTGACTGTCCATACCTTCTTCTGGGTCGTTGCACAGGACACATCGGTTGGCCTTATAGATTCCTACCTTATGGAGGTGAAGAAATGGATATGAACCATACATTGATTCCAATCTGAATCTTGCAACTGCCTCTTTACGCCCTTTTACAATTGTTGTGGTTGTTTAGTCAACTGTCCGAAGACAGGTCCGAACCTCAAATGATACCAAGAAGGCACCACTTATGAGGCAACTAGGCCAGGAGATAATGGGGTAGGGTGGCCAGTTTCTTTCCCCCCTCCATTGCATTCATCGCCGACTAGCTACATATTATACTATAGTCAAACTTCAGATGTATACAAACAAATTGGCTGCAAAAGGGTAACTGTCGGATTCAGGGGGAGAGCCATTAATCCTTCCCTTTGAAGGCTTTAAGGAACCAACCTGGACAAATATCCAATGTCCCATCCCTACCTTCCCGTGGTGCAGCTGTTAGTAAGCATAATTTTACAAGCTGAACTAAAGGGAGGGGCTACTCATCCATTAGCACTGGTCAGCTTGATGAGTTTATGACTGAATTTGGTATAATTTTCCTCTATTCAATACCTAATTCTCTCTTTACCCTTTCCTACCCAGTACTCTGACTGAACTCTTACTTTCTTCGATCCCGGCGGCATTAGAGCATTCGAGACCTAGGGGTTCATTTCACTTTCCTTCCTCCTCTTTCTACTTTTCTGTTCCTTGTGCTGACCTGCTATGGCACTAAAATCGTCCTCCAGTGGCTTAAGGAGGGAAAGCTGGTGATCAACAAGATCTCCCAGCTAGGTCCAGCGGACCCGTCGACCAACAGCAGGTGTGGTCCTCCAGACATTTTGGTGTTGTGTATGAATGAAGTAGCCACCAAAACGTTAAAATATGTTGTTCACTTAAATCGGCTACAACTTGCCATTTTCTATCTCAAAATCTGTGCTTCAGTGGCTGACCATGATAATATCTTTGAAAAATATTGGAGTGCAAGAGGTCAAATGACTTTATTGTCAAACGCCTGGCATTAGAAAACAACAACAAATTGTTTTTCCTCTGACACATATCGTCAAGTGAGGTGTACTGCCTGATAACAGAGGCTTTTATAATAATAATTATTGTTGCTCAAATTTTGTATTATCTACTAATCTCTTTTACCCGGCTCTTCTCTGAGTTCAATACTATCCTCTTTTTGTCATAACAAAAACAAAAAATATTTTTAATTTCTAAAATAGTAGACCTATATTTCTGATACTGTACTGCAAGAATAGGTAGGTATCTAATGCTCTTGATTTGACAATAGAATTATTTTCTCTCACACACATATATGTCCAGCTTCACAGCGAGAAGGGTCGCCTTCCGGATCCTAGTTGCCATCTTCTTCTGCCCTCCCAATCACCGTCTTGTAACTCTCTGTGTGACATAGCATTATTAGCTCCTTTAATCCATGTATCTCGCGGTCGCCCTCCTTCTTCTCCCATTTGGAACCCATTTCAAGATAAGTTAGTTTTCGGCAGTCTTTCGTTTTCCATCCGCTGAACATGTCCGTACCAAATTAACTGTCTTCTTTGTATTTCTTCGATGACTGTTTTCTCTTTATGCACAAGTCTTCTAACATCTTCGTTCTTAACCCTATCTATCTCTCTTGCCTTCCAGTATTTAGATGTTTTGTTGAAGTGCTTGTTAAATAGTTCATATCCATTTCTTCTTCTTGAGATCACAATAAGCAATTTGGAGTAGACAGGATTCCAATTCCATATCCGTAACAATATTAGTGATACATGGGAATAAAATGCGATTTAGATGGTTTTTATATTAATTTTTTTTTTGTAGTAGTTAAACAAATTCGACTAGTAGGCCTATACAACAGAACTACATAATACAGTTTAGGTACATCTATAGTGTAATTTCTCCCTCAATTCTGCTGTCGATATAAAACTTTTTTTCATCATAATCTGTCACATTTCTAAAAATTAACTCTATTAGCAACAAAAAACAATTTATCGGTATTTCTCCAGCATACATAATACATTTTGTATGTGAGATTCTCGAATATACTGTACTTTTACTATATACATTTTGATTACAAAACTTTTAACACTGTATCACTTCGGAATATGTAGCCTATTATATAACAGAAAATGTAAATTTAAAAAAATGAATAATTGCATCTAGACATTTCCACAACCATGTAAGTGACCTTAATTTTTGTCCTCTTCCATGAAATTTTCTTTCGCTGGAAACACCGGGTACTTTCTTTATGCTTAGGCTTACTATCAGCGAAGGATTAAAATCAAGTTAGGTCAGTGGATCTTTAGAGTTCATAAAATTGGAATAAAATACAAATTCCTTCGAACGGAAGGTAAAATAGGAGCATGTGAATTTGTGTTACAACCAAATACTCTCCAATGATAATACTGGAAAGTTCACGGTAAAAGTGGCGAATGACTCGCCAGTGCGATCTAGCGGCAGGGATTGTAGGCAGCGAGGATGACGTGACGATTAGTGCGATGAACTGTGATATGAGTTTTGTTCCTCAACAAACACGTGATGTCGTAAGGATTATTCTGATTATAGTTGCACACCATGTCAGTTAAATGTGGAATTGTTTGTTTTTAGAAACTATGCTTAGCAAAAGCTGCTAGATCTTTCATCAGATTTTCAAAAGATAGATATAGGGTGTAGTCATGTAAACAACAGTAGAATGTTACTTTTCAATTACAAGATTATTATTATTATTATTATTATTATTATTATTATTATTATTATTATTATTTTACTACTAATACTGCTTCTACTACTACAGTTATTTGCTTTTTTCGTTTAGGTGTGCCATGCCCATATAGGTAAATAAATGCAAAGGACAAGGACTAAAGTCCTAGACGTTAGTGACGTTTAATAGGACGCATCAGCTACTATCGCTATTTGCGGTCTTATCTAAAATTCTTTAAAAAACAAAACACAAGCAATAGAGAATGTAAAAGGGAAAGTTTAGCATAAACAGTTCAATGGGCTAAAAGAGTGGAATATCACCACAGAATAGTCCTATCTAAGAGGTCACGGGTAATATGGGGCTGCTGCCATGAGTGGCCTAACTATTCACCTCGCGCTCAGCGTTGCAAGTGCTTTTAGTCAAAATATAATAAGGCTGCCAATACTCAAAGACTGCTAAATTATAAATATCACAAAGGCATCACTAAAATCGCCTACAGAAATGAAAGTATGGGAACTTAGCGTGAGAATGAACATTTTTTTCCGTTTTCTGGTTCTGGAGGGGTTGAGCCCACTTAACCCCCACCCGCTGTGGGTGCGCCACTGGCCTGAATTGTAAAGTAAGTTCGTTCACTACTTATAATCTGTATTGTATTAAATGTGTGAACTTATTTAATAAACTTATATATATGTTATAAATTGTGATATTATGGTACAAGTTGCCTACTACAGTTTCGGTCTTTTATTACTATTTCAACTTACAGCTAAATCATGTCAAAGTGAAATCTTCAGAGACTGTGAAATGAAATTAATTACAACATAATAATGTTCCACAACTGTGTAGTTATTATTTACATCAAACGTGTTTAAAACCAAGCTCTCAGGTTCATTATTGGCGGAATCAAAACAACTCCAATGGATTCTATGAGATTCCTCACTAATATTAACAGCATCAAAATGACAATAGAAGAAAAAGCACTGATCCAATATGAAAAACTTATCAGATTACCAGGAAACAATTGGCATTCATACAGTCCTCTCTGTAGATTAAAAACTCAAAAAAGTTTCATAACCATGGTTCAAGAATTAAAACAGAAAATCAACATTCCGAATTTAAAAGAACATTTACAAATTAAACCAAACTCTTTAACTCTATTAAATGTAGAGTATAATTTAAATTTAACACAAATACTGAAATCACAAGCAAACACTGAAATAATGAAACAATTGTCTTTAGAGACAATTAATATTAGGTACCCTCTATAAAACTGGCTTCATTTATACACCGATGGATCCTTGATCTCCAGGGAACAAGGTGCAGGTACAGGTGTTACGTGCTGTCTCTTCTCACTTTATAGATCTCTTGGTTATGTAACAACAAGTTTTGATGGAGAAATCATTGCAACAAGTGAAAGTCTCAGGAATCTTCTATGCCACATCAGTAAATTTAAAAATGCAATTATATTGTCAGACTCCAAAGCAGCTATTCTATCAATAGTCTGCAGACACACACCTTCATCTCAAACAGCAGAAATAACTAAAATGCTCTCTCAATTAATATCACTCAATAAAAGAATTGTATTCCAATGGATACCATCCCATTGTGGAATCCTGGGAAACGAGAATGCGGATGCTTTAGCAAAGAAGGGCAGCACTGCTCTTACAGACCTGTTACTAAATTTACGTGAAAAGATTTATTAAATCTACATACTTAGACTTCAACAAACAAAATTTGAGAATACAATCTCAAGGGAAAAAATGGAACTCTCTACGTCATAATCCACAGTTAATTCCCGATTTACCACGAAAATTGTCTGTAGCTGCTTTTAGATTGGCAATAGACCATGAATGTTTGGCCAATCACCTGCATAGAATTGGAATACATCAGTCCCCTAACTCTCATTGTGCAACTCATACCAAGAAATGGATTCGGAACACCTCAAAATCTGTGTTTCAGTGGCTGACCATGATAATATCTTTGAAAAATATTGGAGTGCAAGAGGTCAAATGACTTTGTCAAACACCTGGCATTAGAAAACAACAGCATTATTTACATCAAGGAACATAGTCTATCGAAACTCCATTACAGTTGAGGAAAGGATATGGTTATGGGTAGGCCTACATGAATGACGTAAACAGTAACACAGCTTGAAGGAAGTGTTTTATTATCCATCAAAAGAACAACAGAACATTTCGTACAGGAAAAGAAGGTTAACTGATTCAAGAAGCAAGAAAACAATAATGAAAATGAAGAAATATTTTGATATATTATTCACCCAAAAGATCTGTGTGAATATTTTCTGCAAAATGGCCGCCACTGTGGTCTAGTGGTTAGAGTGCTGGACTTATAATCCTGTGGATCCGGGTTCGATCCCTGGTGTACCCCCAATTTATAACTTGTGTTAAGCAAGCCCGTGGCCCAGGTAACACAGGGGTTTTCTCCAGGAGCTCCAGTTCCCTTGTGTCATTCCAACAAATCTCCACCATCTCATTGCTGGTGTAGTGTAGATCAGCCTCCTACGGGGCATCCTGGACAACAACTCTGTCGGTAGATTGGTCTACATAACTGACTTCTTATGGGTGAATGACGTAAGTCAAGTGCTCGCCATTAGTAAAACAAGGAAAAAAAAACTTTTTTGCAGAAGTTAGATTTTCAAAGTTACACACGGAAATATAGATTTTATTTTACATTTCAGCTGATATAATATGTTCTTTAAAATACAGGAATGTCTCCTTTTCGTTGATGTGTCCTTTTGTCCCGAAAGAGGCCTTCAGGATATGTTTTTATCTCATACCGGTATTTAAAAATTATTTACTGACTGAAAAAAAAACAACGCTATTTTACTATAAATATCAATATCCATCACTGTCTGTGACATAGGAATTCGGTACTGGAGGTGGCACTGAATGTATACATTGTCCTTAGTTCTTAGAACAGCTGGGCCTAAAGTCATGAGCAAGTAAGGTCGTCTGTGATGATGGTTGGCCTCCCATTGTGCTCCTCGTCATGCACATTTTGGCGTCCTGCTGAAAATTGTCTACAGTAGCAACGCACAATCTGCTTGCCCACAGACCTGGCACCAGTGGCGTAGCATGAAATTTTGAGCAGGGAAAGCTAACTCAAATTGACTTTCATGTATGAGGAAATGTATTGCAAAAATATAGTCTTAAAATAAATAGTAGTCAAGTCAGCAGTCCAAAGATTGGTTGGAACCTCATAAGTAACACCAATAAGGCATGATCTCAAATGGTAGTAAGATATGATTTGATTTATACATGTCTCTATCAAATAGACACATATATGTAGGCTATAATTTAACATTAGCTCACTCCCTGTCATATTTAGAAAAACCACAATATTAACGGTCGATAGATATACATAGTGCTAGTAAAATTACATCAATCAACGTTAAAAGCCACCGGCGTAGCTCTGTCGGGCGCTTGCCTGCCGATCTGGAGTTGCGTTCGGGCGCGGGTTCGATTCTCGCTTGGGCTGATTACCTGGTTGGGTTTCTTCCGAGGTTTTCCCCAAACGTAAGGCAAATGTCAGGTAATCTATGACGAATCCTCGGCCTCATCTCGCCAAATACCATCTTGCTATACCAATCCCGTCGACGCTCAATAACCTCGTAGTTGATACAGCGTCGTTAAATAACCAAGTAAAAAAATCAACGTTAAAATCTTTATCAGAAGATTATTTTTGACTACATAAATTAGTGTCAGAAACTGTTATTTCACTCATTATTTATTATATCAGCCACAGTGCACACTAACACTTCAACTGAACACAACTCGCGAAAGGCATAACTCGGAAGCTTATTCTTTCCAATGCTAAAGCTAGCTTCTTGCGAGCCTTGTGACCAGGGTAGTTTAGTTAGAACAGGATGGAAAATCTGCGGGGTGCGTTACACAGAAGAATGTGTGAAAGAAACGAGTCTGTAGAGGGGATTGAAAGCTGGTGTGTGCAGGCTTCATGTTTACTGCTGCATCACAAATCATCCTGAGCTGCCGCATCACAGCATTTAAGGCGTACATATAAATTGTATTAAAATTAATAAATAACTTTGTTCATAAACTGCAGTTTATTATGGAGTTATTAACTGGGGAAGCTGAGCTTTCTAGCTTACATTGACGCTACACCACTGCCTGGCACAGCTGACGATCAATTTCAATTGGTGCTATGCCCTGTGTATTCAAAAACTTTATTACTGACCACACTTCACGCCGTGGGAGCTGGAATGGGAACGTCCATCTTTAACAATGTAACGAAGCTACTGAGAGCACTTGGGAAGTTCCGCTAGTGCATGCACCATGCCAGGACATTACTCTATCACGTACACGCAGTCGCTTCGCGCAACATATGGTTTACTAGCTGTGGGACGAGTGGGAAAGTTACTTTATGGACGCGCCTCGTATGTTAGGCTGAGTTTACGTATTTATTAATACATTTTAATTATTTCCTTTACTTCTATATAGCATTTGCGGAAAATGGAGGGAATTAGTGTGTTTAATTTAAATATTGATCATAATCCAATGATTACTTGTACCGATACCTCAGCTAATAAACTTGCATGTGTTCTTCGTGCACTCAAGAACTCAAAACTTTTCATGAATTATAGTGGTGTTTGGTGATCTTGCATCATATTGGAGATATGACATGCATTAATACACATAGGAAATTTCATCACAGAATGTTGGATAGTTTTTGAGTTATGTGGGAAATGCTTCATCACTGCACAGTGAACTGAATTTAAAAAAAAAAAAATGTAAATAATTTTTTTAAATCGTAAAAATATTTTTTCCATATAGCAGAAGGACAGTGCTTTACACATATTAATTTTCATTGTTGTGCAAAATACAGTAATAGAGGAAAAAATGTTGAATATTTCCAAAATTTTACTGCTGTAAGCAGTACCTAACCCCTTAAAATCTCATCGAAAGTAAAAACAAACTGCTGATTGCTCTGTTGCTCACAACAACAAATGCACCATAAAAAACAGGTCGTCCTGAAGTACATGGATATAATGTCTGAAAAATACTATATTATTAATAGTACATCAGGAGTGTTTTTGTTTTGGGCATGTAGGTAATTTCCATACTAATAAGACACAATATGGATAGAATATTACGACAGAAATAGTGGAATAAAATTAATATCACGTGAAAATTCAAACTTAAAAAAATGAAGGAAATATGCGGGATTTGAACACTAACTTTTGTTTCGTAGGTAGTCAATAACCATTGAGCTACCACACACTCCGACAACAAGCCTTTGCCAATGTCCTTTCCACATGTATGCGCAGTGAACATCATCAGGCACCTGGAAAATTTTTTGTTGTTAAATTTGTATAGGCCTAGGCCTATTTAGAAGTTTTGTGAGTTAGGCTATATCATTACCTATCTGAATTATAAATACCAGTAGATAATGGCAGAATAGTGTTGTATTGTATTGTATTTATTAACATTCCATGGTATTCATACATGCTTACAGCTAGAATATGGAACAAGTCAAAAAACTTAATACTATTATAAAATCTTAATTTATAGTCACAGTCTAGATGAAATATATACAGACGAGATTTACAATATAGTCTACTAGTACAACACATAGTTTTAGTATCAATTTCATGAAGTGTTATTGAATGTCATGAATTCACCTACAGAATAGAAGGCGTGAGAAATTAGGTACTTCTTTAATTTGGCCCTAAATAATTTTATGTTTTGAGTTTCATTTTTTATATCGATAGGGAGGCTATTAAAAATTTTTACTGCCATATAACGCACTCCTTTTTGATAGCACGATAGACTTGCCGATGGAGTATGAAAGTCATTTTTTTGACGTCTATTTATGCTATGAACTGTTGAATTAGTTACAAAGTTTTCACGATTACACACGAGGAAGACTATTAATGAAAAGATATACTGACAAGCCATGGGCATTATTTGTAGTTTTTTGAAAATAGTCCTACACGATTCCCTAGATTTGGCACCTACTATTATTCTAATTACTCTTTTTTGTAATGGAAATATATTGTTGCTATCTATGGAATTTCCCCAGAATATTATTCCAAAACTCATTACCGAGTGGAAGTATGCAAAGTATATTGTTTTTAAGGTATTGCTATTTACTATCTTTTGCATAGATCTAATAGCAAAACAAGCTGAATTTATATAGCTTTGCTCTAAAGAGTGGGAGGGAAAACAGTGAGTGGAATCATATGGATAGTATGATGCAAAATTTTGGTATAGCTGTACTGCGTGGCCACCATGAAGACATTTCTAAGACTGTCATTTTTCTTTCCGTAAGTATATGTATACATCGATAAAGACAAAAACAAAAGTGTATACTGCATACACCTACATTTATAATTTGCAAAAAAAAAAAAAAAAAATTATATATACTCCCACGAGCCACGAAATTTCCTCTGCCTGAGTATTATGGTGCAGAGGGGGGGGGGTCATTCTGCTAGCAGGTAGCATTGTGACTGGGTGACAGATACACAAGTCTGTATTTTATATCTTCAGTTGATTTCTGTCGTGCTTCTTTACTTTATTTCTGTCGTGTCAAGAGTGTTGTAGATGGTTGCTTTCTGAGTGAATGGACTGGAGTGTGACGTCATGCCTCACCCATAATTCTGTTCAGATATCTCATGGGTGGTGAACTATAATGCAGGTCTACTATAGATATTCTTCCTTTGTTATTGTGTTCCATTATCAGCAATGGAAAAAGTTCAGTCTACATCTTTTCTTTTTTATAATTTCTTTCTCCTAATATTCAGATCAATGTTTTTAGTAGCATTGTGTATTTTGCTGTAAAAAAGTTGCTTTCTTCACAAGTTTAGGAAAGTAACATCTGTGAAACAATATAAACCACTTCATCAAAACAGTTTACATTCTTTATTTGTATTGTATTGTACAGTATTTATCAACATTCCATGGTATTCATACATTGCTTTACAGCTAGAATATGGAACAAGTCAAAAAACTTAATACCCGGTACTATTATAAAGTCTTAATTTATAGTCACGGTCTAGATGATATATACAGACGAGATTTACAATATAGTCTACTAGTACAACATACAGTTTTAGTATCAATTTCATGAAGTGTTATTGAATGTCATGAATTCACCTACAGAATAGAAGGTGTGAGAAATGAAGTACGAGGCGCATCCAGAAAGTAAGTTTCCCTATTTAAAAAAAAAAAAGAGAACACACACTTTCAGGAAAACATTTATTGGCAATAGGTACAGCAATGTTTCAGCTATTTTTGAGACACTTGTCATATTGTGGGATCAACTTTTGTATCCCTCTGTCGTAGAACTCTGCCACCTGGGAATAGAATCACGTGTGACAGACGTCTTCAGCTCTTCGTCGTTGCCAAAACGCTCACGATAGAGAGATAGAGAGATATAGAGATAGAGAGATATAGAGAGATAGAGAGAGATATATAGAGATAGAGAGATATAGAGATAGAGAGAGATATAGAGATAGATAGAGATAGAGAGAGATATAGAGAGAGATAGAGAGAGATGTAGAGAGGTAGAGAGATATAGAGATAGAGATAGAGAGATAGATAGATAGAGAGAGAGAGAGAGAGAGTGTGTGTGTCCGGCTGGCATATGATTGATACGTCATAGATCTGTTATGCATGCGCAATTGACATGGCTAATTACGTTTACTTTCAAGGGGAAAAAATCGGGAAACTTACTTTCTGGTTGCGCCTCGTACTTCTTTAATTTGGCCCTAAATAATCTTATGTTTTGAGTTTAATTTTTTATATCGATAAGGAGGCTATTAAAAATTTGTACTGCCATATAACGCACTCCTTTTTGATAGCATGATAGACTTGCCGATGGAGTATGAAAGTCAATTTTTTGACGTGTATTTATGATATGAACTGTTGAATTAGTTACAAAGTTTTCACGATTACATAAGAGGAAGATTATTAATGAAAAGATATACTGACAAGCCATGGCTTATTTGTAGGTTTTTGAAAATAGTCCTACACAATTCCCTAGATTTGGCACCTACTATTATTCTAATTACTCTTTTTTGTAATAGAAATAGGCTATACTGTTACTATCTGTGGAATTTCCCCAGAATTATTTACGCACATAGGCTCGCAGTTGCACAGCAGAATAATAATTCCTGTTTGATATAGACAGAATTTTGTAGAAATTTATTGTACAAGTGATAAAAGGGACAAATAATCGTGAAAGGAAGGTTTTTTTTATATATACAAACAATACAAGTTGTATACCGGTATTCCATACCATCTTAAATTGTCTAGAATGCTTGTAGTATCTCCATTTGTATGATAATTTAGCGTACAATAAATGAATGAACAAACTATTTTATTATTGTTGATGTTGCTGCTATTATTATTAATGAAGTATTCATGTTCATTATAACACTTATGATGAATATTATGATTTCAGGATATTTGGTATCTTTCTTCACATTGTTTTTTGTGGCTATATGTGAAATCGGACTGGATATATTCGAGACTAGTACTTCCTATACCATCAACCTTATAGCAGTCGCTATCGTCGCATTAGGATGTACTGGTAAGGCACTAATGATATTAGAGATTACTGCATGTGAATTGCTTCAGGAATGTCTAACCACCGCCACCACTGCCACTGCCGCCGTCACCGCCATCACCACCACCATGTTTAGAGTAATGAATGACACAAATTATGAAGAGTTCAGCTAAATAACTGAGATGTTGATACAGCGTTGCAAAATAACCTAACCTAATTAACTAATCTACATCTCGGCTTCCCCAAAGGTCTTTTTTCCCCTTAGGTCTCCCAACTAACACTCTATACGCATTTTTATAATAAAATAATAATAATAATAATAATAATAATAATAAAGATAATGATAATAATAAATATAATGATAATAATAATAAAGATAATGATAATAATAATAAAGATAATAATAATAATAATAATAATAATAATAATAATAATAATAAAGATAATAATAATAATAATAATAATAATAAAGATAATAATAATAATAAAGATAATAATAATAATAAAGATAATAATAATAATAATAATAATAATAATAATAATAATAATAATAATAATGGTGATAATGATGATAACAGTACGTGAGGTGGTGGCGGCATCAGCAATGGTGGTGGTGGTCATTCAATATTTACCACATTTATGTTATATAGCCTACAGGCTGCAGGCGACAATGATGACATTGCAAATCAAGATTTCAGGTATAACTCCCTGCAAAGTTGATTTGAATAATTTCGAGGGAAAAATTGTTCCGGGGCCGAGCATCGAACCCTAAACCAAAGGTCCCGGGTTCAATGCCCGGCCCCGGAACAATTTTTCCCTCGAAATTATTCAATGATG
Organism: Periplaneta americana; assembly: GCF_040183065.1. Taxonomy (NCBI): domain Eukaryota; kingdom Metazoa; phylum Arthropoda; class Insecta; order Blattodea; family Blattidae; genus Periplaneta; species Periplaneta americana. The sequence goes on from NC_091123.1 coordinate 160,752,833, forward strand.
ACATTGATGATAATGATTATGATTGTGTTGAGGAAACTGAAATGAACGAGTAGACAATGTATTATGCAAATTTTCTTTTTAGCAATAGCCTATTTGCCCCAAAATTACATTCCATACAAAAAGTTAGAAAAAAAATATTACAGCGTAATGACAGGTACAGTAGAACCTCGATTATCCGTCACCCTATTAACCGATTAGCGGATTATCTGACTGTCTATTTCTCGCTCTTTTTTCCTTCAGAAATAAATAACTTAAATGAAGTACTGTTTTGTACATCATATTAGTAGGTTCTACATATATTTTTACTAGAGAGTGATATTACAAGCCTTTATCGTTACACAGCATTGTCTACTGTTCCAATTGCCATTCCATAATATATAAAATGTCTTCCACAGGTATTAACAAAAAACGTGTTGAGCCAAGTATAAAAAATGGAAATAATTGAATGGTTTGAGAAAGAGAAACTGTGGCTCATCTCGCATCAGAATACGAGATTGGAGTTACAACTGCGCGATTTAATAAAAGAAACAAGGATAAAGTGTAAAAAGTATGTAAATCTACAACATGAGACTTCCGGTATTCCTATCTTACCTGAGACAGTCATTACAAAGGGTTTCCTTGCCCCTTAAAAACCCGTTGTTGACAACCAGACTTAAATTAGTGAACTTCTGATCTACTATCTAGCGAGTTAAATACAAGACCATGGAGGAAATTACAAATCTTTCATGGTACGGATTATCCGATTTTTTCGATCAACCGTTCAGTCCATCCCCTTCATTACCACGGATAATAGAGGTTCTACTGTAGTTTCTTTCAAAAACATGTCATCTAGAGATACATTGAATAACTACCAGCATTATAAACAGTGCAGATAGCAACAGAAAGGTATTGAAGTGCATCGTACGTAACTTTATTCACGACACCAATATCATGAATTTTCTGGGACTGAGTAATGATCGAGGATTCCTGGAATGAAAACGAATGCTGGTAGAAAACGAAAGTGTTCTTTATAGTTCTGTGTAATGAAATGGAAAGGAGTTTTTCGGCGAACTGTAAACATAAGTATTTTTAATTTTCTCAGAAGTATGGATCAATAATCAGTTGTACTTATGTGTTTCAGTGCAACAGTCCAGTTTCTATGGCTATACCAGCATGTTGCCAAGTCGCTACACTCAGGCTGTTATGGCTGGAGAGAGTAAGTATGTCATTTTATAATTTTCGACATGATTTTATTTGAAAGATTCACATCAGTGCAATAAAATTGAATTTAATTAAATAATTATTTATCACGTTGGGCAAGTATTAGATACCAGGCCTACTGCAGTGACTTTCAACTAGAGATCTAGTGAGAAGACCCATAGTGGAATAATTGGAGGCAACACGAAGTCTAAATTTGAGAAAAATGTTTAATGAAATGTAAACATTATTAAAATATCCTATCACCTTTATTTTTCAGTGTAAATGTAATATCTTAAAAAAATCACTTTAATTCCGAATTTCCATAAATTATTACGACTAACACAATCCACTGCCTTATTATTAAGACGACGATGGTCGCATCCTATAGGAATTCCTTCTCTTCATCTTTCCTTATTTGTAATTCATAACTAGAGTCTCTTTTAAGCCTGGATTCTTGTACTTTAAGATCTGGACTTTGCAAGGAAGACAGTTTGGTTTTGTATTTGAACATAAATCGAAATTATCATGATCACTATTACCATTACCATTTAAACTACCTATTAGTTTAATTGCTACTTCTGTTGCAGCAACAATAACAATAAGTTATATTTAGATTCTACATCGTATTTTCAGCTGATAGTATATAAAAATACAGTCACAGAAATGAGCTACTACGGATTAGTGGCGAAGCTTTTAAGAGGCTTTTGAGGCTTAGCCTACCGAAAAAATTTGAGTTATTAAATTAAAATTATGGTTTATTTAACGATGCTCACAACTGCAGAGGTTATATCAGCGTCGCTGGTGTGCCGGAATTTTTGTCCCACAGGAGTTCTTTTACATGCCAGTAAATCTACTGACATGAGCCTGTCGCATTTAAACACATTTAAATGCCATCGACCTGGGCCGTGACCGAACCTGCAACCTCGAGTACAGAAGGCAGCGTTATACCGACTACACTACCAAATTTACTAAAGATGATTATTTTTTTGGTCCTACAGAATATATCTGTTATGGTAACAATTAATATTAGAAGAGAAAAATTTGCTCCAGTACCGGGGATTGAACCCTGGTCCTTGGTTCTATGTACCAAGCGCTCTCACCATTGAGCTATGCTGAAGTCCAATCCACAGCACTGGATCGAACTCCTCTCCTCTACTGTTTTACCTCTTTGTGGCCTGACTCCAAGTTGGACATTTATGTTAACATTTTACTAAGTCAACTGCCATTATACAAGGAGCACACTCAGGTGAGTGACTTGGTGGCCGCGATTCCACAGTAATATACACAGTAATCTGTTCAGTAATATGCACTGTTGCTAGAAGAATTTACTAAAGATTATTATTTTTTTTTTTTGGTCCTACAGACTACATCTGTGCGGAACGAATTTTTCTCCTCTAATATTAATATGCTACCAAAGCCGACTTCAGTTATTATTCCTAGTAACAGCAGGCCTATAAGTTCGTAATAACGATATATTGTAACACTTGGTTGTATTCCGTACCTTCCATATATTAAGTTCACTGTTGGCAGTCATTTCAGTATGGAGAGAGCAGTACGAGCAGCGAGGCTTAAGGCAAAAAGCCTCTAAAAGCATGGCTACGACCCTGTATCTCAAGCTTGACGAGGGAACGGGGAGGGGTATCAATTCACTGCATCTCTGTACGGGACAACACTAGCCTTCTGTCACAATATTACGTGATGCTATATTGATATTCTCTGAAAGTGCTGCGTTGTTGAGTTTAGTTTAATTAAAAGTGCATGTGTGTGTGTGTGTGTGTGTTACATATTAATTTGATGTAAAATGGCTCATGTCCTGCACCGTGGCATTGTGGTCTAAGGCATCCCGCCTAGGACTCGCGTTACGGAATGCGCACTGGTTCGAGTCCTCATGGGGGAAGAAATTTTCTCATGAAATTTCGGCAAGTGTATGGGAATGGTGCCCACCCAGCATCGTGATGCACTTGGGGAGCTACGATATAGGTAGCGAAATCCGGTTGAGAATACCAGCTATAATGGCTGGGGGGATCATCGTGCTAACCACACGATACCCCCATTCTGGTTGGATGATCGTCCACCTCTGCTTCGGCATGTGGGCGTGAGGCCAGCAGCCGGCTGGTCGGTCTAGGCCCTTCACGGGCTGTAGCGCCACGGATTATTATTAAAATGGCTCATACTGAGAGAACGCTGAGGTAATTATTTGTAGAATTAAAAGAGAAACAGTCGGCCTAGCTAGCATAGTTGGTATAGCGCTGGCCTTCTATGCTCGAGGTTGCCCAGGTTGATGGCATTTAAGTGTGTTTAAATGCGACAGGCTCATGTGAGTAGATTTACTGGCATGTAAATCCTTCGGGACAAAATTCCGGCACATCGGCGACGCTGATATAACCTCTGCTGTTGCGAGCGTCGTTAAATAAACCATAATTTAGAAAAGAGAAACATTTTGAGCAGGTGGAGGAAGACAAAACAGAAATTTTCAGTTTTCATGGTATAAGAAATATCCATGGCTAACAGGGTGCTCTGAGACAAATAAATTATATTGTTATACCTGTATTCTGTTTAGGAGTGAAAATGAGTGGTCATCATTTTCTTGTGGGGTCTGTGTCACAAAAAATTTTAATATAAAAGCCGATAAATATCTGCTCTGTAAAAGATACAAGGTAAGCAAATTTTTTCAGGGTACCCAGTATTTACACCTTAGCTTTGCTACTGCTACGGACATTGAATATATGTAAGTGCTCCCTATGTAGTTGAACATTATTGTAAAGCATATGTAATACGTTTGGTTTATTTGGCTATAGTTGAATCTGTTATCAAATGTGGTATAACTGGATGGGGAGGCATTACAAAAACTGCTCTTTTTCCTCTAATTATGTTGCAAAAACGTATAATCAAAATTTGCTTGAAAAGATTACTGGATTATCCAACAAATCTGATCCATTCCGAATTGAATGTTTTTAGAATTGACCAAATTTATAAATACTCTAATGAAATTCTACCATAAAAATAGAATGAAATTTGTAGCTTAGCCACATGATCATAATACAAGACGAAATTAAATTCTTAATTTAGTTGAACCTAAATGTTTCACATCTGCTGCTTTACTACACAGTACAAATTATGGTCCACGTCTATATAATTCGATAATAAAATTTCATCCAGAATTGAATACTTTAAGGAATGAAATTTTCAGATCCAGAATTAAAAAAATTTATATGACATACTTCCCTGTAATTATATTATGTACCATGTATTGTAAAACAAGTTTATTTCTATTCTAAGTATATTTTTTATATCTTATCTTGGTTACTATATCAACATGACCTGTACTAATTATACTACTACTAATAATTTAATATTAATCCACCAATCTCAACATCGTCTCTTTTTTCACTCAGTTATTATTAGTATTATTATTACTAACTTTATTATCATCTTTATGTGACCTTTTTTCTTAAGTATTTTGTTGTATATTTATGCAACGGAACTGTCCCCGAAAACGAGCTTTGTTCTTTCGGGGTAACTTACTTTAATGTGACGTTTTTATGTATATGTTATTATTAAATAAATCTAAATCTAAATATGCTTTGTTGTAATGTTAGTATGCCATTTAAACTTTAAGAAAGTGACAGGAAATCAAATTAGATATTGTTGATTTCTTGAAAGATAAAGTTTCTTACTTTCTTTTACGTTTGCAGGTGCTGCAGGTTTCTTAGTTTCTGGTAATCGTATCTTAACAAAACTTCTGCTGGATGATCCAAAGATCAACACTATTATATTCTTCGTGATGTCTATTGGAATTGTGGCTTTGTGCTTTTGTCTGCATCAAGTTGTACGGAGAACTGATTTCGTTCAGTTTTATATTACATTGTGTCGTGAATCACGGAAGATTGTACTGGAACCTACAGAAGACGTTGGCCTGGTGAGAATTACAGTATATTCTTTCATTATTAAGCCCATTTTTGTAGTGAAAAATTCATACCGATATATTTTGTGTGATTTAGTATAGGACAGAGTTTCCCAAACTATGGTCCGCGGACCACCTGTGTCCTCGAGTTCTGCCCTTGTGGTCCTTAAAAAAAAAACAGAAGAAAAAATAAAATTCAAACGAATTGCATATCACACTGTAACTACAGATCTCAGAGTTTGGAAATGGCACATGGCAATCGCCTTTCACTTTTTCTCCCAGTACTAATATTTTATGAAATTTCTTACCCTACCCGTCTACCCACTTCCCACTCTACTCTCAGCAACAAAAGAGGGATTTAAAGCACTATGAACATTGTGTTTTTCGCCACCTTTTCCCTGCATATCTGACGCCGAACCTCTAACCCGCCAGGGACCACCCGAATTCATAACAGAGGACGAAAGTACCGAACCTTTTCATGTATTGATAACTTTCTTAATAGTTTTGCCGACATCCAGTCTGCACATTGAAATGGGCACGTACTGTACATCTTACAACAATAATAGAATGTGCCTAATTGCATCTTTACTTGTTGAAAATTGCGCATGTTTCTGCGTTTATTTTTTTATTTGTTTTTCCAGATGACAATATAAGAAATTTTAGACTCCGCCTATTTTAAAATCCGACAGGTTTATTTTTTGCACTTGCGTGTTTCGTCTCTACCGCACCGTTTCAGTTTTGCGGGTTTCATACACTCGTTTGAAAGCACTTTGTAACAAACAACGCACCGAGGTTTTGGTTTACTCTCATTGCCACACCAAGTAAATCCAAGATCCAAATAACTCGTGTCATATTTACGAAAATATTTTTTCTTTGAATAGCTACCACTAGGACTAGATATTTCTTTAATGGCACTGTAATTAATATATTTCTTCACATACACTTTCTGAACTATTAGCACTGCCTAAATGAAGCATATCATCATGTTCCTCTCTTTTCAAAGATCCATATCGAAGCCAGTTTTCCATTATTTATAATGGGCACTATTTAACAGAGACGTGGACAACTACTAGCGTGTACCACATAAGAAGGATTTCAAACAACTGGCTGCTAACAGGCAAGCGATGAATCAGCAATGCACAGAATTTGTTATAAGTTACTTGTGATTGGCTACAAAAAATATAATTACAAAAGTATTATAATTAATTAATTCTATTTTAAAATATAAGTGTACTGGTATTAAAATATGCTACAAAAATGATAAATTTGCTTTCAAAGGGAACAAGAGTAAGGTGATCTGCGGAACTGTTCTGACTTAAAAAATGGTCCCCATTTCAAAAAAGTTTGAGAAACGCTGGTATAGGATATACAATAGACCTAGTACTGTAATATATTGTAGATTTATATTTAACTTGTTTATTTTATTTTACATACGAAGATATATTAATCATTTTATAGATAATACTAATTTGAAAAGAAGAAAGGGAAATTAAAATTTAGCTGGTTCATGTTTCAAACATATGAACTCATTTATATGCTACTTTTCAATTTTGATTGAAGAAAATAACTATCAGGTTACTAATAAGTAGAAATATCTTTTGTGAGTCAAGAAGTGTTCGTGAAGTACTTAAAAAGTATATGCTTTTTCTAAAAATATGAATGAAACTGAAAGTAATGTACGCATTATACACCGTGTTCCGCTTATAAGTATAATAAAAGAAATAGTTATAATTTCATAACAATGCATGCAAATGGGTTAAGATTGGTACCATTGTAAAGAGGAAATTGGGAAGTTTTAATCCATTGTTGTTACTTATTTTTAGAAGACTCACGCATGCGCAGATCATTAAATAAGAGAATTCGTATCGTATCTTTAGTCAGTCAGCATGTGGACGCCACAGCAGAAAGCCTTTTGTGTGCTGTCATTAGCAGAACATAGATCCATAATTCGTGTACAGCGCTTGTTTCGCCGTCAGTACAATCTTAGACCGAGGGAAGCTGTACCGACGTACGTCTCAATAATGAAATGGGATAGGCAGCTCAGAGAAACAGGAAGTTTGTTGTCTAATGCAGGTAAACATTCCAAGCGTAAAGTGTCTGACGAAAATGTCGAACGCATTCGCGAGGCATTTCAGAGAAGCCCGCGGAAATCCATTCGACAGGCTAGTGTGCAGTTGAACATCCCACCAACAACAGTGCATACAGTGCTCCATAAAAGATTGCGTTTGCGAGCGTACAAGCTGCAACTTCATCAGATGATTACGCCGAATGATAAACTGGAACGAAAACGCTTTGCAGAAACAATGTTGGATAAAGTGGACGATGACGACACATTTCTAACTCGAGTCTGTTTCTCAGATGAGGCAACCTTCCACGTCAGTGGAAAAGTAAACCGACACAATTGTCGCATCTGGGGGTCGGAAAATCCAAGTGTCGTAATTGAACACCAACGGGATTCCCCTAAATGGAATGTTTGGTGTGGGATCATGCGTGACAGAATCATTGGTCCCTATTTCTTTGCTGAAAAGACAGTCACTGCAAACACGTACCTGGATATGTTGCAACTGTATGCTGTGCCACAACTCCCAGATGGAGCAATTTTCCAGCAAGATGGGGCTCCACCACACTTTGCCAACATGGTTCGCACATTCTTAGACGAACAATTCCCTGCAAGATGGATCGGAAGAGGATCACCGTACATCACATGGCCTGCCAGATCACCAGATCTAACACCACCTGATTTTTTCCTGTGGGGGTTTGTTAAGGACCAGGTCTACAGGACGCCAGTACGTGATTTGGCAGACTTACAAGAAAGAATTTATGCTGCTGTCAACAATGTTACACCACAGATGCTTCATAACACTTGGGTCGAAGTTGAATACCGGTTGGATATTTCCCGTGCCACCAATGGAAGCCATGTTGAGGTTTATGGAACATAAGGTAACAAAAATTCCCAGTTTTCATTCTTTGTAGCAGTTGGTTTCAACTATATACTTGTATTAATTCAGAAGTTATAGCTATTTCTTTTGTTATACTTATAAGCGGAACACGGTGTATATTACAGTTCTCTGTAAATGTCGCTGAGATTTACATATATGGAAAGTATGCTTATGAAACTACTTATTTTTTCAGATGGATCCATTGGATCAGGCTGATGGTATGATGAAGAGTCAATATGGAGTACTTAAACTACAGCAGAGTCCTCTAGCTACAGATTCTGGCACGAGTAGTTCAGACAATGCAGCAGCTGCCGCAGCGGCTGCCGGTACCGGCCAGTATTCACCATTCAGCTTCTCCAATCCAGTGTACGAGCCTACAGCAGCTAATGCACCAGGCTCTGGAGCAGCTGGTGGGCCTACGTATAAAGTTGAAGATGTTGTCATTCGTATGAGGAGTGTATATGGATCTAGTCAGGGAAAAGCCTGGGGAGGATTAAAAAGTAAGCATTTCACGTTACGATTTCAAAGTTACAATTGTTACGTGTAGGCTACTATTCACTGTGAAAGTTGTACAGGATGTCTTGTTACATAGTATATGATTGCATTTGCTGATGACTAGGTAACTGCAGTTAGAAGTGAGGCTGATCTGCAAAGAATAGTCAACAATGTACAGAACATCACTTCATAATTTGACATGCATCTATCTCCTACCAAAATCAGAATTTTTTGCATTTAGAGAAAAAGAATCAATTAAAAGTAAAATGTACATTAATGATTTTATAAAATTGACATCAGTTATTTGCGATGAAAGAGTAGTGGAACAGAGAAAAATTCTCTCCGGCACCAGGATTTCAACCCAGGTTTTCAGCTCTACATGCTGATGCTTTATCCACTAATATATTATTTTAATGTACCGAAATACATATGATATTTCCATGCAGATATTCTGCGTCATCATACGATGACAGAGTAATGGAACGGAGAAAAATTCTCTCCGGCACCGCGATTTGAACCCAGGTTTTCAGCTCTACGTGCTGATGCTTTATCCACTAAGCCACACCGGATACCCATCTCGGTGTCGGACAGAATCGTCTTAGTTTAAGTTCCAACTCTTGGGTTCCCTCTAGTGGCCGCCCTCTGCACTACGTCATAGATGTCTATGAACCTAGGACCGAAGTCCACACATGTGCTGAGGTGCACTCGTTATGAGTGACTAGTTGGCGGGGATCTGATGGAATAAGCGCCGTGTTACATTAAAATAATATATATGATATGCGTAAATCACTTCGTGATTTAAGATGGCGCTTATTCCGTCGGATCCCGCCAACTAGTCACTCATAACGAGTGCACCTCAGCACATGTGTGGACTTCAGTCCTACGTTCATAGACATCTATGACATAGTGCAGAGGGCGGCCACTAGAGGGATCCCAAGAGTTGGAACTTAAACTGAGACGATTCTGTCCGACACCGAGATGGGTATCCGATGTGGCTTAGTGGATAAAGCATCAGCACATAGAGCTGAAAACCCGGGTTCAAAACCCGGTGCCGGAGAGAATTTTTCTCCGTTCCATTACTCTTTCATTGTTTATTCACTAAGCCACACCGGATTCCCATCCCGGTGTTGGATAGAATCGTCTCAGTTTAAGTTCCACCTCTTGGGTTCCCTCTAGTGGCCGCCCTCTGCACTACGTCATAGATGTCTATGAACGTAGGACAATGTCCACATATGTGAGGAGGTGTACTCGTATGATTGATGATTGGCCGGGATCCGACGGAATGAGCGCCGTCTTAAATCACAAAGTGATTTACGCATGTCATATATATTATTTTAATTTACCGAAGTACATATGAAGTTTCCATGCAGATATTCTGCGTCATTGTACGATGAAAGAGTAGTGGAACGGCGCTTATTCCGTCGGATCCCAGCCAATCAGTCAGACCATGTCTATGCATATATTATGCCTTCGACAATATAGTTCTATCTATCTGTCTGTCTGTCTCCCTACCTACCTACCTATCTATCATGCACAGAATCACATAGCAATGAACTAACTTTGAAATTTGAAGATAGACAATTTTGATATATTTTAATCGTATTTTATAACTACGTTTTTATCGATTTTTCTTTTGTTTCTCAACAGGAGGCTTCATGGCACGCTGGGAAGTAGCGAAGACCATTTGGCCATACATGCTGTCAATTGGACTGGCTTACTTTGTTACACTCTGTCTGTATCCAGGCATTGAAAGTGAGATAATAAGCTGTAAATTTGGCAATTGGATGCCTGTAATCTTAATGGCAGTGTTCAATGCCGCAGATCTTGTTGGAAAGGTATATCCTACTGTTATTACTGAGCACGTGGTATGCATGCTAGGTCGTACTTGATATAAAGTGCGGCAAACAAAAATTGGCCCTGGTGATGTGTTCACTAGATTATGCAAATCTGGCTTTCAGGTAATAGCTCCCTGTAAAGCAGGTTTGAATAATTTCAAGGAAAAATTGTTCCGGGGCCGGTTATCAATCCTGGGACCCTTTGCTTAGCGCACGAATGCTCTCCCCAACTGAGCTACCCAGGAACTATACACTACACCGTCACAATTTTTCCTTTATATCCACACAACTCAAATGGGCTGACAAGACGCCAGAACCCAACTTTGAGTGCACACAAATTCTGTGTGACTTAAATTGTGGCTTCCTGTTAACGTACCTCCAGTAATGAATGTATTATGAAAACCTGGCTTTCAGGTAGTAGTGTAAGTGCCAATACCTCTGAAAATGTTAAAAAAAAAAAAAAAAAAGGTGTACCGGTATGTCCCTTGTTCAATTCATAAAGAAAAATAAGTCCTACTGCAGTAGTGGCCCGCGGTTACAAAGGTTGGCAGTTCTGCATGAAAAATAGTGTATTTAGCAAACACATGCTGTTTATTGCATCTAAATCGAATGGCGCGTGTAATTACAGCCCCTTCTCGAAGTTGACTGTGCACCCGAAATTCTACTTCAACCATCCGTGTGCTACACCTCTCCCACCTGGTACAACTAAATCCTTCACTCCGGTGTGTGTCCATGTATTTCCTCCTCTAAACAGAATACATGGGTGGGGGAGAAAGCGTTTTCATGAGTGGAGCAAAAAACCAATCGTTTCCATTACACATTTCGGTATTAAAATGACTAGTAGGCTACATGATTTCCTCGACTTTTTTTCAGAAATTTTAATATTTAAATTTTGTGTAGGACGTCCTAATTTTTTAAGTTAACATGCAATTTCTCTTATAATTTCGAAAAGGGTTGGTTCATTTCATTCATCTTTAATATAAAATATTTCCTTAGACACACTGACTAATCACATCACACCACCCACAGTACTATAACACACTGGAGCTGTAATGGTATACAGTAGTCCAGAAGCCTATGTGTTCTAACGCAGGTCATAAAGATATGAGGGTGTTGACGGTTCTTTTGTATATTCGGAGAGAGCTCCTTCAATTGCAGCTCTAATGCAGTCTTATGGGACGGTGAAGAAAACCAGTTTTCTGCTGCCGACTATCCTACGTTGAGCTTCAGGAACTGCCGATCACAGATCCGAAAAGTACACTACTGCTAAAATATTCGAGCAGTTCAAGGCTCCTACAGACAGTAAAATCTCGAATCGAAGGAGAATGAATTGGAAAAATAAATGAAACAGTGAACTAGATTACATAAAAGCACGTTTTACATTTTTAATTTTTTTTCAGGTCCATTTAAATGGCGGTTCTGCAGCTCTGCAGTTCTTATTGTAGAGCCGCCCCTGTCCCACTGTAATTTTATTTAGATCCTAGCTTCTCCCACAGATGTACAAAACGTATGATATTACATTGCACATTGGAAAGTAATAGATGTAATAATATTAATACAGTAATATGTATGATTATTGTTGGTTTTTAAGGTGTTCACGTGCTCCTGTGCTCATATAGAAGAACCAGCGAATAGGGATTATAAAGAATGGACACTGAGCGAATTTTCCTGTGTTTTGTTTCTCTGTGCGCCAGCGGCTAGTTCCACTTTCAAGCGCTAGAGGTAGTGTAATCGAGCATAGGCTGAGCTAATAATTGAGAATAGAATTAAGGCACAGGATCCAAACATCGCCTACCTTATTGCATAATCCAGTAACGCTTTGCTTCAAATAAATTCAAGTTAACAGCTTTTCCTTATTTCTCAGTGACAAACTAGTTGTAATAATAATATTTTATATTTCAGATATCATAAATTATATTATAAAATAATATAATACATTATAAAATTAAGTATCGAATTCGTTTAATATTTGTATATAATATAATATAGGTATATGGTTTTACTTCTCGTAAGAGTTTTGTTTTTCCATTTTCAGCGCTATCAAATCATTACATATTTTAATTGTTGTTGGGGTCAACGTCTGAACTCTCATTATAAAGGAACTCTAGAGTCTAGACATTACAGTTAATGAAGGATTTATTATTTTATGGATCCAATTTATTTTATTTGAGTACATAATGTACCTAGATGTATTAATTGTATGTGTTATATTTCCGCTGTGTCGACTGCTAGCTGGTGTGATGTCAGCGCCAACTCTAGGGAGAAAGCAGAATCTGACGCTCTAGCTGACTTGAAGGTCATTGAAATCGGTCCGGCTACATCAAAGGTACCGACGCGAAGTGTCCATTCTTTATAATCCCTATTCGCTGGAGGAACCACTGCTGCTTGTATTTCACTTGCTTTTGTCATTCCGTCATTTCTCCATTGGCACCATGTTTAAGGGTTGTTATTTCTTTGATATATTTATATTACAAATTACAATGCAGATTTAATTTGTTGTTTTTTGAGTCTTCTTGTCTTGATGTTGACAGGTGTTAGCATCAGTACCATACGACTGGTCACGGACGCAGCTTATTGTGTTTGCCTGGTTGCGTACTTTGTTGGTACCTTTGCTACTCCTCTGTGCAACACCACGTGGTAATCCTCTAATACCTGGAGAGGGATACCCTATGTTATTCTCTTTACTTCTTGGAGTTACCAACGGGCTTGTAGGAAGTGTACCTATGATCCAAGCTCCAAGCAGAGTGTCAGAGGAGCATAGAGAACTTACAGGTAAAGTAACGTTGTAATATTTCATGTTTCATCATTTCAGAACATACCATACGTGAAGATAATACAATATTTGAAGAAATTTTTTCATCTGCATCAGGACTTAAGGGGAGAGGATGGTATTTTTTGGTGAAAAATGAGTAAATTAAAAAAAAAAAATTCTTTAAAATACTCTGTGATATGTGTGGAATGCATAGCATAACATTTTGTGGGTATTTGTGCCCTTATTGGATATTGAGTCGCCATTTTCAAACTTCCTGCGTTATGGACTTTTAAATCACTCGCCCACTTTTATTGTTGTTTCTGGTAAATTAAATTTTCAAAAACATTTTTTTTTCTTTAAAATACCCTTTGATATGTGTGGAATGCATTACATAACATTTTGTGGGTATTTGTGCCCTTATTGGATGTTGAGTCGCCATTTTCAAACTTCATGCATGGTGGAATTTTAAATCACTCGCCCACTTTTATTGTTGTTTCTGGTAAATTGAATTTTCAAAAACATTTTTTTTTTCTTTAAAATACCCTTTGATATGTGTGGAATGCATTACATAACATTTTGTGGGTATTTGTGCCCTTATTGGATGTTGAGTCGCCATTTTCAAACTTCATGCATGGTGGAATTTTAAATCACTCGCCCACTTTTATTGTTGTTTCTGGTAAATTAAATTTTCAAAAACATTTTTTTTTCTTTAAAATACCCTTTGATATGTGTGGAATGCATTACATAACATTTTGTGGGTGTTTGTGCCCTTATCGGATGTTGAGACGTCATTTTCAAACTTCCTGCGTTATGGATTTTTAAATCACTCACCCACTTTTAGTTGTTGTTTCCGGTAAATTAAATAAAAAGAAAAATTGTTTTTCTTTAAAATACCCTTTGATATGTGTGGAATGCATAGCATAACATTTTGTGGGTATTTGTGCCCTTATCGGATGTTGAGTCGCCATTTTCAAACTTCCTGCGTTATAGATTTTTAAATCACTCACCCACTTTTTTAGTTGTTGTTTCCGGTAAATTAAATAAAAAGAAAAATTGTTTTTCTTTAAAATACTCCTTGATATGTGTGAAATGCATTGCATAACATTTTGTGGGTATTTGTGCCCTTATCGGATGTTGATACGTCATTTTTAAACTTCCTGCGCTATGGATTTTTAAACCACACGCCCGCTTTTATCGGTTTCCAGTAACTTAATTTTTTTTGCTACATTGCCAGACAAAAATGGATATAATTTCTGAACTATTAAAGATACATGCATGAAATTTAGTACATACATTCTTTAGACTATTACGGAACTTTTCTGTGTAACAAAATTTTGTTAATTGATTTCATTTTAAAAATACGTCCGTTTGTTTGCAAGAAAGGAAATCAGAAAATTGTTATTAAATTTTAATTGTTTATTTTACAAACGTAGGGTCTAATATCAAAATTCTGTTACAGACAGTTTGTAGAACATGCTTTTGCAAATACATTGCAAAAAACTGCTTGAATCTATCTTTAAAAACAGTTTAGATTTATCGGTTTTAGTACAATCCTGCATTGGGTATATTTTTTTCAAATTTGGGTCCCCAAATAATTTTTTTTCAAAATATTTTTATTTGGTTGAGTTGCCACAGCTATGAGCTCTCTATATAAAAAAAAATAATATTTTACACCAAATAGGAAAAAAGTTTTAAAAAATACCATCCTCTCCCCTCAATTCCCGTGAAATACTACTATTCAATACATTGACCCTGGAATCAGTTACAAAATCTATAATCTTCGAAGATTTTTCTTCAGAAAAGGAAAATGACTCTTAGCTGAAAAATGAAATGAATCTGTTGAAAAATAAAGTAATAAACTCTACAGAACAGCTGTTTTCACGAATCTTTCTTCAAGTATATGCTTTACAAGGTACTATTTTAACACGAAAAATAAATGTATCTATTAAGGAATGTGAATTACAGCCTAGATTGCGATTTATTTTCAGTTTTGTTTGCGCAAGGTTCATAATATAATTTTTTTCTTAAATACAGCGCCAATTTTTGTACTTGTAAGATATTCAGAAATATAATTCTGATACTCACTTAAAATTTAAATAGTTGCTATGTTCAATTTCTACAGGAATATAAAAGTTGGACACAAACTTAGAAGTGACAATTTACTATATAGATGATATAGTGATTATTGATTGCTACATGTAATTATGCATTTTTTAAATACTAGAAGGCCATCAGTGTAGCTCAGTTGGCTGAGGCACTTGCCTGCTGGTCCAGAGTTGCGCTCGGACATGGGTTCGATCCCCGTTTGGGCTGATTACCTGGTTGGGTTTTTTCCGAGGTTTTCCCTAACCATAAGACGAATATCAGGTAATCTATGGCGAATCCTCGGCCTCATCTCTCCAAATGCCATCTCGCTATCACCAATCCCATCGATGCTAAATAACTTAGTAGTTGATACAGTGTCGTTAAATAACCAAGTAAAAAAATGCTAGAAGAATAATATCGGACAATAGTTCATTATAATTGCTGATTAAATTGTAAAACTTCTTTACAGTATTAATATTTAGTATTTACCTTGCTTGACTACTGGGCTTTGGGCAATGAAGCACAAGACTTCGAAACTAGTCAAGCAAGGTAAATACTAAATACAGTCAACTCCGGATATAGTGAAACTCTGTGGACTTGGATATTTCGTTCACTATATCCGAAGTTCACTATACCTGAAGTGTCTCTCCCCAAACCTTAAATGTCAGAAATGAATGAAATTGTGAACAAGAAAATAAAATATTTCATTTTTGTGGAATGGATTACACTGTATACTGTATACTGTTACTCACAGTTGATTTACTTCAACTATGCTGTCGACCTACGTCCGCTTGCGAAAGACCACGTTCGATGTCACTTATAATATTCGCCTTATCTTCCAAAGAAAACACTTTGCCTCAGTTGCCTCAGGTACGCCGAGAAGAGTCTTGCGACCTCGGATACCACTCCACTGAAGATGTCTGCCGCAGTTGCAGACGAAACGTCTGGTATAAAACCAACTAATAGACCACGGCCTCTCAGCCCGGAAAATGAATCTACATCTATAAAACACTTTACGCTTCGACATTTTTATATAGTACATTCACTGTTGGAACACTAGGTAGAAATAACAAATGCTGTTATGGTGTGACTGCATACTCAGCCTTGGAATTTCCCGTGTCACTTAATGGAAACTGGGAGAGGGTTGATGGAGTTTGAAAGCCATCGAGATCTTACCTTCATTTATGCTCTGGACATAATGTCCACCCCCTTTTAATAAAAGAAGATGATTTCATTTTCCGTTGTTTCGATGCTGTCACAATGAAAATGTTTCTGAGAACAAAAGGCAACCTTTTGATGGTGGAGGTTTAGAAATAACAGTAGAGTGCCTGAGAACAGAATGTCAACCTTTCGACAGTGGAGTGAGGCAAGGTCGTCACACGTTGCCTGGATTTAAAGTACAGCTCATTGTCTAGGAATCACTAATCCTACCTTTGTCCTTCGATTAAAGGAGTAAGAAACTTAGAATGTTGTTCTCAACACATTCTTTCAATTTTATACAAGAAGGTCTGACTTCAAATAAGAATTTGTCAGGATACAAGGTTCATATAACCAAAGCGAGGGTTCACTATAAACGGAAATATTAATGTACTTTTTAATGTATGTGGGTCGGGACCAACGATTTAGGTTCACTATAACCGAATGTTCACTATAGCCAAGTTCACTATATCCAGAGTTGACTGTATTAACACAGTAAAGAAGTTTGAAATTTAATCAGTGTTAAAAGTGTATATAGAAAAATGAAGAACCATTGTTATATTTCTTATCTCCAGAGGTCATCCCTTCAATTCGCAATGTAATCAAACTCATTAGTTGTCATGGGTCGATTATCTTACTCAGTACTTACTTCAAAATAGAATCGTAACAACACATCAGCTAACCTCAAATACAGTTGTGGAGGCAGCAGAATGGTTCAGAGCAAATAAGTTAATTTTAAACGAGTAGAAGATTCAAAAATTAATTTTGACATTGAAAAAAGAAGAAGGGTCTGAAGAAAAGGCAGTAAAATTACTTGGTATCCACCTTCATACAAAACTAACCTGGGATTGCCACATTGAATACATCTCTCGGAGACTGTCCAGAGTCCTGTACCTCTTAAGAGTAATTAGAGATAAAATACCCGGGCAGTACCTAAGAAGTGTTTATTTTGCTTTTTTCCATAGCATATTGAAGTATGGAATCCTGGTGTAGGGAAACAGCAATAAACTTATTGAAGTCCTACTGATTCAGAAGAAAGCAATAAGAATTATCACACAAGTACCGAGCAAAGCACACTGTAAACCACTGTTCATACAGGAGTCCATCTTAACAGTTGTTAATGAATATATTCTGGAACTCCTTCTTTACATCAAGAAAAATCTTTATGGCTTCACCAGTAGGATGGATAAACATGAGTATAATACTCGGAATAAAGAAAAACTGGACATACCATTTTGCAGACTATCCAAAGTTAAAAGTAGTCCTAACATGTTGGGCTGTAGGATGTTCAACATGTTACCACAAGAAGCACAGGAAGTGTACTAGACATATTCAAAGTCAAAGTGAAAACGTGGCTTCTTAGAAACCCATTCTATTCGGTGCAAGAATATTTTGAGTTCGAAAATCAAGCTGTAGACATTTTTTAGGTTTCTTTCTCTGAATGTTATTATTATTTTGTAATATATTAGGAAATTCTCATAAATTGTTAAGTTAATTTAATTCTTGTTTTATTGTATACTAGCCGTACCCGTGCGCTCCACTGCACCCATTAGAAATAAATATAAAGTAATTACATAATTAAAATAGAACGTTTGATCCAGGGAACAACTTTTACAACAGCGCAAGATAATCTGCTCCGCTCATTACTCAATTTTTTTTTGCATTGCATTTATTACATATATATTTTATGTATTTTAACACGATTCAATTGAGCATAGTTAAAATTTGAATTATAAAATAATGGATTGCTAAGCTAACGTACTATTACTGCATACTAAATCAATACACTCTCGTTGTTTGTTAATTCTCCGAGATTAAAATGAGTGTACATAAATATTATTTTAAGAAATACAGAAAAAGAATGTACAAAATAGCATATCAAATTTTCTGTGCATAAGAAGCTATTTTAATCTTACCTGTCCTCGATTTACTCAGACATTACTGTAATAACATTATAGCATTATGTCCATATAGAAAAACTACACTTTCCAATAGTGAAATAATAATTAATTATACAAATTGGTTAATTTGGCTTCTGACATTACTTCATACAAACACAGAAACATTCTCTGTAGGCTATGTTTAATAGCTTTCGATTGTTGATGTCCAAGGCCCCTGTTTCGATTGTTGTTGTCCAAGTCATTTGTTCTTAATTCATTGCACCATCTTAGATGGCGTTATTTTAATTTTAAAACTCATTTATCTCATTAAATATCAGTACTATCAATATTTTGTAAAGAATAAAACTTATCGGAAATCATTTTTAAAGAAACTTTTGTTATGTAACATTTTTCACAAAAATCAATAATAAGCGAGATATTTCGATTTATTTAATTCAGGCCCCCTTATAACCCCCCTTTTAAATAAAGTATTTTGAATGCCATATAGCCTAAAATCTAAGTTACAACGAACTTAATTTATATTCCAATTTTCATATAAATCGGTTCAGCCATTATCGCGTGAAAAGGTAACAAACATACAGACAGACATACAAACAAAAATTTCAAAAATGCGATTTTCGGTTTCAGGGTGGTTATATGTTAGGACCAATTATTTTTGGAAAATCGAAAATTACCAGAAAAATTTCGGCTACAGATTTATTATTAGTATAGGTAAACGGAGCATATGAAATAATATTTGTGATCAGTGTGTTACAATTTTCATCTAGATATTAGCCTATTTTTGATAATATTGACTCTCAATTGTAAACTCTAAGGAGTATTTGTGATCATTTTGTTTTATCTTTAGTGTTATAATAGAATAATTTTCATTTTTGCACGATAATTTCACACGTGTAATTTGACAATGTTGTTAGCTTTTGCTATAACGACAGCTAATAAATACTATACTATAGTAGTATAGTATAGTATTATACTATACTATACTTATTGCCACATAAAATTCAACACATTGTATCTCATAAGATGTAATTATTTCAGGTAATATTATGACTCTGTCATATAACATCGGTCTCACAGCAGGATCGCTAGTAGCATATGTGCTCGATGCGCTCTTGGGAACGCCCCTTCCTGACGCTTGTGCACCGGGTGGATCATCATTACAGAGGCCCATGGGAGGCACAAAACTCCCACCAGTTATAAGTAGTGTAGCAGCTACATCTCTGATGACAAATTTGTCATCCACTTTACCCACAGAAGTTGTATCTAGTCTTGCAACAAACCAACTTGTGGAACCTGTCAATGCTACAATTGCTGCCTCAACGACAGCTCTGATAGCCACCAATGCTACCACAACAGCTACCGTCCTCGCCACAGTCCTGGGGCTCTCTACAAATGCATTTATCCCCGAACAACTAACGTCAACAGTAGCTACAATTTTCAATGGTACATCTAATTCTCTTAACGCAAGTTTCACCAAATAGGTAAATATTGTACTTAGTGTGTAAATACTGGACATACAATAGACTCATGGATTATCTTGGAAATAGACTGATAGTAAGACTTGGGATAGGAGGGTCAGGTAATATGCAAAGTCATTCTTAAAGCATAAGCTTAAAGCTCGTTAAATAACATTCACACAAACATACAAGGAACTTTTTTTTTTTTTTGTTTTTAAGCCTTCCTTGAGTTGATAATTTGCCATTTTTATCAATATTTCTGTGAAGAAAATTTTTAGTTTTTCAATACAGTAAAACCCCAATAAGACGCTGTTCAAGGGACCGGGTGTAAAACGTGTATTAACCGGGACCGCGTATTAGGCAGGTATACTAATTTTGACTTATATATAGTATCTATTAGCATTTTTCTTTATTGAAATACATGATTCATGAAAGGTAATACAGCATTACTCCATTATGTAATTACTGTACTGTACGTCAAAGACATTTGAAGAGTCCACTGCAAGAATGATGGATGTCACTTTCTTGTCGAAAATGAACCAAGACTGTCAATGCGTAGCTTAAGACATATAGAATGTACATAGAGAGTTATATGACATTAACACTGATAGTCATTGTCCAGTAATGATCGGAAAATCTCAGTTAAGCTTTGAGCGCTAAGCATTTCAAACTTTCAATTGCGTCTCTTGCAAAATGTGTTCCAAATGATATCCATCATTCTTGCAGTGGACTCTTCATTTACAATATGTACTGCACTTAATACTTTCGAAAAAAAAAAGCCATTTATAGTTGTTTGCCGTGTGTGTGTTCTCCAAGTCCTTATGTTTACCACACTTCAGTTTCTGCGCTTACACCCTCCCGACATCGCAGCTGTAGTGATTGAGTCGCGATTTTTTATTATTGTTCTTAATATTGATGATGGGATTCCTAATGAATCAGAGAGTTGTTTCTGAGTAAGAGTACTGTTTTCATCGTACTTTCGTAAGATTTCCAATTTTTCCGACACAGAAACGGCTTTTCGTGTAACACTTATTATAATCACACTCACAGACACTTCAATACACAAAAGGACAACAAACTGCCGAGCAAAAATTTCCAGAATTTTATTACGGCCGAGTGACGAATGTTGTTTGAGAGAGGGTTAGCAAGAGGGTGAGGTATTGCAACTGTATGTAGGCTTTAACCACGCAGATAAGGAGAGTGTAACAAGAGGGTGGGGTATACTAAGATATGAAGTATGAAGGTTTAAATGCGCAGGTAAAGGGTCGAATACCAATACTTTTCAAGTTAATGGTACCATTGAATTCAATGACCAAGATGTTTCATTGCTGTTACAGTACTGAAAATTACATCGAAAATATTCCACAAAATCACCGTATTATGTGGGACTAGAGTGCAACAAACGGGGTATTTTATAAAGGTGTTATATATGAAATGTGCAGGGACCGGACAAAAAAAGCGTATTACACGGGATAGTGTAATAAGCGGGCGCGTCTTATCGAGGTTTTACTGTAATGTATTCAGAGTTATTTTCTTCGACATTTTTGAACTGCTGAGAGATTCATTTGTAATTTAAAAGTGGTTACAGTAAGAATCGATGTAATAAATATCAGTCGGTACAATATTGAGCAGAGAATTTTTTAGTGGAAACTTGCTTACAGATTAAAAACTCTGTAAAACGTATTAAAGCTATCGGTATAGCTCGGTCGTTGAGGTACTTGCCTGTCGATTCGGAGTTGCGCTTGGGCATGGGTTCGATTCCCGCTTGGGCTGATTACCTGGGCTGGGTTCTTTCCGAGATTTTCCTTAACTGTAAGGCGAATATCAGGTAATATATGAAAAGTAAGCCTTCAATTGAAAGATCATGTTTATTACGTATATTTAAACTTTTTTTAAAGAATATGGTGTGAACTTATTTAATAATTATACGATAACATTGGGTAAGTTTGGAAGATTGTTTACTGTTGACACGTAAAAGAATTGTATTCCTGCCTAGGAAGATACCAGTTATTTCTCACTCTTAAAAAAGTCTCTTCCCTATCATCATATCATCAACTGAAAGTATGTCTATCTTATAGAGTCTCTACTGTAGAGAGAGAGAGAGAGAGTTATTTAAACATTGCCATATTGATATTATCAGAGAAAAGTTAAATTGAGTTCGTAACCACAGTTCTCTCAATTTCTCTCTCTCTCTCTCTCTCTCTTTGGTAAATATTGAGTAGGTGCCCTCTGATTAATTGGATAATAGACTGTTATAGGTCAATTTCACATGCCTTTACGTTTTGTTGTGTTAACATTAAACAAAATATCATTGATAGGTCGGATTGAATTTGTTACCGTAAAGTGGGGTGACTTTGAACGCTGAAGTGACTTTGAACAGTAATTTATCTCCTTTCTAAATTAAATGCTGTACCCAATTGCAGTTCAGTTTTTTCGCAATAGGGTACAGCATTTAGTTTAGAAGGCCGCTAAATTACTGTTCAAAGTCACCTCAGCGTTCAAAGTCACCCCACTTCACGGTAGTCAATATCATTTTTATAATTTTCTTTGTACATCACAGCATCTAAATAATGTCAGCAACTAAGAGAGTTTTGAAGCAGGGTTATTCTGTATTCTAATCTTGAGATAAATTTGCCATTTGTGATACTCTTATTCAAATTAGATGTAGTTTCTATTAAGGCATATATTGTAAATACAATTATATCGCAAAACTGTGGATGTTGCTAATAGTTACCAGTTTAGGACCTGTATTTCTCAGACTTCAATGTAATAAACATACCCACTGTATAATATCTTATTTGGTATAAACATTCCACTTTAAAAAAGTATTTCCAAAAACAAAATAACTTTTTATTCATTCAGTACAGTAAGTGCCAGAAACTTATATAATTGTTTAATGAGCTTTTCATAAATTTTATTTAAAACAATTTGTGTGAACAATATTAAGAATTTACTTATATACAGAGATTCTTGGATGTATTTATTTATTTATTTATTTACTTATTTATATCCACTCACACACTGACCCTCTTTTACTCTTTCGTAATTGATGAAAAATTGAAATACACGACATTAAATTTTTATTTCAATGGGCTATTTTCAAGAATTCTTAAATTAATTAACATTATTACTGTATATAATTCGTTAAGAAATATCAATAAATAAAAATTGATTCCAGATAAACAAGAGTCTATTGTAGTAATAGTCATAATTTTTGCATTGCAAATGTGATTAAAGTGTTATATACTATAAAGGTAAATTAATTACCTGATGTGTAACTATATCTTTTTGGTTTATGCCCAGGATAGTGCCATTTATAAAGTCATTTAGATCTGGAAATTTGGTCCTCGATTATTCGTTTCAGCTATATTTCCATAAATATCTAATAAGGCATTACTATTACAATAAAGATTCTTAACCTTCATCAGTAATATTTTTTTCTTCCCAGAAAATCAATCTTACTCATGGAAATGTTATAAAAATGCTTAAACATTATAGATAATATTTATACTGTACTTAGTACCTATGTATTTTCCGATCAACTGACAATATAACACCAGTAATAGTCTACTAAATAATTTTTATTTATATTCCTGTAAATAGCTGTCTGAGATAAAATTACATCAGAATTGAATATGAAGTTCTTATCTTTGTTGAACACTGAAAAAAAAAAAAAGAGTTGTGTAAACATTTATACAAACCGTAACATTGCAGAAGAATATGGGAGTAATTGGTGAAAGAAACGGCAGTTGTTTATACAGAAAGAGGCAGTGAAAAGTTACCGCATAATGCAGGGGAAGTTGGGGAATAGATTGCTTGCAACCATTGCTCGACTCACCGGTAAGCTGTAGCAGCACGGGCGGGTGTTGAATTTCATTACGGTAGGTCTAAAATTCCCGAGTGGTGGGGATGGAGTGCACAGACAGCTGGGAGCATACGGAGTGTTTAGTTGATAGTGCAGTGTTTGTTGAGCGCACGTTATTACGTAGTGTTGCATTACTACACTTGTTATTGTACATTATTTGTGTTATTTGTGTTTGCTATCAATATGGTGATGTATAGTATTGAAATGAAATGAAATGAAATGAAATGAAATGAAATGAAGTGAAATGAAATAGCCCAATATGTCCCATGAAGGGCAAAGGCCTCTTACTCTTGGGTAGGGTTAGCTCAGTTTTCCTAACTTGGCGAGCTACTCCATGTTAGGTTCAATGCTGTTCGTTAGGTATAATGTTGTTTGACACTACAATTTTCACTCTTCACTATTAAACTTCCCTCAAACAATGCTGCTTGCATGTTGCTGTTCTAGTCGTTGCTCAGATGTCTGCCTAGCGACTTCCACTCTTCTCTGTCCCTTGCTATCCGTGTCCATTGGTGCCCTGCGTGATCTTTGAAGATGTCCTCCCATCTGCATCTTGGTCTGCCTTGCGTCCTTTGCCCAATCCGTGTGTCCCAAACAGTACTTTTGTAGGTCCATCTGTCGTCTTGTAGTCTGGCAATGTGTCCTCCCCACTTCCATTTGCTTTGTGTGGCTGTTTGTGCGACGTCTGTTGTCTGTGCTAGTTGTTGGATTGTGGTGTTTGGTATCCTGTCTCGCAGGGATATTCCTAAGATTTTGCGCTGCATTTTACGTTGACATATTTGAAGTTTGTTCTTTTGCTGTGATCTTAGCGACCATGTTTGACATCCGTATAATAGCACAGGATATACACATGTTTCTAGGGTGTGAAATTTTATTTTCCGGCTTATCTTTCTGTCTAGGAGTATGAACTTGAGGCCCCAGAATGCTTTCCAGGCTAGGCAGATTCTCCGTCTCAGCTCCTTTTCCATTTTGTCTTGAAATGAAATCAGTTGCCCCAGATATGTATATTCGTTCACATATGCTAGTGTCTCTCCATCTATTAGTATGGCTGTTTGTGGACCATTGTATAGTATTGCACAATGGATATTTCGGTGAATTTTTATTACTGTACTGCCAGTATAGGAAATTAAAAACAAACACTGAAAATACCTTAGTTTTGTAGTGTGGAGTAGTAGAAACTCGATGTGATCACTGGGAGAGCTGTAGTCCCACCCAACCCGCCCTAAATAGGTTCCTTACTTATATAGGAAAATCGTCGTACTTGAAGGAAGAAAGCGGCGATATTCCGTCGTTGTGACGTTATTTGAGGTGGAGTGGGAGAACGATTGCACTGTCGCCAACTGTGGTAACCATTCATATTATCTTACACACCTAACAAAACCTAATCTAACCTAACCTAACCTAACGTGCTACACACTTATTGCAACATTCCTAATGTTTAGCACACCTGTTGCAACATTCCTCACAGTTTCATTTCGTTTGCCGATATTGGCATCCCTGCTACGCCTCTGCTGGAACTCAAGAGTCATCTAGTGGAAGTGAAGTGAAACTGCTATTCTGTTAATAACGTTTCCGAAGTTGTTTCTGTGTTATCTGCAAGAATTATTGTGTCATTGTAGTGATAATTGCATTTATATTGTGCAATAAAAATTGAAATGTGTCGTGACTGAGATAAAAGTGTTCTAAATTGATTTCCAGCGCCACAATCCCAGTGATAAACGTGTGAATATTCGTTAGGAGTCCGTTGGAAGTGGCAGTAGAGTAATAAAAATTGACCGATATTTCTAGTTAAGACATTTCTCCTAAAGAAGAAATCGTATGCCAGTACCACTCGCAAGTTTCTACGTCAGTTCCGTGACTCTGCAATGCCTTCGAGACAATACATAACCAAGTTATTAAAAAATTGGCGAGATACAGGGTCTGTTTTAAACAAAAAGAAAAAACCACAGAAGAGGGTATTAACAGAGGAGGAGCTTGCAGATATTCAAGCAGAAATTGTACGAGAAGAATCCACATATTCTTGAAGACCTGGAGAATGAAATTAGACGAATGATATCTGAAATTTCAGAGATGGAGATACAACGAGCATTTCGGAATTTTTGAAGACGATGCAACATTGTGTTGTAATAATTCATCATTAAAATGGGACACACTCACGGACTGGAGAACGCGAATTCGATTATGCGCAATGTTCAAAACATACAGAGGTGAGCCTGCCTGGAGAGAAATAAAAAATAGGTTGCAGCCGTCAAATTACTCTTCAAGGAACGACCACTCATATAAATTGAGGGAAAGAAGACAGAGGACGGACACTGGAAAGTTTTCTTTTCTCAATCGTACTATCAGGGACTGGAATGCTTTACCTACAGACTTACTAAAAGCTTTACCAATAACCAAAAATGTATTTAAAAATAGGCTTAAGGACTTTACTAATAGACGGTAGTATATTATACACACTACTTAAAGGGTGTAATTGATATCTTGTTATTTGAAGTGTTCTATCAGTGAGGAAATGTGTTGTGTCAGTGAAGTGTGTAGTGCCAGTAAAGTCTATTGTGTAAGTGAAATGTGTTGGTGTCAGTGAAGTGGCTGTGCAATGTATTTGAACAGTGAAATGTTTAGAAGTGTTAGTAAAGTCAGGTAGAATCAGTGCAGTGAGTGAGTTGACAGCGAAATAAGTGTAGTACCGAAAGGTACTTGTGTAGGTATGAACCTGTCACATTCGTGGGTCTTAGTTCGAACTTAGGGTTAAGATACAAATTAGATTTGTTTTCTTTAAATGTTATTTTAAGTGACCATGCTTCATTTAATTTAGGATGCTCCTTGTTATTATTATTATTATTATTATTATTATTATTATTATTATTATTATATTATTATTATTATTATTATTATTATTATTATTATTATTATTATTATTATTATTATTAATATTATTGTTTTTTATTAGTTGTGTTTATTATTAATTGTCAGTATTGAGTGTAATTAGTTACCACTGCCACCAGGTCTATACCCATTTGCAGTATGAATAAATAAATACATACATACATACATACATACATACATACATACATACATACATACATACATACATACATACATACATACATACATACATACATACATATATACATACATACATACAACATTTGAGTACCTCAGTGGAAAAACGGCAGATCCCAACCCGCCGTCAAAATGCATTTTTCACTAGAATTGTACACTGCTATGATCTAGTAACATATTGAGAAACGAGTTGTTGTGTTGAGATATGTCGTTTGGCTGTAATCTGTATTCTTTGCTTCTGCAAAACTGCTTGCCGCGCTCTAGCCTAGTGGAAGTTCGGCATATCCCAACCAGTCTCAGAATGGCGTCTGTAACTAGTGGAGTGGCTAAGTTGCTGCTGTGAAAGCTAGAAAACGATCACGAACTTCCCCAATATTGGGTAAAGAATAAACGAAAAATATGTAGAAATAGAGGGGAGGAATATATAAGTTCATCGCACAAGCACGTGTTAAAAGTGTAGGGTGAATTTGGTCTCGTGTTATCGAATGCCCGAGTCAGTATGCCAATACAGTTGCCTTACCACCGAACAAAAAGACACGCTCTTTATGGAGTTCTATGATATGGGGTACTACAACAGACAGATCACCTGCCTTTTTGGCCTTATTGAAAAATATATGAAGAGGAAGGCTTATAAAAAATACAGAGTGAATCCAGACTATCTGCAAAGAAACTGGACTTACAAGTACTGTGTTCCTATTAACAATCGGCGAGTTTCTGTGTGCCAGAAAGCCCTGTTGTCAATATTTTGTGTGACAGTACGGAGACTGCGAACAGTACGAAGTACGCCTATTATTATTATTATTATTATTATTATTATTATTATTATTATTATTATTATTATTATTATTATAATATATTTTGTGTGACAGTACGGAGACTGCGAACAGTACGAGGTACGCCTATTATTATTATTATTATTATTATTATTATTATTATTATTATTATTATTATTATTATTATTATTATTATTATTATGGTACGGGTTTTCTGTGTGAGTTTTACGCGGACTCAGTTACATGTATGGCCATCAAGATGAGTGGATAAAAGTAAACGCAAAAAGCAGGGGTCGACTTTCAACCTCAGGTACCCAAGTGGCCACTGCATCAAGCTGTCCAAGTATAATGACCTAATGAAACTCTTACCACTGATTCCTCCTGTTTATTAGGACTTTTACAGGATTATTAAGACTGCAAATGACACGAGTATGGGTGAAAACATCGAATTTATTGATGATGAGACAGAGTTTGAGTAGTCATATATATGCCTGTAATGCTATCTTCAATTTTGAGTAAATACTGATAAACTATGTTTATATCTATGGCACTACCGATTTGCAGTCGTATTTGTACATCTGTTTTCTTTCCTCTAAATCAGGTTTGATATAAGTATGTCCTATACATCAGTAGTAATTTACAATAAACTTTATCTCACAATTGCTTTGAGTTGGGATCTGCCGTTTTTCCACTGAGGTACTCATTTGTATCGAGAACACTGGACATCATTTTCAACAACTGCTTTGATGAAAGGAAAGATGTACCGGTACATCAATTTTCAACTTCATTCACTAGGTAACTCGTACCTAATAATTTAGTCCTACCATAATGAAACTGAATGCCTGCCTGTGCTGCTACAGCTTATGGTGAGTCGAGCAGTGGATTGCGGACAATCTGTCCCCGGATGTCCCCTGCATAGTGCTGTAACTTTTCACTGCCTCTCTCTGTGTATGACGTGTCGGGTATTGTATGAATTATTTTTCAAATGTTAGATGTTTTAATTCAATGAACACTTCAAGTCTACACATTTTATTCTATAAATATTTCATTTTCCCGTGCTTCCATCTTCTTCAGTGCTGAACCGATCACACAGCACTGGGTATAACATTATCCATTTTAGAAATTATTATTCTGATAAAAGCTTGCGTCCATATTAAATTATATTTTTCCACCGTAAGGTATAGAGAATAACATCATTTAATATGATTTCAAAAAATGTTAAAAAAAAAGGAGGAATAATTGATTAAATGTCGATCTTACTCGTGTTAATTATGTAAGCATGTGCGGCTTACAGCTGTTTCGGTGCTACTTCACACCATCCTCAGAGCCTTCTGTGTCTCAGCGTCATCTCAACTTCGCTGCCTGCTGTGTGGGAGCGTTCGTGTGATGAAGAGTTGTGTCAAATAGTGTGTGTGTTCTGAAATTGATCTGTGTGTTGAGTATTTGATTAGGGTGTGTTTTAGTGTGTGTATATTTCATATTGTTCTAGTGTGTTGAGACACACTAGAACACACCCTATTCAAATACTCAACACACGGATCAATTTCAGAACACACACACTATTTGACACAACTCTTCATCATACGAATGCACCCACACAACAGGCGCGAAGTTGAGATGACGCCGAGACACAGAAGGTTCTGAGGATGGTGTGAAGTAGCACCAAAACAGCTGTGAGCCGCACATGCTTACATAATTAACATGAGTAAGATCGCCATTTAATCAATTATTTATATTCAAGTGTTAAAAGTAGTGTACGAAAGATTCAAAATGGAAAAGGAGGAAGTTTTAAATTATATTCGGGAGAATTTATCTCAATTAATATATACGGTGTAAACAGAAGTAGAAAATTAAAAGAATTCAGAGGACAGTATTTTCATTATTTCTATGATGAAGGTTATGAATCTATACTCCCATCAGAATACAACTCTTTTTAATTAAATAATACTTATCATGTGTTAAATATACATGGTTTATACATTTTTTAAAGTTGAACTGCATGACCTATTTCCATTTTTGCTCATCTACTTGAAGATTTAGAGAAATAAAGACAAGTTATGTAGAAGTTTTTATATGAACATGGAAAGAAGTATCTATATTCTGTAAAAGAGAACTATGCTATACAATATGAAATGTTTTATCTCACCGGTATCTTTTTTTTTATATTTATTTTGGAAATATTGCATATTCGTGTACTGTATTAACTGACATGTCATACTTCGTCAGATTGTATATAATGAATATGGAAGTGATTGCATTACAATTATTTGAATTTATAGTGTTATCCAGATTCTCTCATTTGTAACCAGCCCACTGATCCACGTCAGCTGCTTGTTTATATTTATGGACGACGACTTATAGATTGTGGACGTTATCAGTCACTCTTTGTGATCATTATGATTTGTTACTTTTAAATGATTGATTAAGTGGCAAACTTACTAGTGTTAATTATATAAGCACGTATGGCTTACAGCTGTTTCGGTATATACTGTACACCATAGATGGGCATCGTGCCACACTTGAGAAATAATGCCTCACTGACCTTCACAGAGCTTATCGCTCTGAGTGACATCCAGGGGCGGCTTTCGAAGAGGGGCTGCGGAGCTGCAGCACCCCAAGACATTTGTGGCTCTTGTCTCGTTTTATAGTGTGAAATACATTTATTATACAGTCTTTATTTAGTGGCTCGAATTTAAAAAAAAATTCGCTCTCAATGACATGCACGCAATTGTTAGTGAAGTCACTTCCTCCCCTGGTGCTGCCAGAGCAAAACCAGAAACAAGGACTATAGGTGAAGCCACTTCCTCCCCTGGAGCTGCCAGTCCCGTCTCGGATGCTTTGCGTGTTAGTTTTACCCCTCCTCCCTACTGCCCCTTGCCGTGAATCCAGAGTTTCCAGGCGCTGCAAAATTTGCAGCAGTTTGTCAGTAGCGCGCAGTTTTAAATACATTTTCTTTAATGTTGTGAGTATAACAAGTGCAACAATGTTTAATTCTGTACAATATTTACAGTCTATTCAGTTCAGTACCTTAACAATTCAGGAGAAATGTGGAATTAAGTGCCCATTAGTTGAATCTCATAATGAAAAGAGCCGCTAAACAAAATACAAAGGCCCGCATATTTTTTGCTAATTTATCCAGTATCCCTGCTTTCTTCTCTCGATCTCCTCACAGTCTGTATTAGATTAATGTGTTTCAAAGACAATTCCATCAGCTGGAGCAACAAGATGGATTGAAAATATGAACAGTAAATGTTGTTCATGAGAAGAAGGAGCCATTGCTAGAATGTTTTCAAACCATAATGGAATCTGAAACATCTAACATCACAATAAATGAGGCAAGCGCCCTGGTTCGTACTCTTGAATATCCTGAATTCAATTTCTGGCTCAGTTATTTTTTTCCTTTATTGATGTATCATGTAGGCCTATATATATTATACAACCAACTACAACATCGCCAGTTAGATATTTCTAAGGTTCAAATCTGCATATAAAAAATTAAATTATGGTTTATTTAACGACACTCGCAACTGCAGCGTCGCCGGTGTGCCGGAATTTTGTCCGCAGGATTCTTTTAAATGCCAGTAAATCTACTAACATGAGCTTGTCTCATTTAAACACAAGTTACAAGATAAGGCGC
Source organism: Periplaneta americana (assembly GCF_040183065.1). NCBI lineage: Eukaryota > Metazoa > Arthropoda > Insecta > Blattodea > Blattidae > Periplaneta > Periplaneta americana. The sequence goes on from NC_091123.1 coordinate 160,783,912, forward strand.
ATGGAACTAATCTTTAAATAAAGTAAGTTGCTTGGTTTATTTTTGTATGCAGCCCCCCTTAATTCAATACTCACGAGCCGCCACTGGTGACATCACCTTCACAGTCCCTGTTTCTCCCTCACGCAGCTCCTAGGCATGGGCAGGTTCTATATCAGTTTCATAAGCAATATCAGAGGTGGCATAATGGCATTATCAAAGCACTGTGTACGCGTTAGAAAACGATTATTTCATGAGAAATGGGAGGAAGAGTTTTTTTGCTGTTTAGAAGGAGAGAACATACGATGAATGTTATGCTCGAAAATCCTATTAGGCATTAATAAATTTAATATACAACGACATTATTCCTTATGTCATAAAGAACATGCTGAATTAGAAGTTAAGACAAATTAAATGTTATTTTTCGTACTATCCCGAAGAAAATTTATGATCTTAACATTTGAATAATGTACTAAATACGACATTATACCTTAAACACGCTGCATTAAAAGGTACGAGGAATGAAATTTGTTTGTACATATTATTTCCAAAAGAAATTTAAAATATATATATTAAATGTGCGTAGGAAACAAAATATGATTTTCTGAAATTATTTTAGGTCGAGAATGTGCAGATCCATTAAATAATCTTGATAAACGCCAGAATATTCAAGAAAATAAACGTAGACAACGTGATGGAATATTATTGGCTAGTTACGCAATTTCTCGCCTGTGATTTAAATCAATTCAATGATGGAGAAATAGTAAAGAGGTTTATGATTAAAACTGCCGAATTAATTTGCCAAATTGAATAAAAGTTTTCGAGTCTCTCACGTTAACCAAGCGCTTTCCTAATAATTCGCCACTGACCGCCTTAGCGATTACGATAAGGTGACGCAGGTCACAGCAGTTTATATTTCCCATCCTACTCTGCAGTCTCCTCTCTTAGTAAACAAACTATTTCAAATCGAGTGCCTCACATAACCGAAAATTGTACCCATGTATGGTTTACAGGTCTCATTGCACTTTCCCTGTTTAATATGTAACCTGAATTGATACATAACTTAGTATATATCAACGTGAAAATCTCAATTTAAAAAAATGGCACTTAGCACCTTTGATATTTCAAGGTCTCAATTCGAGATCTTGTTAAGAAAATGTTAATGAACAGTACATAGCCTACCGACACTAACCATGTAATGTGGGTCAGTTATAAATGAGGGACTCTGTTATAATAACAGTAGTTATTCAACATTGATCATCATGTACAGATAAATGCCATTGATCAAATAGTGTTCCTATGTCTTTATTTTATGGCTCTAGATGTTTGTTACTGAGTGTTGTCTTTTAAGAAATATATTAATGTACTATTTATGTTCTTAATTTATTATCCTACTTAAAATTGTTTTAATACCAGTCCAATATAATTTGTCATTCTAGTCAAGTTTAACATTCTTTAATGGCTGAGAGAAGTTCAGTAGGTATATGAAAATTAAAATATAGATAAAATAACTATTTTGGGTAGGTGATCAACTGACCATATGTTCCATTTTGAACATGATTGTCTTATTTTATAATGTTGTTCCAGCCTTCACTCTGAACTGAGAATACATTTTGCCCTGTTTTCATTAAAATATTTTTAAAATGTAATTGGAACTATTGTGACTCTATGAAGATGGCATTTCATCATTAAGTGAAACTGAGAACTGTGCTTGAGCACTCGGTTTACAGGGTAAACCATAAGTAATTAATTTCAAGGAATATCTTTGAGATATTTCAAACAAAAATGTTTAATACAATTTTGCTCGTTTTTGCTTCCCTTTCGAAATAAAAATTAAAACAATATGAAACATTTCATAGTGTTATCATGATTATTAATGATAAAAATTCGCTCCGGCGCTGGGGATCGAACCCAGGATCCACAGCACCGGGAAAAGGGAAAATACCAAAGAAGAAAGATTCTATCTAGTGCTGTGGATTGAGCCTTGGCGTAGCTCAGTGATTGGAGCACCTAGTGCGTAGAATTGGGGGTCCCTGTTTCGATCTTCGATGCCAAAGCTAATTTTTCTCCACTAATAACCAATGGTAAACATAACAGATAATTATGTAGGGCCAAAATTAATCTTTATGCATTTCATAGTGTGTTTTGGGAAAGCCATTGATTTAATTTCCAATATTTTCAGTAAATTCAAGAGAGCATTGTGTTATGATAATAAATGATTGAAAGAATTTTAGTCTTGTCCTTTAAATGTGAAGAAATTTGATCCAAACAAATGTAATTTTTCGTTCTAGAAAGAAATTTTAAAATATTACATTTGTTCGGACCAAATTTCTGCAGCACACAACTAAAATTCCTTCAATCATTTATTATCATAATACACAGCTCTCTTAAATTGATTGAACTCACTAAATTATATCCGCTCCTCAACAAGATATCGTCTCTAAAGCTACAAAATTGCATGCTACTTTACACATCTCTATTACGACCTCTACTGCTTTATGCCTGTCCTGTCTGGGGAGGAGCTGCAATAAGTGAAATTAAACCCATCCAGTCATTTCAAAATAAAGTCCTACGAATTTCACTCAATTCTCCTTGGTTTGTCCGTAACAGCCAACTACAAAGAGAAACTGTTATTGACACAATCAAACAGTTTATTCATTCACAAGCTAAGAAGTTCTATAAAACCTAGAAAATGTTCCAGGCGCCATCCACTACTCTCTCGGAAGGAAGTCCACATTTCCCACCAGAATCAAGAGCCGACTTCCAATGGACCTCATATTATAATCAAAATTTATCATCACACCAACCTATGTAAATAATTATTTATTAACAATTATTTTTGTTCATTGAGGAGCCCAATCTAGGCTGCCCTCAATTCAGTGTCATATATTATATTTATAATTTTTAGAAATGATCTATATAGCGCTAAATGCGCTGATAGATCAATAAATTATTAAAAAAATTGATTGAGCATATTGGTAATGAAATCAATAGCTTTCCGAAAATACGCTATGAAATATTTCTCATAAAAGAATTTATTTCTCGAAAAGGAAGCAAACACGAGCAAAATTGCGTTAAACTCTTTTGTTTGAAATATCTCAAAGAATAATCCCTTGAAATTAATGATATTACTTACGGTTCACTCTTTATAGGCTACATAATTATTCATAGTTTATAGGAGTTACTTAATTTGCTGTTCATTACTAAATTTAATTTATTTCGCTTTGAATAACAGTACATTATATGAAGGGAGATTTTTTGCAATGAACAGAAGCTGTACACCCACCCTATTGTCTACCGGCATTGTTTTCTGAACTCGGCCAGATAACAAGCTAAATTGTTGTTTGTTGGAAACAGGCAATTGGTTCTCAGTTTACAGCTGTAACCAGTCTCCATTTGATGTTGTTTGGTTGTGAATAGTCATTTTTACAATATTTAGTGGAGACATGTAGAGAAATTTCGTGCTTATTTAAATGCTGCGTTTGTGTGTGAAGAAGAAAGTGGCTGCAACTGCAATTGTGTTACTCGATATATCATTATAATATCTATAATATTATGGCACTCTTAAGTTTGTAACCTTATTTTTCAAAATACAACTGTCTTGTTTTTAGTTAAACTAATACAGGGCTATTCAAAAAGAAGGAGCAGATTTCAAATATTTATTTCTTCCACACTACAAAAGATAGAAACAGAATTCCAACGTTCCTGGACAGACGAAAGTTTAAATTTTGAACAGTGCGGGTAGAAGTTCCCATCATGGCCGCATTGGCGCTGTTGCTTGTCATGCGCGGCCGCATTGGAGCTGTTGATTGCAGTGTTAAGGCCAATGTCAGGCATAGGGGGGATAAAAATACGGTCTTTTACGTAACCCTACAGATAAAAATCTGGAGACCTGAGAGGCCACCGGCGATGAAGTTGATCTTCTCCTCCTCCTCTTCCAATCCAACATCCTGGAATGGTGTCATTCAGGTAACGTCAGACGTGGTTATAGAAATGAGGCGGGGCATCATCTTGCATGAAGATGAAGTCATCTGAATCATCTTCAAGTTGAGGAAATAACCAGTTTTGAAGCATGTCTAGATAGGTTATTCCTGTCATAGTTTTCTCCATGAAGACGAAAGGTCCATAAACTTTGTTTACAGAGATGGCACAGAAGACGTTAATCTTTGGTGAATCTCTTTCATGTTCGATAACTGACACAGGATTTTCACTTGCCCAAATTCTAACGTTATGGCGATTAACTTTACCGGAAAGATGAACTTGAAGATGATTCAGATGACTTCATCTTCATGCAAGATGGTGCCCCGCCTCATTTCTCTAACCACGTCCGTCGTTACCTGAATGACACCATTCCAGGACGTTGGATTGGAAGAGGAGGAGAAGCTCAACTTCATCGCCGGTGGCCTCCCAGGTCTCCAGACCTCACTCCTTGTGATTTTTATCTGTGGGGTTACGTAAAAGACCGTGTTTTTATCCCCCCTATGCCTGACATTGGCCTTAACACTGCAATCAACAGCACCAATGCGGCCGCGCATGACAAGCAACAGCGCCAATTCGGCCGTGATTGGAACTTGTACCCGGACTGTTCAAAATTTAAACTTTCGTCTGTCCAGGAACGTTGGAATTGTGTTTCTATCTTTTGTAGTTCGGAGGAAATAAATATTTGAAATCTGCTCCTTCTTTTTGAATAGCCCTGTAGTTGTCACGCCCTATTTTGACTTATAGTACTATGGTGACCCTAATTTTAGGGTAAAATGTTAGAAATAAAAAGGCCATATCTGGTTATGAGTTGTGCATAATTTTCCACGGGCATTCTTGCATAATGAAATGTAACGTTTAATTATGAAAAGTATTGCGTTATGTAATTGATTTTCAATTTCGCTGTATTACAGGTATTCCCATCACTTTATGAGCTATCATGCATATGTGCTAATTTCATTTTCTTCTTATTGCTTACGTACTGGTAGCTTTTATGAAATGAAATGCTGTCCAGAGTTTTAGAATCCATATTTTGGTGTCATATTTTCTTATTTAATTGAATATCCATAATACTTTATGTTTTCCGTGTTTGGGGTTAAAATATATAGCACTGAAATTAATCTTAATTGATATGACTGATTGGGAAATTAATGAAGTACCGGTATTAATTTCTAATCAGAAAAGTTACTATTTCAGTTTCAATGGGATAGGACACTTTATTGGTATGATACATACAATTTAATAAATGATTGAGTGTCATATATCTGGGCCAAATGATTTCCTTTATGTGTTATATTACTCTCTGGACATGTGTGAACATTAAAGCATAGTTCACCTATCACAGACATACTCAATGTGGGAATTTCTAGTCTTTAAATGAGGTGCAACATTAACGTAGAATATCTTTCAAGTGTGTGTCTACATGCAATTCTGAGATACTACGTGACTGTGGCATCTCATTTAAAGGCTAGAATTGCCCGTGATTAACATACTTGATCCTATCAGAACACTGAAGTGTTTTGTAGCCATTTTAGGGGAAAGATAGTTGCATCCAGACCTGCAATGCATTGCGCAGTTGTGATAAAAGACAGAATATTATTGTGATACTTTTTATGCCTCAAGTGGTAGCTACTATTTATGTAATCTTGCGTGACATATCAAACTTATTTCATAACAATTTGGGCATTATTTGTAAGAGAGACTAGGGCACTTACTGATGGAAGTTTGAGTTTCTATTGATAATCGGTGGTCAGTAATCAATACTTGCTTTACCTTATGATTTGTTTGAAAGGACGTGTCATGTTTTTTTTAATGGGTGTGTTCTCTGCTTCTCTTACTTGTGACAGTAGAATCTTTTGGTTTAATTGGCGAATTATTGTAATTATTTTATGTATATGTTATAGACAGGATATTCATGTAAACATACTTTTGGATTGGAAAGACTGAAGTACAACAAAAAGTATTATAGCATTTAAATAAATAGGATTAATATTCCTTAACCCATTGATTTTTATTGTAGGTTACTAATAATAATAATAATAATAATAATAATAATAATAATAATAATAATAATAATAATAATAATAGGCCTAATGATGATGATGATAAATACGTTACTTTTTCTTGGCTCTTCCAATTTCTATGACAGACACTCTATGTTAATCCATAAAAATTCAGTCAAAATTTACAGTCAATTTTGAGAACATTCTTGTGAAGTGACATGTTTGTAATATTATTATTCTGACATTTTCAGTAGAACAGTTGTGAAACGTAATTTTGACAATTATTATTACCTATGTTTGAACTGACTTCAACCTTACCCCGTGTAGCAGATAAAATTATTGGAGGTACAGAAATTTCTTTGTGTTATGATTATTATTATTATTATTATTATTATTATTATTATTATTATTATTATTATTATTATTTCTATCAGAATTACAATATTGCTGGTTAAATACGTGTTCACGTTTCTTTGGCTTTTCAGTCACTAGTCAGTTTTATTCCAAAGAAATAGTATTGTATTTCAGATTTCTCCTATGATACTAAGTAAGGCATGTAAGACTGTTATATTTTCCATTTCAATAAGTATGTAAATGATATGTTTTTGAATAAGTTTCTTTAGTAATTATATTTATTTAATGAACATAGGAGTGTTGTGTGTTACAGTAATATAAGTAAAATTATTATTATTATTATTATTATTATTATTATTATTATTATTATTATTATTATTATTATTATTATTATTGCTATGTATTTAGATAATTTTTAACATATCAGCTTCAGTTTTGTAAAATACTGCATCAGTCACAGAGTATGTTCTGTTGTTATAACCTTACAAATTCTCGCAAAAAAAAAAGAATATTAAAATTATTATTATTATTATTATTATTATTATTATTATTATTATTATTATTATTATTATTATTATTATTATTATTATTATACGATCATGTAACGCAATTACGAGTAATCTTGGACTTTTCATGTAGGTATTAAATTCACGGAAGCAGTAATTAAATTTGTTTGAGAACTGATGTGAGATGTGATATATTTGCTACTTTTATTTCTGTCCATATCAAATACAATTCAATTTTTTTTATTGTAATGTAATTGTGAGTATTTGTGATGTAATAATTGTGATGGAAAAGAAACACTTCATATATTCACGGGATTCAGAACTTATCTTCATTGAACACACCTGTCCATAAATGCATATATGCTATTTTGGGAATAAAAGGAAGTTAAAACAAACGCAACAGGATTACTAGAAACTAGATCAAGAAAATCCGACTTTCACTCTCTAAATTCTTGAGTTCTGCAGAAGTTCGCAAAAATTGTATGAATTAACTTCACTAATGGCGATTCTGAGCGATTTATGGTGTAATTGCGTTTGTGGCACATGAAAAAGTGTTTTATATCTTGATTATGACCTTTCCGTTCTTCCTTCTCCCCATCTATTCGTCTATCATACAACTAATCTTGCAAATTTTAACCAAAATATGATTTTGCATTGTAATTGTAAGTTTCATTGACGAAATTAAAGTTTAATAATTATAATTATTGTTAACTCTCCACTCTCTAATCATCTATTCATATTACAAATATGTATACCTAGACTTTCAGTTGAAGTGGTTGATTTTCATCAACATAGAAACTTTTTAGGTTGGCATGTACCATAGAAGAGGGTAAAGTCGATCAAAATTTTGCAATTTTTTTATGATATTGAGTTTATGCAATGGAGCGAAGTTCCTCAGAAAATAGCATTTTGTCGTCTTATCCTTCACTTATTAAGGCATGTTACAAGAACTGAATTACAATCTATCAAAAACTGATTTTTTTATTTGACTTGTGATCGAAGTTACCTGCTTAAATAGGGTAAAGTCGATCAACATTGAATTTTTAGTTTAAGATCGATTTTAAAATATTGCGGAGTAAAGTCGATCACTGTTTATGTTTTTAAAAAACAAATTAAGTGTATTACATATATTTTATTTGTTGTAAGGGGTGTAAAAAACAATAATAATCTACACTATATGCCTGTAGCATTATATAGTGTATCTTTTGTTACTGTGATCATACTGTTCGATACAATTAGGCCTATAGGTCTCCACTGTACAAACGTGACTATGATTGCCAACTTATAAAACATAAAAGCACATTTCAATACTTTACATACCAACAAATAAAGATTTAAGAATTCAAAATTTACATTGAAATACCACACTTCAATTATAATCTAAAATGCAATTCAACATTGCTTAGGTTTATATCAGATGTTATTTGAAATCTTCCCCTCCTCATGTCACTTTAGAAACTACGTTGTTCCCATAGTCAGGTACAGAGAGGTGTACAAAATATGTTCCTTTGCCTGCTTCTCTTACGCAAGGAATTCACCATAATTTCGTCTTCCTCTTTCCCCACTATCCCATCAATATAAGCTATACTATGACACTTTTCTGTTTATAAGTGTTAGTTGGAGGTATTTCGGTGAACAATTTATTCTTCCTGCTGGTCCTATCTGCTTCGAATAGGTCGATGGCATGATCGACTTAACCCTACAAAGGTACAAGTTTTCTTAAAATAATAAGTTTGAATACTTACATTTACGAACTGCAAAACTATTATTTCAGGATACAATCTCAACGAAAAGTACTTACGTATACTTCTTGTCTCCTTTCACTGCTGATGATAATTTACAGTTTGTAAGACTTTGTTTTCATTTAAAATAAAAAGTTGAAAATAACAATTTTCACTTCAACGGTAATTACACTGTGTTCCCATTGTTGGCATGCGCAGGCTTTTTGTTGTCCCTCTCGCTTACATTTACAATGTGAGGCAATGAAGTTAGCATAACAAAATTTAAAAAAATAACTGAGAAAATATACAATTTTCAATAAAATCGCAAATGATCGATTTTACACCCACTGATTGACTTTACCCACTTCTACGGTAGTCATCAGTAAGTACAGTAATCTTTGCATAAAGATTTTACATCAGTTCAGTTTCTGTAAATCACTACTGTACATAACTTTCATATGACTCCATAGTATTAAGTGTTCATTCATGTACCGGTACACAATTCGTCTGTAAAAGCATAAAATGCAACAGTATTAGTGTATATTGTACAAGTACAGATCCAGTTAAAGTATTAAAATCATTGAATGTGCTTTTGTTTACCAATAAATGTACTTATAGATGGAAGTTGTGCGCTATTTTGTTATATATTATGAAGATTACTGTAGTGTTCCACAATAAATTACAGTAAATTTTCTTTGGTGAATATTTATTATGATAATTTACAGAGAAAATGTTAGTCATAGTGTAGGATTCCATAAAAAGAATGGTGCTTACCTACAAACGTAGATAAAATTCCAAGACGTGAAATAAATTATAAAGCAAGATATTAACACTGAAATTTAAGGTGCTTCAATCTATGTCACCAGTTTACCATTAGTTTGTCATGCTAATGTGCTTATTTAAATATTGACTCTGAATGTAGATGTTAATTTTTTTGGACTGTGAAAAATCTAGCATTTAAATGTAAGTGAACTAAAGTTACCAGTACTGTTTTTTCATAAATTTAGAACATTATTTTCATACTTTCTCAGTGGAACAGAAATATTCTTGCAAAATATAAAATAGATTCATAACTCTGTACTAATGGAATAAAAGTGAGTTATTAAAAATTGCTTTCATACTTGTACTGTTATCATCAGGGCCGCCGACAGAATTTATGGGCCCCTATGCAATACTGTACTCGGACCCCCATTGAAAAAAGTAACACTTACAAGTTACCAGTTATTCTAACCATAATAATTATTTGCAAAATAAATAAAAGATAACCCCATACACAGATACGAACTTAAAGTATACCGTAAAGTGGGGTGACTTTGAACAGTAATTTAGCGCCTTTCTAAATTAAATGCTACACCCAATTGCGAAAAAACTGTTTAAGTTGTCAATAAATTAGTTAAGTTTTTTCGCAATAGGGTGCAGCATTTAATTTAGAAAGGAGCTAAATTACAGTTCAAAGTCACCTCGGCGTTCAAAGTCACCCCACTTTACGGTACACCTTTATTACTTTGAAAACTTTTAGCAAAACTTCACATTAGCGCAATAGATTATATTCATAAAACATTATTCTTAAAAACCTGTATTTTCTAACTTGCAGTCCAACATCAACAAATAACTCTCCTTGACTTCATTGATGCAAAACCATCAATTATATCATAAAAATTTAAAGGCCTAGCAAGATCGCTCTCCAGACTAAGGAGCCAAGAAGGATTTTTCAACATCAACAACTGTCACAGGAACTGTATAGAATATTCTAATGACTATACAAATATTTGGAAATAAAGTATCCAATTTTAATTCCCTTGAACTATTAGGAGATTCATAGGTTTCAGTGTGGTTGGCCCTAAATTAGAGGCATGAATTGATTTTAAATATTTCGGCTCATCACTGATCTCTTTGTTAATATCTTCATAATATTTTTCACGCAGTCTAGCACCCATATTAATATCTTCCAATTTTTTCTGTCTCACCTTGTGCTTCTCAGCTTCCGACTTATGCCTGTATTTGTCCATTGTGCAGTTAAACTATAACCAGTAACACTAATGCACAGAATTTACTAGACAAATGACAACGAAAAGACGAAAGTTTCGACACGAAACATACAATGTACTGAAAAAGAAATGTATCCTGCGACTTCGGTTTGAGAGAGTCCACTAGCATATTGCGGTGGGCCAGTGGGGGATTGGTGGTTAAAAAGGACAAGCCAATAAATAATTGAACGTGTTCAGTACAAGCGACGGGAACATAGTTCAGGCAAATGCCGGGGCCCTAAATTATTGTGTCAGTGAACGTTAAGGCGAGAAACCTATATTCTATTATATAAAAGTCAAATATTTACATATGAAGTGGTAATTTGTATTAATTCCACTATTGTTGAGTTAATATGTCAAATGTATGTAACAAATATTCTTACAAAATTTTATAGTACCCGTATGTATCTACGAATAATTATTCATTATAATAAAAAGTAATCAGACTCACTTAATCTGATGGGCCCTTATTGCTCACGGGCCCATATGCACTCGCCCCCTTTGCCCCCCCCCCCCTTCTCAGCGGCCCTGGTTATCATAATATCTTTATTTGGTAGCTATGTGCTCTTTCTTGCTTTAGACCCTTTTACTATTAGCAGATTCGTGGGTTCAAACCCGACTGAGGGCAATGAATTTTAAACAGTGGTAAAATCCCTAAGTGTGCTTGCCTCTGGCAGGGAAGTAAAGCTGTGGATTCTACGTCATAGCATTAACAGCATGTGAAAGAACTCTGTTTCCGAGATAGAGAGCTCCAGACTAAATTTGTCTACCATTTCATGTTAAATTTGGATGTTAAATAGTAACCTCTGCAGCTGAAAGTATTAATAAAGAAATAACTACCAGTACTTCTTCTAATGTTTGAGTCGAACAAGAGATCCTCTGTCAGCTACCTTATTCAACTTAGTACAGTAAGTGATTTTATTAGGGCCCTGATGTTTATGACCTAAACATTAAAAAAAAAAGACTTATAAAATTCTCCGAAAATTCTCTTAAAATGACCTAAAAGATTAAAAAAATAAATAATTGATTAAATGGCGATCTTACTCGTGTTAATTGTGTAAGCATGTGCGGCTTACAGCTGTTTCGGTGCTTCTTCACACCATCCTCAGAGCCTACTAGATCTCGGCGTCATCTCGAACTTCGCTGCCTGTTGTGTGGGTGCGTTCGATTGTTGAAAAGTGTTGAAATGTGGTGTCAAATAGTGTGTGTTCTGAAATTGATCTGTGTGTTGAGAATTTGATTAGGGTGTGTTTCAGTGTGTCTGTATATTTCATATTGTTCTAGTGTGTTGAGTTTTTGGTTTTTGAGTTGTATGTGTAGGATTTCCATGTCTGTATTTATGTTATTGTATGTGTGGTTAGCATTAGTTATGTGTTCGGCAAATGTAGATGAATTGTGTCCTCTGGTTATTGCTTTAATGTGTTCTTTGTATCGAGTTTGGAATGATCTGTCTATCTGTCCAATGTAGAAACTGTCGCAACTATTGCATGTGAGTTTGTATACGCCTGTATGGTTGTATTTATTTGTTTGTGTGTTGAGATATCTTTGTAGTGTGTTTTCTGTTCTGTATGCTATGTTGTATTTCTGTTTTCTGAATGAGGATGCTAATCACACATACAATAACATAAATACAGACATGGAAATCCTACACATACAACCCAAAAATCAAAAACTCAACACTAGAACAATATGAAATATACACACACACTAAAACACACACTGATCAAATTCTCAACACACAGATCAATTTCAGAACACACACACTATTTGACACCACATTTCAACACTTTTCAACAATCGAACGCACCCACACAACAGGCAGCGAAGTTCGGGATGACGCCGAGATCTAGTAGGCTCTGACGATGATGTAAAGAAGCACCGAAACAGTTGTAAGCCGCATATGCTTACATAATTAACACGAGTAAGATCGCCATTTAATCAATTTTTTATATTTAAGTGTTAAAAGTAGTGTACTACAGATTCAATATGCATTTTATTAGTTAAATTTCTAGTTGTTTAGTACTGAACATACCTATTTCTCAAAGTTCTCTGGTTTGAAAATTGAATTTCTGACTGAAAATTACGGTATAAAATTGCTGGGGTTTAATGCTGCATTAGGCGGAAACCATCAATACTTATCATTAATCCCTAATATAACTAATTGGATGAACCTACTAGTTATGATATTTTTTTCTATTGTATTTGTCGGTGAAAGTAGTTTGTACTGTGGAATGCTGTCTGTTAGCCATTTTTGAATACCGGTAACAATATTGATATGAAATTCTTGAGTGAATGACCAAATCTTTGTATTAATATTGTTTCTTTCGTTTAAATAGCAATATTACGAAATGTAAGCAGATTGTGGAAGAAGAAGGCGGGAAAGATGATGATAGATATATTCACAAGTTGAAGAATGTAATTTCTGCCACTTGTTTATTTTCGAAATTATTGGAAACTGAAATACTTTATGTAAAAGTATTGCCAATGTTTGCAAAGAAATCTGTTTAAGGCAGAATAAATGTTTTATTGTATGAATGCTTATACTGTTCGGCATAAAATGGACTAAATTATGCTAGAACACTGCAAGGGGCGAGGAACTAAAAGTTATGATTTATTCGAACGATATCAATAATTTAAATGGACCGGAAAGAGTAACTTAACGAAAAATTTCTATCACTGTCATTACAAATACAAACTTTCACATGTACTTTGAAAGTACAAAATACATTTTATATCAACATTCCTACCTGTGCTATTGTCAGACGATATGAATGAATTCAAGTTTGCTGCTGTTGTATGATTGCTTGTTGAATGATCAAGTCATTAGAAAGAATAATAGGAAAATGTATAATAAATGTAGTTGTTATTGTCAGCACAGATGAAAACATTTGGAAATAAAGGGATATTATATTGACATGATTTTATTTTCGATTTTTGAAATCTGAATTAGTATAACATTTATTTAGAAATTTAAAATAAAAATTTGACTGAAAATATATCATCATAGACAAGTCTGTAATAAATCTTGCATTCTCGCTACGAATTGTCTATGTAGTATAAGTTAATATTCATATGGAAAGTGAACTCAAAATATAGCGAACTCGAATGACTTAACATTAAAAATTCTTCATTTGATCAAATGTATAATAAAAAGTAACATACAAAACCAAACAAGGGACTCAATGTTTGTTTGAATATAGCTATACAATGTACGATATTTATAAGTACGGTATAATGTCTATTTTATTTAAGTTCGTTAGTTTCCCAACTCCTACCTTTTTCTTTTAATGTAGATTAAAAATAACAAAATGAAGGCTAAAAATAAACCTGACATTGGTTTTGTCGTTGACTAAAACTTGCGTTGTATTGAGTTTTTTATAATACTGGTAATGCATATGGTTATAACATTTGCTTAAAATTTTATTTAAATGTTTGAATCTTATTCGAATAAAAGCTGAATGTAATGTAGATTTCATTCAAAATAACTGTGAAGATAAAGGAACACTTCTGACTATAATGCAGATTATAACTGAAGATGGAACAATAATTTGCTATTGCTACACAAAGTTACAATATATTACCACATCTATGAAATTTATGTAATAGAAAATTGTGTTCAACGTAATAAAGTTAATCTCTCATAATATAATGCTCTAATTTTACATATAATATTAGTTATAACTCAGTATATTTGTTTAGGAGCATTAATAGATGTCATAATTTCTAGAGTTAAGACTTTGAAGCATTTATGTTACCAATAACCAAACTCACATCATCCACGTAATTCAATACATTGTATTTGTATTCTTTCTTATGTTTTTGGAAAACAGAATACTTCTGAATACTAATTTTTCTAGATCTGTAAATGTTCCTAACCTTCATCACTGCTAGATCGAGGCAATCCAATCAGTATGAATAATATTAATGTTACACAGTGATTTAGTTGGAAAAATTATTTACAGGAACTCACTTTATCAATTTAACAATCGACAAATATCAAGTTTGGCATCATCATATTTCGATATGCATAAATGTTTATTTTTCCGAAATAGCGTTCTAGTCCAACTAAACCACTGATGTTACAACATTTTTCAATAAAGCAAGACTTTTCTACTTGTGTATGTATTTGCAATGGGCTAATACTCAAAGCAAAATATAATTGCTTATTAAAATAAGGTTGTGAATATTATTTTATAATGTTTTGGAAGTTCAATGTTAATTTACGAAATGTCTAGGTAGTTAATTTAAGAAATTCACTTTTTACATGAAATATTGTATTTTTCAAATCAAATAATTTAAGTCTAAATACTTAACGAATGCTCATAATAATCTGAGAATAATGTTAAAAGTAGTACAATGGTGCCATACGTACATTTTTAATATATCAGAATTTTTTAAAATTAATCATTATATAATCTTGTAAATTTTGCACCATTTAAGAAGTAGGATATGTAAGGTATGTTTCATTAAACTTTTAGTGTGTAATAATATTTTAGTCATTGGGATAAGAAATTTGTAACATTTTCATACATCCCTTGAGAAGTGATTGAAACAAAGAAAGAAACAAACAAACAAAAAACGTACTGTTAGATTTGCCAGTAAATTAAATATATCGAACACATGTTTATGGGAATGTAATACATTAGTTTGATTGGCATGTACCGGTATTTTATCAATAGGCATAATATTACTTATATGTGAACAACTAATTCCTGAAATGGTAAATTTTCTTTAAATTTGCATATGGTATTGATTTGCGATTTGAAAGAACACAATATTCACATTACTTATTCAACAGCAAAGAAGTATCATTATAAAAATAAGTTTAAATGAATGGAATTTTATAGGAAATTGGAAGTGTTCAAGGTTTTCATTACCGCATATACGTGAATACTCCGCACATATTTTTTTTCCGGAATTTAGCTAAGAAAAACTGGAGTGCGCACATTATTTGAAACACAAATTACAGCCAATTTTTTTTCTCTCTCTCCTAAAGTTAGGGTGCGCGGATTATTCGATGGCGTAGAATATTCGCATATGTATGGCATTTTTGTTTTCATAGGAAACTGATACAAAGATTATGAAAAATAACAATTTAATATTTTGACTTTTGTTTCCAACTTATATAAATACTTAAACTCAATCCGAAATAAAGGAAAAAATCGGAAGTATTAATACAGCAGGAGAGCGATCTGAAAACTCTAGAAATGTATAGAACACTCCAGGATCAATAATATTTTTTTTCTGATTCTGAACAAATAGTAGTGTACAGTACTTATAATAAGAGCATTCTCAAGTAATCATCAGTGAGAACATTGACAGTTTACTGATTTAAAAAAAAGTAAATAAACAATATGACAGGTGCCAAATGTTGTGGAAGTAATTATTTACAAGACAGGTTATCCATCATTTCATCAACTTATATGAGGCCTGAAATAGATTGATTTAAGTTTATTTGGACACTGGTAGTGCACGGTATTGTGCATGTAATAGTAAAAAGGAATGAATAAATCAGAAGCTACCATAACAAAAGAGAAGAAAAACAGTAAGTTATACAGTATATATTTTGTTATCATCATGGTGAATTTTATTGTTGTGGTAATTTCTGGTAACTACTTAATTTTATTTCTTTTGTAATTAAAATTTCTCTCAAATAATTGTGCTAATTAGTCCTTTATAAGTTTTTACGCTTTCCCAATGACTGATCAGAATTAGACTTTTGCGTACTCCATCGTGTCCTGCGACCCGACATTTCCAACATTTATAACTACTTAGAGGTTCCATGATGGAACCTGTAAGTGGTTCCAAAACTTTTGAAATGCCATGATGGAACCTGTAAGTGGTTCCAAAATTTTGAAATGTCATAATGGAACCTGTAAGTGGTTCCAAAACTTTTGAAATGTCATAATGGAACCTGTAAGTGGCTCCAAAACTTTTGAAATGTCATGATGGAACCTGTAAGTGGCTCCAAAACTTTTGAAATGTCATGATGGAACCTGTAAGTGGCTCCAAAACTTTTGAAATGTCATAATGGAACCTGTAAGTGGCTCCAAAACTTTTGAAATGTCATGATGGAACCTGTAAGTGGTTCCAAAACTTTGGAAATGTCAGGTTTCAGGACATAATGGAATACCCAAAAGCCTAATTCTGATCTGTGATGATTATTCATGAGCTTTTGAAATATTTACGCATTTACTCAAACAGAAACAGTTGAGTGAGATTATTCGACTTCAGATTTGAAACGGTGAAATATTAGTTACCATAAAATAACGGAGTTATGTGCTGTATATTGTGCTTGTATAACAAACAATCTGGTTTATGTTGTACATCTAAATTTATAAAATATTTTAACTTAATGACATTTTTCCATCCATACTTCCCCCAAATGTTAATCAGTTGTTGGTGTCAACAGTCATATTGTTGTATGAATAGCTAAATCCGTGATATATTTTGTTTTATTTATGTGTTAAAATTCACTTGTTTTCATGTGCAGATAAGTTCGGTGGATATTCATTTAAGCAATTTATGGTTGTCTTAAACATTCAATAAGATTGAAGTATGATCTCATTGAACTTTTATTGATTATGTCTGGGAACGTTCTATATAGACTATGACATTTCTTGAAGTTTATATAGAAAGGAAATAAATTTTATTTTAGTTTTGATAGTTACAAAACTGTTTATTCTATTAGCCATTTGAAAACACAGTGAATTTATCTAACTGCTTATGCAATATGATCTTATTTCTTGCAAATTGACCCTGTTCAACATATTTAGTTGCTTTTAATCGTCGTATCAATGAACTGAAGGTGATAGTCCTAAAACAGTACTTAATAGTAAGATGTCAAATTTCTGATCTCAATGATGTAATATGATTTAACTTTTTAGTAGACAAACTGTTGAATATGTGTTCAGTACAAAGGTTCAATATCACGTATGGAACCTTTTCAAACAAAACTATGCAAGACAATGAAATGCAATGCTGTATATACCTGTACATGTCGATATAACTATAAACATTTAATTGTATTAGATGTAAATTGTGCATAGTTACTTTTAAAACTTTCAACTGTTGATGTTAGAAAAATGAAATTATATAATTGTTTTGAAAATATAGCCCAAAAATTAAATAATGACTTATAACAAAAAAAATAATGTAATACATCAATTGTAAAAAATAAAATTACTTGAAAAATAGATATCTTGTTATGATATTAGGTAAACTGATAATGTCGTTAATATCGTTTAGGAAGAAGAGTTTGTAACTGCAAGCATTTAAGATTTTCGAATATTTTGTTATTGTATTTTCACGTGATTGAAGGCACCATACCAGCAAATAATTTTATTAAGTGGGGCTGAGTTTTGTTTAAAAGTGCCTATGGTGTAAAGAAACTCCTCTTGCTAGGCAATCTGCTGCTGTATTTTAAACAGGACTTATCGAGTAATCTTTTTAACCTAGAACGTTTAACTTGGCATCTATTCGGGAAAAATGTCAATTACCATTTTTCCAACACTCAAAGCGCATCTTGCTCCTTAACAGGATGTGCTGATGCAACCCACAAATTATCATTGCTCCTTAGCAGCAGCAGATCGATGCAACCCGCAACATATATTGGAAAAATAAATTAATTTTGAAAATCATCGTATATGTGAGTGATAGTAGGAGGAGGAAAAATAAAGTGCATAAGATTTGCTGATGATATGGCGTTGTTAGCAGAGGAGGAAATGAGGTCAAGTTTTAGTTTCCTACTGCCACTTCCAACGGACTCCTAATGAATATTCACACGTTTATCACTGGGATTGTGGCGCTGGAAATCAATTTAGAACACTTTTATCTCAGCCACGACACATTTCAATTTTTATTGTACAATATAAATGCAATTATCACTACAATGACACAATAATTCTTGCAGATAACACAGAAACAACTTCGGAAACGTAATTAACAGAGTCGCAGTTTCACTTCACTTCCACTAGATGACTCGGAATTCCAGCAGACGATATGGTACAGGTGTAGCAGAGATGCCAATATCGGCAAACAAAATGAAACTGTGAGGAATGTTATAACAGGTGTGCTAAACATTAGGAATGTTACAATAGGTGTGTAGCACGTTAGGTTAGGTTTTGTTAGGCGTGTAAGATAATATGAATGGTTACCACAGTTGGCGACACTGCAATCATTCTCCCACTCCACCTCAAATAACGTCATAACGACGAAATATGGCCGCCTTCTTCCTTCAAGTACGACGATTTTCCTATATAAGTAAGGAACCTATTTAGGGCGTGTTTGGTGGGACCACAGCTCTCCCAGTGATCACATCGAGTTTCTACTACTCCACACTACAAAACTAAGGTATTTTCAGTGTTTTAATTCCCTATACTGGCAATACCAAACTAAAACTTCACCAGAAATGATACTAAAGAATATGCTACTGAAGCTAAATGACAGTTGTGAGCAGTATGGGATGAAAATAAATGCAAATAAGACGAAGAGCATGGTCATAGGAAAAAAAATACAGAAGATTTATTTTATTTTATTGGGTTATTTTACGATGGTGTATCAACATCTAGGTTATTTAGCGTCTGAATGAAATGAAGGTGATAATGCCGGTGAAATGAGTCCGGGGTCCAGCATCGAAAGTTACCCAGCATTTACTCGTATTGGGTTGAGGGAAAACCCCGGAAAAAACCTCAACCAGGTAACTTGTCCCAACCAGGATTCGAACCCAGGTCACCTGGTTTCGCGGCCAGACGCGCTGACCGTTACTCCACAGGTGTGGACTAATACAGAAGATAAACTTGCAAATTCTACCCTGCCACCCTACCCTATTATCTTTTGGCTTAGTTGCCTCATAAGTTGTGTCTTCTTGATATTAATTTTGAGGTTCAGACTTGTCTTTGGACAGTTGACTAAACAAACAAAAAACATAATATGCCTTATTATGCAGTGGCGAAGCTAATGTGTAAATACTGGGTAGGCGGAAAAAAAAATCTGCTTACCTTATATCTTCTTTATAGACCAGATTTTTTTTCGGCTTTTCTATCAACATTTTTTGTGACACACAGACCTCACACAAGAAGATAACCATTCATTTTCACCCCCAAACAGAATACAGGTATAACAATACTGTAACTTATTTGTATCAGAGTAGGCCTACCCTGTTGGCCAAGGATATTTCTTATACCATGACAATTGAAAATTTATATTTTGTCTTCCTCTATCTGCTATTTTAATAATATGTAAATGTATGTCGATCTTCTGTCTTTGTAAACTCATTTTGTTTGATACGCCCAACTTGAAAATGGTTTCTCTTTTAATCTGCAAATAATGACCTCAATGTTTCTTCAGTATGCGCAATTTTACACAAAATTAATATGTAACACGCACACGCATGCACGTTTCATTAAATTAACACCCAACAACGGAGCACATTCACAGAACACCAATACAACGCGACGTATTATTGTGACTGAGAGGCTTGCCGCTTTTCGCACTGCGCTGTAGCGAATCGATACCTCCCTTCCTGTTTTACCCTCACGCTTACAAGTCAAGGTCGTAGCCGTCGTAGCAGAGGCTTCTGCCACAAGCCTCGCACTGAACTCTCCATCCTGGAATGACTCCTAACAATTAACTTAATATATGGAAGGATCAGAGTGGAACCAAGTATTACGAAACAACGTTATTACGAACTTATAGCTTGCTGTCACTAAGTATAATAAGTAGGCCTATAATAATTCAAATTTTTTGAATAGGCTAAGCCTCAAAAGCCTCTTAAGAGCTTTGCCACTGATCTTATGCAACGTTAGTATATGAATAGTAGCATTTCTACTGCAAGCTATTTAACGTCCAATTATACTTGTTTTTTTTTTTTAAAGATGGGACATGGCAGTTAAGCAGCTGAGCTTGGAACTACAGTGCCATGTTGCCAATATGGACTACCATGCTGCCAGCTGATGGAAGCTAGCAATTGACGTTAAGATGGCTGACGTTAAAACATTCATTGACAATTGACGCGAAGGTAAGAAAACAATACAAAAATCGACAGAGAATCAAACACGAAACGTGCCAATGCTAACATTGTGTGCACAATAAATGTCGCCAAGAGAGCTATTAAGCACTCGCCACGTGGAAATGGTAAGTTTGGAAACTCAACCGTTGTTACCATAGCAACAGGCCTACCACGCTGTGTGACATTCAGTTGTTTTTCCGATCGCAACGCTCCTGTCATGTCCCATCTTAAAAAAAAAAAAAAACAAGTATAGCTACATTTAGACACTCCTGATAGTTTCAGAAATTACTTTAAATCCTAATAACATATTGTTTCATAGGTAAAGTAGGATTAAAGTAATTCATTAGATTTAAGTTAATATGAGATTGTGTGACACATTTTTAAGAATGTCTTCACTCTCCTTAGACATAGTGTTCCGTTTATCGCTGGAGGACGAGTTGAAGAGGAAGTAGCGGCAACGTAGTCTCCAGTTCCCGCGCTTGAAAGTAGGTCAGACGCGATGATTGTCAGTTCGAGTTTCGATTATCGTTGAACGGGGAGCCATAGAGACATGGGACGAGGCGCTAAATCACGACCCGCTTCTGCGGTGAAAATTGCTAATGAAAACTTTGCAAAAACTTACTTTATGCTGAAAAACAATATTCAAAATGAAACGATTTTACCTTACTGTTTTCCAAACTATGCAGCGGCGGATTTTCAGGAGGCAAGGGAGGATGTGCCTCCTAGAGATGAACAGTGATCGAGAAAGCAAGAGTAACAGCTCCAGAAAGGCCGAAAACCCGCACGACAATGTTGTATACGTCGCCGCGTCGTTGACGTAAAGATTGGTTGTAAGTGTTTCGAGACGTCGACATTCACACCCGAAGTCCCGAACATCAAGCAGCCGTGAATCGTCACAGTTGTTTATACCTGACTGAACTTTAATCTACTTTGGTAACTGTTATATATGTATAAACAATATAGTAGCCTATTTGAAACATCATGTCTACCTTTCAGTGTATAATAATCCGTTCCCCAGTCTTTATTTAATTACTAGGCCTTATTAAAAGGCTAGGAATTTTCTTTCCATATGTTTGAGATCAAGTGTACAATCTCAAGTAAAAAAAAAAAAAAAAACATTAACGTTATTTTTATGTTTCTTAGAAATGCAAAATTATTCGAGAATTATTTTTTTTCTATTTATATAACCATAGGTAATATATAATAGAAC
Source organism: Periplaneta americana (assembly GCF_040183065.1). Taxonomy (NCBI): domain Eukaryota; kingdom Metazoa; phylum Arthropoda; class Insecta; order Blattodea; family Blattidae; genus Periplaneta; species Periplaneta americana. The sequence goes on from NC_091123.1 coordinate 160,805,696, forward strand.
CAGAACATTTTGATAACTAAGATACTGTTCTGTTTTGTCATTTTGTCTCATTTAAACATTTATAATGCTATTTATTTCAATGATGTATGTTATTCAAAGTTACGAAATCTTTCCACGCCGACCAAATGCTATTTCGAGAATGATGAGCGAGACTCGAAGCTCACGAGAATAACGAGAAGAGACTCGAAAGACAAAACGAATACAGCAAGCGAGAGCGGCAGTTAGTTTTGTTCATCTCTAGTGCCTCCCCTGCTATTTTACCGCCAGAATACAATATGACAGTATTCATTCCAGCTGAATTAAGATCATAGACAAGTTATAGCAAATGACGGACATTTCTCCTTTTATATTTTGAACCACATCAACTCAAATCAAGGCATTCCTTCGATGTGATTTGATCCAATCCGACACGACCCAACGAAAGTGTTGTATTAAAAAAATAATCACAAAATCCTGCTGCGGAAGATTTAGATTTATTATTGAGCATAATATCTGGACCAGCATGTATAAAAGATTGAGTTTTAACTTCACTTGTACTTATTACTGTCGATTCTCGGACATTTTCTCGAATACCTTTTCTCCCGAAAGACTCCCTCCCGAATCCAATTTCCCGAATGACTTTCCCCGAAATAAAATTTTCAGAAACAAAAATAATCCCGAAAAAAATGCCTATTATTGTGAATAATTGTGTAAATATATTGAAACTTATCTTGAACGTTTCATCGAGAAACCAAATGTCACTTTTGAATAATATATATATATATATATATATATATAATTTTAATACTTGTTCAACGAAGTTTATTTGAATAAAAAGCCCTACATTATATAATTAACAAATTCATAAAATAAGAGTATAAATTAACACTTCGAATTTTTGTCTATGACTAAACTTTTAGTATTGGTATTTATTTTAAAGTTAATAAACAAAAAATATAAACGTAAAGTTCAAGAAATCACGTGTCAGAAATTTTCAGGCATTAAATTTTAATCTAGTCACTTTCCGATTTTAGTACTTTCATTTTGTTACATACGTACGAGTATATCAAAAGGAATATTAAAGAAGATAATTGCTGATAAAGAATTCCGTTGGAAACCAGTGAATCGAGAGTTACCTTTCATTTTCGTTTCCTTCAGTCATAGGGTTACCTTTCTTCTCTATTTTACTGACTCGAAAATTTACCTGCCGATCTGAATCTCTACAGTTAAAAATAAAGAGAAATTCGATACCGTACTCTGTGGATAAGCGAAATACAACACTTAATCAACAATGTCGGATAATGACGAAAATTCGAAAAATCGAGAGAAAATAAAACAATATAACCTAAGATTTCATTTAATAGGCTTTCGTTTAGCAGGATTGTTGCCATTGATAATAATATTCTCAGAAGTCTCTGGAAATCAACATTGTACATCTATATCTGTTTCAGTTTGTTCTGGCTTATCAATGGTAGCAGAATTGAACAATAATTATATAGATAGCCTTGAGAGAGCTATTCTTATCATTTTACAAATTTCTACTTTCTTTTTAACTGCAATTTCGGGAACATATTTCGCATTCAACAGCAAATCGGTGTTGGAATTGAATATATTAGAAAATGATTTGAAACTTTATATGAAGAAACTAATGTTATTCTAGAAAAAAGTTGATGACTATAGGAAAAAGGCACTTAAAACAGCAAAACTATTACAAATTTATTTATCGATGGATTTTGCCTAACGGTATTGGTATGTATGACTTGAGGCTTTCCTGGCGTTTGATGTAGAATAACTCTTCTCGGGTTCTCAGCCAGGTGAGTTGGAGATTAGCTTCCAAGCTTTCGACGGCTAGCAGGTATATATCCGGCTAGACATGGTCCCACATCACTTCATTCCCTGAAGAAGATGGCAGAGCTAGCCGTCGAAAGCTTGGAAGCTAATCTCCAACTCACCTGGCTGAGAACCCGAGAAGAGTTATTCTCTATCGGTATTGGTATGGGCAATGGTCCCGCCAGTCAGAGGGCATGTTGAATATGTTTTTCAAAAAAATCAGGAGAACGTGGAGTAGCTATAATCGAGGGAAATATTTGGATTAGTTATATGGCTTACGTAAAATGTAAATAAGCCTCCTAGTTTTGAACGTGCATAAATTTTCCATGCAACAATGATATATACAGGAGTAATTACATGAGCAGGAAGTTACTTAGTAATAATAGGCCTTATATATCAAGTATCATCGTATTTCAAAATGTTGGTAGATTTATTTGAAGATATTTAAGTAATATTTCCTGAAAATGAGAAATCGCAACATGAAACTACGCCAAAGAATGGGAAAGAGGACAATTCCGACGTTGAATATTTTCCTACCAGTAGAAAAAGACAATTGCCTCACAATAGGAAACAGCAGACAAGAGTCTACTTGGTAACGTGCATCAAATATCATCAAGAATTTCTTAAGTGAGTATGTTAAATACACCACACTACTAAAAAGATTACATGCTTAGTATAGGAACATCTTAGAAGGGTTTACATACAGGGGTTTAGACGTGCTAGGGCAGTACTTTTTCTGCAACCTGGGAGCGCCCTGCTTCTTACTAAACTTTGTAATTTATAAATAAAGGTTAGTCTTAAATAGAAGCAGAATCACTAATAAGTAATAATTACAAATGGATTTTTAGGAACCCGCAGGTTCATTGCCGCCCTCACATAAGCCCGCCATCGGTCCCTGTCCTGAGCAAGATTAATCCAGTTCCTAGCATCATATCCCAACTCCATCAAATCCATTTTAAAATTATCTTCCCATCTACGTCTCGGCCTCCCCAAAGGTCTTTTTCCCCCACACGTCTTCCAACTAACACTCTATATACATTTCTGGATTCACCCACACGTGCTACATGATCTGCCCATCTCAAACGTCTGGATTTAATGCTCCTAATTGAGGCGAAGAATGCAATGCATACAGTTCTGCGTTATTTAACTTTCTCCATTCTCCTGCAACTTCATCTCTCTTAGTCCCAAATATTTTCCTAAGCATCTTATTCTTGAACACGCTTAACCTTTGTTCCTCTCTCAAAGTGAGAGTCCAAGTTTCAAAACTATATAGAACAACCGGTGTATAGTAATAATAATAATAATAATAATAATAATAATAATAATAATAATAATAATAATAATAATAAATACCCCCAAACAAAATTCAGCATGTTTTGCTATTAGATCTATGCAAGGGATTGTAAACATCAATACCTTAAAACAACATACTTTGCATACTTCCACTCGTAATGAGTTTTGGAATAATATTCTGGGGAAATTCTACAGTTAGTAACAGTATATTCGTACTACAAAAAAGAGCAATTAAAATAACAGTAGCTGCCAAATCCAAAAAAATCGTGTAGGATCATTAAAAAAAAACTACAAATAACTTAATGTCCATGGCTCGTCAATGTATTTTTCATTAATAAACTTCCTCATATGTAATCGTGAAAACTTTGTAACTAATTCAACAGTTCATAGCATAAATACTCGTCGAAAATGACTTTCATACCCTATCGGCAAATGTGCCGTCCTATCAACAAGGAGTGCGTTATATGGCAGTAAAATTTTTTATTAGCCTCCCTATGGATATGAAAAAATGGAACTCAAAACATATTATTTGGGGCCAAATTAAAGAAGTACCTAATTTTTCACGCCATCTATTCTGTAAATGAATTTATGACATTCAACAACAGTGCATGAATATTTCTGGCTTGTATTAAGTAAGCCTATCGATACTAACCTCTTGTATTGTAATAATTAGAAATACACTCTTTCAGCTTTCCCAATAACGGAACTGCCTCATTGGACAAAGATCTACTGTAAGTATATTGTAAAACCCTACGGTATACAGGCTATTTCAACTACAGTGTGACTATGAATTAATATTTTGTAGTACTATTAAAGTTTTTTTGATATGTTCCATATTCTAGCTGTGAAGCGATGTATGAATACCATGAAATGTATATAAATACAATGCAATACAATACAATACAATACAATACAATAGAAGCCTGAATCGGTTACATAATTAAGAAATATAGGCAGGGAACATCTAGAACACATCGGGAAATGTTTCGGATGTCAGTGCTCAACACAAGCAATGCTCAACTTTTTAAATTCTTATTTTTTCCGTTCATAAAATATAATTTGTGTGATAAATTTAAAGAACTCTATTAAAATATTAATAGATTGAACCATTGTATAGCTATTGGATGTGAACTAAGTGACTAATATTTCAAATTTTCTACTTTCAGAGTGTGTTATAAGCTGGACGAGCTCTTGAGCCTTGTGATGGTAATAATCTTTTTCTTCAGCGAATGTCAGATGTATTGTTCAATCTTCCGGCTTGCATACATATGTACGTATATTAGCAAAGTGTAAGTATATAGTAGAAAATAGTGAAAATTAACGCGTGAAATACTTTGTGCATATGTTCTTAATTACTTAAATGAAGCCACTTACTGATGTAGTTATGGGAGTTGAACTTAGATCGTAAGTGGGATGATACTTAAAAGTAGAAATAAGCGATCTATTATTAGCATAGGTGTCCGACAAGGGTGTTCCTTTTCACCCACTCTTTTCAACCTCCATATCGACGATGTCATCAGAAATTGACAACGAATTTTAATATGTAATTTCAAAATAGAAAATAAAAGTTTAGGAACATTACCCATCGCAGACGAACAAGCAGTTATAGCATCTTACTTACTTACTGGCTTTTAAGGAACCCGGAGGTTCATTGCCGCCCTCACATAAGCCCGCCATTGGTCCCTATCCTGAGCAAGATTAATCCAGTCTCTACCATCATATCCTACCTCCCTCAAATCCATTTTAATATTATCTTCCCATCTGCGTCTCGGTCTCCCCAAAGGTCTTTTGCCCTCCGGTCTCCCAACTAACACTCTATATGCATTTCTTGATTCGCTCATACGTGCTACATGTCCTGCCCATCTCAAACGTCTGGATTTTAAGGTCCTAATTATGTCAGGTGAAGTATACAATGCGTGCAGCTCTGTGTTGTGTAACTTTCTCCATTCTCCTGTAACTTCATCCCTCTTAGCCCCAAATATTTTCCTAAGAACCTTATTGTCAAACACCCTTAATCTCTGTTCCTCTCTCAAAGTGAGAGTCCAAGTTTCACAACCATACAGAACAACCGGTAATATAACTGTTTCATAAATTCTAACTTTCAGATTTTTTGACAGAAGACTAGCTGACAAGAGCTTCTCAACCGAATAATAACAGGCATTTCCCATATTTATTCTGCGTTTAATTTCCTCCCGAGTGTCATTTATGTTTGTTACTGTTGCTCCAAGATATTTCAATTTTTCCACCTCTTCGAAGGATAAATCTCCAATTTTTATAGTTCCATTTCGTACTCTATTCTGGTCACGAGACATAATCATATACTTAGTCTTTTCGGGATTTACTTCCAACCCAATCGCTTTACTTGCTTCAACTAGAATTTCCGCGTTTTCCCTAATCGTTTGTGGATTTTCTGCTAGCATATTCACGTCATCCGCATAGACAAGAAGCTGATGTAACCCGTTCAATTCCAAACCCTCTGTGTTATCCTGAACTTTCCTAATGGCATATTCTAGAGCGAAGTTAAAGTAAAGGTGATAGTGCATCTCCCTGCTTTAGCCCGCAGTGAATTGGAAAAGCATCAGATAGAAACTGGCCTATACGGACTCTGCTGTAAGTTTCACTAAGACACATTTTAATTAATCGAACTAGTTTCTTGGGAATACCAAATTCAATAAGAATATTATATAAAACTTCTCTCTTAACAGAGTCATACGCCTTTTTGAAATCTTTGAATAACTGATGTACTGTGCCCTTATACTCCCATTTTTTTTCCAATATCTGTCGAATACAAAAAATCTGATCAATAGTCGATCTATTACGCCTAAAACTACACTGATGATCCCCAATAATTATAGTTATAGCATCTACGAAGATAATTTGCAAAGAGCTATCCATCCTGCTAGTAGAGAAGCTGCTGAATATAATTAGGAAATATCGTCAGATAAAACTGGAGTATGACATTATATGGAAACGAACCTGTTAGAACAAAAATAAATTATTAATAACATCGCTATTGGATTTTAATTATTTAGGAGTTTATATACCATGTATTGTGGGTCCCTATCACCACGGCATGGCGCGTCCTCAGGTTGCGGATAGAGGAAACGGCCTCCAGATGTGGAGGGTAGCTGCGATTATATTGAATAAGCAGTCGTGGACAGCCGATAAGGGGTGGTCCTCCAGCTTGGGGGTTGGACGAAGGGCTAACAACCCATCACCGTAAAAAAACAGCTTGTTACGAATTCATACAATCAGGCTAGGAATGGGATTGATTCTCTGGCACGACCACAGCAAAGGAATAAGGTTATGTTATGAGATTTGGTACTTGGAACGTAACTAGTTTTTATAGAACAGGAGGGGTAACATTAGTAGCAAAAGAACTAGCTAGATATAGAATAGACTTTGTGGAAGTACAAGAGGTTAGGTTAGATGGGAATGGCATATCACAAATAGGAGATTATTTGTTGTATTATGGGGAAGGAAACGATAATTACCAATTAGGAACAGGAATAAAATCAGCAGTAAAAAAGGTCGAATTTATCAGTGACAGGTTATCATATTTAGTACTTAAAAAGAGAATAAGGTGCTTAGGAAATATTTGGGACTAAGAGGGATGAAGTTACAGGAGAATGGAGAAAGTTACACAACGCAGAACTACACGTATTGTATTCTTCACCTGACATAATTAGGAATATTAAATCCAGACGTTTGAGATGGGCAGGGCATGTAGCACGTATTGGCGAATCCAGAAATGCATATAGAGTGTTAATTGGGATGCCGGAGGGAAAAAGACCTTTGTGGAGGCCAAGACTAAGATGGGAGGATAATATTAAAATGGATTTGGGGGAGGTGGGATATGGTGATAGAGATTGGATTAATCTTGCTCAGGATAGGGACCGATAGTGGGCTTATGTGAGGGCGGCAATGAACCTGCGGGTTCCTTAAAAGCCATTTGTAAGTAAGTAAGTAAGTAAGTAAGTAAGTAAGTAAGTAAGTAAATAAGTAAGTAAGTAAGTAAATAAGTAAGTAAGTAAGTAAGTGAGTAAGTGAGTTTATATAGGCAATGACAGAACTAAGGATAACCTATAATTAGAAAAATAAAACGTATTCCAACACACAACTCATGTGGCGCAATAGAGAGAAAAATAGCGAGGAATGTACCAAAAGAAACAATACATTGTATAATGTTTAGCTCTAACTGTATTGCTATATGAATCAGATTGGTGGACTCTGAATAAGGATGCAGTAAGAAGATTGGAGGTGGCAGAGATTACATTCTTGGGACTTGTGGCAGGTTACACCCTGATTGATAAACGAAGAAATGAAGATATTCGCGAAAACTAGGAATGTTTAAATCCATCAATTAAATTGACGACTATAGAAGAAAATAAATAATTGGTACCTTAGGTGAGGCCGAGACGTAGATGGGAGGATAATGTAAAATAGATTTGAGGGAGGTGGGATATGATGGTAGAGACTGGATTAATCTTGCTCAGATGGCGGGTTCCTTAAAAGCCATCTGTAAGTAAGTATAGAAGAAATTGGTATGAACAGATTTGCAGAATGATTGAAGATGGAATACTCTATATTCATTAGGCCGATTTCGCGTTTCTTTTACGCGTTCGATCGGTATTCCAGGCGGTCGTGGCATCCAATTAGGAAACAACAGAAATAAAAGAAAGCAAAATGAAATGAAATACGTAGGCAATAAGAAGAGAAACAGTAGTAAATTATAGTACAAGTAAAGTATTATATAAAATAACAGCAGTTAGAAAAAAACCATTCTAATACCAACAGATTGCCCTTCGGCATTCCAGGCCTCCCCTCCTGACAGTCGCTTGGGTATAATCTACTTCTGACAATAATAATAATAATAATAATAATAATAATAATAATAATAATAATAATAATAATAATAATAATAATAATCACGTAGCTGCCATGATGGTCTATAACAATTTTTCTAATGCTACCAGGTTGTTTTCGACTTTCTAGGCCTTCTATCGTGGCAGTGGCTTGGGTATAACCCACTTCTGATAATAATAATAATAATAATAATAATAATAATAATAATAATAATAATAATAATAATAATAATAACAATAATAATAATAACAACAATAATAATAATAACAACAATAACAACAACAGCAATAATAATAATAATAATAATAATAATAATAATAATAATAATAATAATAATAATAATAATCACATAGCTGCCATGATGGTCTATAACAATTTTTCTAATGCTACCAGGTTGTTTTCGACTTTCTAGGCCTTCTATCGTGGCAGTGGCTTGGGTATAACCCACTTCTGAGAATAATAATAATAATAATAATAATAATAATAATAATAATAATAATAATAATAATAATAACAACAACAACAATAATAATAACAACAATAACAACAGCAATAATAATAATAATAATAATAATAATAATAATAATAATAATCACGTAGCTGAAATGATGGTCTATAACAATTTTTCTAATGCTACCAGGTTGTTTTCGACTTTCTAGGCCTTCTCTCCTGGCAGTTGCTTAGGTGTAACCCACTTCTGAGGATAATGATAATAATAATAATAATAATAATAATAATAATAATAATAATAATAATAATAATGCCACCAAGTTGCCTTTCGGCATTCCAGGCCTTCCCTTCGGGCAGTTGCTTAGGTGTAACCACTTCTGATGATGATGATGATGATGATAATAATATTAATAATAACAATAATTCTAATGCCAGCAGGTGGCCTTTCGACATTCCAGGCCTTCTCTCCTGGCAGTGGCTTAGGTGTAACCAAATATTCATTGTTAGAGAGTATTTGGTGTAACCCACTTCTGAGGATGATGATAATGATAATGATAATAATAATAATAATAATAATAATAATAATAATGATAATAATTATAATTTGCTTTGATTATGGTTCACTGTGTATACAAATGAAATATTTAAAACGGACGTTGTTTTGGAGTTGGGGTTAATTCATTTTTACTCGTATTAAAACAGGGTGTTGAATTAATTAAAATCAAACACATTATATAAGTAAATATTGCCACACATTCCGATAATGTAATTCTAATTACTAACCTCGTAGTATGAATTAACTGTTAACATCATAATTTAAACTCATTTCCGCGTCTGTAGATATTATCAAATATCAAATATTAACATAACCTCGTTCGACTTAATTTGGCTCAAATGATGAGTGATTTCCTGCGTATAATTTTACAGTTAGTTTCAAGATACAATGAAGAATTTGCATTTCGAAACAGTTGTCTTAAAACTTTTGTACCCCAAGTATCACACAATTTCTTGTGGAACTTTCGTTAACTTATACCTAATGGAACTGTAAATGAGTAAGCCATGATTACGAAGATTCAAGTTAGGACGTGTATAACGTGAAAGTTGAGAAATGATACAAAAATAAAAACTGAACATAAATAATTACCTTTCACTGCAATAGAAAGTACACATTTCACTTCAGTTCATATCTCACAAGAACAAAATAAGTAGTATAAAATCTCAAGTAATCGTATTATCAAATGTTACGCAACTCATTTCATTCATACTTTTCTGCCCAAAGGCAGGTCTTCCACTGCAAATCCAGCATTATCCAATCTTTGGTACTTTCTGTTTCTTCTTAGCCTCCTCATACATTCTTCTCCATATCCACATTTCAAATGTTTCTAATCGCTTCTCTTCACTTCGCCGTAATATCCATTTTTCTGCCCCCATACAATGCCACACTCCATATAAAGCATTTCACTAGTCTCTTCCTCAGTTATTTTTCCGTAGGTCCGTAAAACATGCTCCTTTTTATATTAAAAGCTTCCTTCTTCATTGATATCCTTCTTTTGACTTCCTGGCATGTTACTGCTTATAGTACATCGCAAGTATTTGAAGCTGTCCACTAGTTCTAGTGCCTCATTTAAGATTCGCACGTTTACCTTCTTTATTTTTCTTCCGATACCATGGTCTTCGACTTGCTTACATTTATCTTCATCCTATACTGCGCATACCGTCATTTAGCTTCAGTAGCATAGCACTCGATGCACTGTCACCTTTAATTTTTAACTTTGCTCTAGATTTTGCCATTAGGAAAGTCCAGGGTAACAGAGAGGGTTTGGAATTGAACGGGTTACATCAGATTCTTGTCTATGCGGATGACGTGAATATATTGGGAGAAAATTCACAAACGATTAGGGAAAACATGGAAATTTTACTCGAAGCAAGTAAAGCGATAGGTTTGGAAGTAAATCTCGAAAAGACAAAGTATATGATTATGTCTCGTGACCAGAATATTATACGAAATGAAAATATAAAAAAATTGGATATTTATCCTTCGAAGAGGTGGAAAAATTCAAATATCTTGGAGCAACAATAACAAATATAAATGACATTCGGGAGGAAATTAAACACAGAATAAATATGAGAAATGCCTGCTATTATTCGGTTGAGAAGCTTTTGTCATCTAGTCTGCTGTAAAAAAATTTGAAAGTTAGAATTTATAAAACAGTTCTATTACCAGCTGTTCTGTATGGTTGTGAAACTTGGACTCTCATTTTGAGAGAGGAACAGAGATTAAGAGTGTTTGAGAATAAGGTTCTTAGGAAAATATTTGGGACTAACAGGGATGAAATCACAGGAGAGTGGAGAAAGTTACACAACGCAGAGCTGCACGTATTGTATTCCTCACCTGACAAGATTAGGAACATTAAATCCAGACGTTTGATATGGGCAGGGCATGTAGCACGTATGAGCGAATCCAGAAATGCTTATAGAGTGTTAGTTAGGAGACCGGAGGGAAAAATACCTTTGGGGAGGCCGAAACGTAGATGGGAAGATATCTCTTGTGCGTGTGTATGTATGTATATCTATTACAGACATACATACATACATACATACATACATACATACATACATACATACATACATACGTGTTCTGCCCATGGGCCGGTCTTTCACTGCAAACCCAGCATTCTCCAGTCTTTCCTATTTTCTGCCTTCCTCTTTGTCTCTGCATATGATCCATATATCTTTATGTCGTCTATCATCTGATATCTTCTTCTGCCCCGAACTCTTTTCGCGTTCACCTTCACCCACTCTTTCCAACACAACTTCGTTTCTTATTCTGTCTGTTTACTTCACACGCTCCCTCATTCTCTATATCTACAATTCAAATACTTCTATTCGTTTCTCTTTATTTTGTCGTAATGTCCATGTTTCTGCCCCATACAATGCTACACTCCACACAGAGCACTTACATTATATATGCATGATAATATTACTAAAACAATTTTGTTTTATTTTAAGAATTTAATAACTCTGAAGATTTGAATTTATGAAATACGAGCAATTCCGTTGCTGTCCTTGCCTTTTTCTTTGTCGAGGAGAAATTCAGGCGTCTTTGGTGAGTTGAGTGGGGATGGGGACGAGTATGAGTGGCTTGGAGTAGGTTTACGAAGGACAGAGAACGACACTACGCTCAGTTACGTGTTTCAGATCAGTTTGTTGTACAGTAAATTCAAACACATATAATAAATATTCTTTCTGACACATGTATCCTTGTTTATAATTTCGTAAGAACACTCTTAGCCACCGGTGTAGCCCAGTCGGCTAAGACGCTTGCCAATCCCATCTACGCTAAATAACCTCGTAGTTAAGTAATCAAGTAAAACAAAAGAAGAACACTCCTTCGTCAGGTACAATATTTGCAAAACTTGTTCAGTTTCAAGTCCTCTGCAACTCTACAAGGCTTGTGGAGGTAGTTTATAGACACTCTGTAGATTATTTTATATTATATTTATCTTTGAATTGTATAAATGTATTTTGATGTAAAATTAGCATTCTAAATTTCCATTTTGAGTATTTAATGCAGAATCTGAGTTCAGCTATTCCACCAAAGTTCTTTTAAACTACAGTAGCTGTATAGCTCAACTAAAATATTTTATTTGTTTTTTTTTTTTAATAAGTCATGTACAAAAAAAGCTGCCCTAAATAAGGGTTCGAATAGATCGGCCTACTAATCAATTCATAAAGAATAATCATGAAAACAAATTGTGTGACAATTTGAAAGGAGAAAGAAAACATTAAGATAAATGATACGAAAACATAGGAAATCATTTACAATAAAAGTTCGTTGGGTACAAATGATTACTAATTATAGCTAAGGATAATTTTAACACATGATATCCTATGGCATCAATCGTTGCATCAGAAATTTTAAATTGTTTAAGTTGATTTATAGTTTCTCGTGGGATCGTGCCACGGGCACCGAACATGAGTCCAAAAACTGTCCAATGTGTGATGTGGTATTGTGCTCCAAGACGCTGACAACAAAGCTCATAGATGACTTGTTTTTCACGACACACCTCTTTTGGCTGTTGAAGAGACGTAACCAACCTCCTCATAAACCTCATAGGAAGCATTCTGACGGATTGAAGATGCGATGAGAGAACGAACCGTATTATGTCTGTTGATTCGGAGCATTTCTCCATGATGGCAGAAACCCAAGACGTGAGGAAGCGTTTCTTGCTCGTCGCATCTTCTGCAACGGGTTGAGTCAAGAGTTCTACCAGGGAAAGTACGTACAGGTATTGTATTACAATTCATCTTAATGGCTTGCGTCCACTGACTGCTCGAAAGTCCCTTTTTGGTTGAGATCCACGAATTACCTTTCTTCCAGTGAGAATAGAAAACAACTCCCAAACCTTTACAAATTAAAATGATAAAACAAAAATGTTTCTAGCCACTACAGTAAGAGCCAGGCTCGTGTACGGTGTGGTCTTAGCCAATAATATAACATAAAATTTACAAGGACAGTTTACTAAATACAGTAAGTAACTTAATTCAAAGCAATAAATACAACACAAGAGCAAGAATAAAGAAGAAAGAGAAAAATATAAATTAACATTCCGACAGAAGCCAGTGATATTCAATAAAAACATGAATATAGTCGACAGAAATAAAAGGTAAACAAATACAACATTTGTTAATATTATATATCATGAATAATTTTATAAATTTCTTTTTTGAAAGCTTCAATTTTAAAATATTTTAAATTTGGAAAATGGCTTGTATTTTTGTTATAAAGTCTTGGGTCGAAACAATTGAATTAATCTGTTTACTACGTATATTTTTGTATAGCTTGATTGATGAATAATTATATATGCTGAAAACTGAATAGTAGTCTGTATAATTCAACTGATGAATTGTTTATGCTTATAAATTGAATTAACTTACTTGATATGTATTATATTTTATAGCTCAACTGATAAATAATTGTTTAGGTTTTTAATTTAATAATCTGATTGTTATGTACTGTATATTTTTTTGTAGAGTCATCAACGTAGCTTAATCGGCAGACTCGCTGGCCTGCTGATCGGGAGCTGCGCTCGGGCTTGGGTTCGATCCCCGTTTGTTCTGATTGCCTGGTTGTTTTTTTCTGAGGTTTTCTACAGCAGTGGGGCGGATGCCGGGTGGTCTATGGCGAGTCCTTGGTCTCACCTCACTTCATCTTGCTAAAAAATTGTAATCTTGTAAAATTTTGACTTGTTCCACATCTTAAAGCTTCAGTACTAATGTAAAATCAATGGAATACAATAAATAAAAGGTCACCGGCGTAGCTCAGTCGGCTAAGGCCGCTTTCCTGGCGATCCCGAATTGCACTCGGGCACGAGTTCGGTCCCCGCTTTGGCTGAGTACCTGGTTGGGCATTTTCCGAACTTTTACCTAACAGTAAGGCGAATTTCAGGTAATCTATGGCGAATCCTCGTCCTCACCTCGCCAAATATCATCTCGATATCACCAATTTCATCGACGCTAAATAGGCTAGTAGTTGATACAGCGTCGTTAAATAACCAAGTTAAAAATACAATAAATGAAATTAAAAATGAAAAATATTTGCTGACCAAAAAAGACAGAAAGTCTTGCAAAGAATATGTATTACGCAAACCATTGAAATATTCCTTAGTTATTGACTCATAAATACTAGAATAAACTCAAAAACCTGCTGTGACAATTCACACCCATTATTCAGCATGAATGTCTGAATAAGGGTTTTCTAAACAACTTGGAATTTTAGTCTAATGAATTCTATTTTATGTAAAGGGAATATGAATGAAATGATACCAACTGCAACTATTGATTCATAAACTTCTGCTTCAGGCTATCTATAATTTTAAGCACGAATGGATTGAAATATGGTAGAAATTATCAAGTAACTAAGGACAGACCGCTATCTAATTACAAACCCAATGCGAACTACCTGATTCAAAAGAAACCAATCTAAACTAAGCCGCTACTCAACCCTACCAATATTTTAAATGTGTTGTATGTAAGAAAAGTTAATAATTGCAAAATTTTGCTATGGATAATTCAGACTTATTCTTCAGCACTGACACCTGGACTGCAGGGTTGCCAGGCGTCCTGGATTTTAATGGTGGTAGTAGTAGTAGTAGTAGTAGTAGTAGCAGTAGTAGTAGTAGTAGTAGTAGTAGTAGTGGTAGTGGTGGTGGTGGTGGTGGTGGTAGTGGTAGTGGTAGTGGTAGTTGATATTGGACATATATCCACTCGTTTAGACGATTGAAGAATTTTCTACCCCTTTCCATGAAAAAAATGTTAGTGCAAACACTCGTGATGCCCCACTTCGATTACTGTGATATTCTGCTTACTGACCTAAGCGTTACTTCGGCGCAGAGACTGCAACGTGTTCATAATATGTGCGTCCGTTTCGTCTGCAATATTCGCCGGGCTGATCACGTAACACCATCCCTCGAAATGTTGTCCTGGCTCCGTCTAGAAGATCGTAGGAAAATCCACTGTCTTTCCCTTCTCTTTCACATATTGCATTTCTCCACTCCTGTCTATCTTGCGTCTCGTTTTCAAAATTTATCCACCCATCATAACCTAGACACACGATCACAACACTCCTCAATATTATCCATTCCCTCCCACCGAACATCCTCATATTCATCTTCTTTCACTGTGGCTGTTCCTCGACTTTGGAATTCCCTACCGAGTAATGTCAGGGACTGTCAGACATCAAATCAATTTAAGAATAGGTTAACGAGATATTTTTCTAACAATTATTGTCAACAATAATAGCTGTTTCAGGTTTCTCAGTGTTTAATGGTTATATATATCACAGATAAATACATAAATTATCTCATTATTATTATTATTATTATTATTATTACTATTATAATTACCATTATTATTATTATTATTATTATTATTATTATTATTATTATTATTATTATTATTATCATTATTATTATAACTATTTCTTACCAGTGTTTATTATTGTCACACTAACATTAGTTATCCAATTTTCATCATTTACTTTCATGTTGTTTTATGATCTAGATATTAATGTAATAACTATGTAAGCAAATGTATTTAATTAGAATTAGAGTCTGGCTGGGCGGAAGAGAAGGCCTACTGGCCTTAGCTCTGCCAGATTAAATAAATAAATTATTATTATTATTATATATGCCTAACTTGGAGTCAGGCCACAAAGGGAAATATTGAAGGAGGAGGATTCGGTCCGGTGCTGTGGATTGAATTCGGCGTAGCTCAGTGGTCAGAGCGCTTGGTACGTAGAACCAAGGACCCGGGTTCGATCTCCGGCGCCGGAGCGAATTTTTCTCCTCAAATATTAATTGTCAATTCACAGATATTATTCTGTAGGACAAATTAATAATATAAATCTATAATAGTCTCCTATCAGGTTGTATTGAAATAAAAATGGCAACGTTGTAGTATATATTAGGTATTATACAGAATCTTTATTATGTACTCTCTTTGGAAGTTGTTTGTAGGATTTAAACATTGTATCATGCGTTTTTCCTATATAGACCAGGCTGTACTATGATATTATTTTTTCGACTTTATCAAAAAATTAAAACGCAATTTCATGATCTTACAAAAAATGTGTGTGTGTGTGTATCTAATGCTTACCTACTTCATTTACGTGATTCGGGTTCCGCATATTGCGGATAGATGACAGAACTGTGACCCATTTTCAATTTGTACACCACTTCGGCGAGCCACGCTGTACATGATCTGTTATGTCATGTATAGGGTGAGTGTATGTGTAAGTGTTCGTGTAAGTGTAGTGTAGAGAATTGGTGAAGATGATGATGAAGATGAGGAAGGGAGAAGGGGAAACCCGGTGGTGGCACGTAGCTTACTCCTGTCGATTAGTACCAAAGGGGCTGCCAGGCTTAACGTCCCCATCGTACGGATGAATCACTATCAACAGTGACATATGCCTTCTCTTCATATGCACTGCGGAGAGGTTTGGGATTTAACTCAGGTATTGGGTATACCAGGGTAATTATAAACACTTTTCACTGATTTCAAATATATTTCAACATTACATAACCTTCAGTAACGGTAAGCATGACAAAGAAACATTGTGTTATTTTTAGAACTTTCTTTTCCCTGAAAATGGATTTAAAATAATAAGGTTGACTTTTTTCATCTTTTAATTGCTAGTTTACATTTACCTCACCTATTTACATTTACCCCTTTGAGAGGGGGCAATTGTAAACACCAATTTTCGCACGGGCTATCAGACACTGAACATTTTTTGTTCTGTTTCCAACTCCAATTTTGGTCACTGGTACATTTCGTACCTTTAACCTATGATATATGACGATATAGGAACTCAGTACCTCTCCTGAGCTTCACGATAACTGTAGTTACTATTTTTCACATCTGTGACAACCCTCTCTAAATCCTCTACAGTGTAGTTGGGTGGGGGTCTCTTTGATTACTGAAAAGTACGAAATGTAACCATAGTAAAACATGTTTACAATTACTCCAAGCAATTAAAACTATGAGGCAAATATAAACACGTCATAATTTAATGAACTGAGGTTATGGGAGATCTCAAAACAATTGTAATAAATATTAACTACTATACATTACTCATAAAAACAACATATTTTAAAAAAATAGCACTGTACGTTTACTTACAACGCCAAAAATGGAGGTGAAGCAAAATTATTTCTCATCTTTTTTTTTTTTGTAGACTCTTACAAAACATTCGTTCACAACTAAGCAATTACTATTTGGCGCCAAACTGCTTTGTAGGTTAGCCAACATGTTAATTTAAATATTCCTCAAATTAAAATTTTTATATTGACAGTTTTGTATTTCTCACAGCATTTGTTTACAATTACCCCCTGTATACAATTACCCTCATCTATCCTATTGTAACAAGCTTAAAAATTTAGGCCCTGTATAAACAGTTGAAATATATAAAACGAAAAAAAAATCACTTATATTCCAAATTGAGTTAATTAAAATATGCAGTTACGTTAAAGTATTGCAGTATCATCACCTGTCCTGGATTTCTGATGGAAAATCTGGCAACCCTGCTGGACCGGCATATATAGAAAGAGTCTGAGATTGAGCTTCATCAATATTTGATAAATGTTATAGGCTACCTAACAATTTAACACTTATACAACTAAGTTCATTCAAATAATGGATTCTACACTAAATGACAAACAAGGTAAGAAAAGAACAAAGAGTGTAAATTAACACAATGAATTGTGTTCCAATAAGTAAAGTTGTAATAATTGCACAGACTTGAAAGTTAATAAAATGTCAAGCATTAAACTTTAATCTAGTAATTTTCCGGTTTTAGAACTTAGATTTGTTATATCAAAAGGAATAATGAAGAACATAATTGATGATAAAGAATTCCTTATAGAACCAGTGCATTGTGTGTTACTTTAAATTTTCCTTTACTGCAGTCGCAAGGTTGCTTTCCTTCTGCATTTTACACATTCTAAAATTTGGATTTATATTTCGAATCTTTGTCTGTCGATTTCAACAATCAAAGTTAAAAAATATAGACATTAGATACCTTATTCAGCTAGGCAAGCAAAATACAGTAAAATTAACAATGTCAGATACTGAAAAAATTACGAAAAATCGAGAGAAAATAAACAGTTATAGTCTCCGTAACTATTTAATAGGTGCTCATTTAACTGGAGTGTTGCCACCTGAAAATTTTCATGGAAGTCTCTGGAAATCAACATTGTACAACATCTTTGCCTGTTTAAATTTGGTCTGGCTCATCCTTGGTATTACATCAATGACAGTAGAATTGAAGAATAATTATATGGATAGCCTTGAGAGCGCTATTCCTGTAGTTTTCCAAATTTCTGCTTTCATTTTAAGTGCAATATTGGGAATATATTTTGTATTCAACAGACAATCGGTGTTGGAATTATTCAACAAGTTAGAAAAAGATTTCAAGCCTTATATGGAGAAATTAATACTATCCTCAAAAAAGTTAAGCACTATGGAAGAAGCACTTAAGAACGGCAAAACTGTTACAAATGTGTTCGTGTTTGGAGCTTTGGTTACGTCACTGACGTGGACAGTGGTTCCTGCAGTCAAGGGATATGCCGAATATGTTTTGCAAATAAATCAGGAGGATTTGGATTATAATCGAGGGAAATATTTTGGGTTGATAATGTGGTTGCCACCAAATGTAAATAAATATCCAATTTATGAAATTGCACAAATTTTCCATGCGGTTGCCATATTTGCATGTGCTTTTACGATCACAGGATGTTACTTAATAATATTAGGCCTTGTGTACCATATATCGTCGCAATTCAAAATGCTGGTTGATTTAATTGAAGATATTGAAGTAATGTTTCCTGAAAATGAGAATCCGGAACATGAAACTTCACACGAAATGTCTGGGACTGGAGAATATTCCTATTGTTTTCCTACCGAAAGCAGAAATCAACTGACTCAAAATGGGAAACAATGGATTAGTGACTACTTAGTAACTTGCATCAAATATCATCAAGAGATTCTTGAGTGAGTATGTTTAACACAAGGATTACACTCAAGTTGTATGACTTGAGGCTTTCCCGGAGTTTTATATAGAATAACTCTTCTCGGGTTCTCAGCCAGGTGAGTTGGAGATTAGATTCCAAGCTTTCGACGGCTAGCTCTGCTATCTTCTTCATCCCTGAAGAAGATGGCAGAGCTAGCCGTCGAAAGCTTGGAATCTAATCTCCAACTTACCTGGCTGAGAACCCGAGAAGAGTTATTCTACAGTCAAGTTATTACATGTTTTGATATAATTTTAAGGATTTACTCATTAAGGTATACAGGATGAACCATAAGTGGTATCATTAATTTCAGGTAATTATTCTTTAGGATAGTTCAAACAAAATAGTTCCATACAATTTTATTCGTTTTCGCTTCTTTCTCGAGATAAAAATTGAAGACATTACAAAAACAGCCCTTGTCATTTTTAATGAAATTGATTAAGGACACATTTGCTACTAATTCAAATGTTTATAGACTCCAAAAACGACCCATGTCAGGTGCAATAGCCACAACGATAAACACTAGTTGTACAGGAACAGCTGACATGCGTTGTTATATTTATCAATAAGAAAACACTCTTTCAGCTTTCCCAATAACGGGACTGCCTCATTATTTATTATTACTATTATTATTATTAATTTATTTATTTATTCTGGTGTAGTTAAGGCCATCAGGTCCTCTCTTCCACAACACCAGGAATACAAATACAATAATAGAAATAAACAGAAAACAATATACTATATACAAAGTAAAGCTACACAAGAGATAAAGAGAGAGAGAAAAAACACTATAAGCAAAGTAAAGCCACACAAAAATATACACAGTTTCCAGTCACACAAACTTTAAATGATTAATTAACTGTATCCTAACTAATTAACTAACATAAACAAGAAACTTGCAATTTTAATCTAGATTAAAAAAGAAACAGAAAAAAAACACAAATCAATACTTCTAGCAATACCTAAAAACATTGACTAAGACAAAGCATAACACACAGAGTGAAAACAAAAACAGACCACAAAAGAGAAATTTGGGGAACGAACAAAACAGGGAAATTGAGTACAGGAAGGATAGTGGCATACATATAACAGGCTTAAACATAATAGACAAACGGATTAGACGTTCAAACAAAAGTTATTCCTTCTTAGGAAACAAAGTACAGGTGGTATTTTAAAATGGTAAGTGAACCTCTGATAGCAGTAAGGGAAACATCACGAATGAAGTCGTTGTTCAGCTGGAACTTCTTGCAGAAACTGACAAAGAGGCGAGGTGATATTTCTCCAAATAGAATAGAACTGTGGGCTCATAAATTCGGCATTTTTCTGCGTGGACTTCAGCGGGCTGTTGTTTCTGTGCCTCGAACCTGACTATCGGGTCGATAATGTAGGCGGATGTAGAGCCTGGTGGAATGGCAAGCATGTCAATTCGCCGACAGGATCCCTCTTGAGAGATGCCATGGACTTCTTCGTGTACAGTGAGACCTTTCTTTCTCAAGGCTTCGGCAATCATGGACCTGATTCTGTGATTCTAGAGTTCCGCAGTGTCTCGCTGAAAGGACAGGCACCCAAAACGTGGCCAAGAGTTTCAATCTCACTGGCGCAACGACGACAGTGGTTCCCGTCTCGGGACCTTCCTTATTGTTCTCCTGAAAAACAGCAATTTTGACAAGGGTTGTTTTTGTAATAATGTCTTCAATTGTTTTATATGAAACATTTCATAGCGTGGTTTGAGAAAGTCATTGGCTTAATTCTCAATAGCCTCTGTTAATTTAAAATAGAAATATCTATACTAATAATAAATCTGTAGCCAAAATTTTTCTGGTAATTTTCGATTTTCCAAAAATAATTGGTCCTAACATATATAATTAACCACCCTGAAACCGAAAATCGCTTTTTTGAAATTTTTGTTTGTATGTCTGTCTGTCTGTCTGTCTGTCTGTATGTTTGTTACCTTTTCACGCGATAATGGCTGAACGGATTTCGATGAAAATTGGAATATAAATTATGTTCGTTGCAACTTAGATTTTAGGCTATATGGCATTCAAAATACATTATTTAAAAGGGGGGTTATAAGGGGGCCGGAATTAAATAAATCGAAATATCTCGTTTATTAATGATTTTTGTGAAAAATGTTACATAACTAAAGTATCTTTAAAAATAATTTTCGATAAGTTTTATTCCTTGAAAAATTTTGATAGGACTGATATTTAATGAGATAAATTAGTTTTAAAATTAAAATAACTGCCATCTAAGGCCGTATAATGAAATAAAAAACAAATGACTTCGTCTATAAGGGGCCTTGGATAGCAACAATCGAAAGCTATGAAAGATAGCCTACAGCGAATGTTTCTGTGTTTGTATGAAGTAATATCGAAAGCTAATTAATTGTTTAATTATTATTTCACCAATGGAAAGTGTAGTTTCTCTAGATGGACATAATTCTACAATGTTATTACAGTAACTTCTAAAACATATAGCAAGTAATATAAAGTATACACATTAAAACTAAATGAAATGTCAATCTTCATTAAACTATGGTTGCATGTAATAACAATTAAGAAACATGTTAAAGGAATTGTCTTTGCACCAAATGATTGATCTCTGGACCCAAATGACCGCTTTTAATTATTTAAATATAGTTTAAATTAAGTAACATATTAAACGATTTATCTTTCTATCAAACACGAATGTTCCCTGGATCAAACGTCCTATTTTAATTATGCAATTACTTTATATTTATTTCTAACAGGTGCCGCGGAGCGCACGGGTACGGCTAGTATTATAATAAGTATATGATTGAAAGAATTTTAGTTTTGTTCTTTAAATTTGCAGAAATTTGATCCGAACAAATGAATGAGCATTATTAACTTATTTTTTCGCTGTGCAGTATGTATACATATTTCTGGTAGCGTGGAAGAGAAGGCCTGATGGCTTTAACACCACTATTATTTTGTATTTAAATATATAGGATGAATCGTAAGTAATGTAATTAAAAAGGTTCATACAATCTTTCTCCTTTTTGCGTTCTTTCTGAGATAAAAATTGTCACATGAAACATTTCATAGAGTATTATTATGATGTACCGAAGTACATATGCAGGAATTCTACGTTACCATACGATGATGGGTAGAACAGAGAAAAACTCTCTCCGGTACGGGACTCGAACCCCGGTTTTCAGCTCTACGTGCTGACGCTTTAGTCACTAATCCACACCGGGTTCCAGTTCCGATGCCGGATCGAATCCTCTCAGCTTAAGTTCTATCTCACAGTTTTCCCTTTGCTGGCCCACCCTCATGTACTGTGTCACAGAATATGTGACAATGGCAAAATGTCCAACGCACTATGTACAGAGGTACACTCATTAAGAGTGACTAAGTGGCCGGGATCCGACGGTATGAGCGCCGTCTTGAATCACTACGTGATTACTTATACATATCATATTATTATGATGTACCGAAGTACATATGATATTTCCGAGCAGTAATTCTGCGTTACCATCCTTCATCACATGGTACCTACATCGATTTAACCTGATATATCTATGTCCGAAGTCCGAAAGTTGGGAAAAAATTAAGGGGAGAAATACTGAAACATCTTGCGGTTCCGTGTACCATGCTTCACGTGTTACGCCAGATTCTTTGCACACGGCAGCATCTGAGCACCGCAACGCCAGTGCAAAACACACAACTGAATACACACTCATTTGATATTTAATACCTTTTAATAAAGGCCTAGTAAGTAAATAAAGATTGGGGAACGGATTATTATACACTGAAAGGTAGAGTTGATGTTTCAAATAGGCTACTTGATTGTTTATACATATATAACAGTTGCCAAAACAGATAAAATTCAGTCTGGTTTGTGAGTATAAATAACTGACGATTCAAGGTTGCTTGACGTTCGAGAGTTGACCACTCCCGATGTCTTGAACGTTCGCTTGATTGACTCACAAGCAGTCTTTGCATCAACGACGTAGGAAATATTGTCGTGCGGGTTTTCGGCTTTGCGGGCGCTGTTAGTCTTGCTTTCTCGATCGTTGTTCATCTCTAGTGTTTACTGTGTCAAGAAGTAAATTTCATAAAATAGAATGTTGACCTGTTCCAGAATTCTGCTGTAATATGTTTATTTTTTTTACTGTCAAACAGCGATAGAATATTCCAAAAAAGTTAAATGGATGCACGAGACTATTTTATTCCAAAGCTGGAACTAATATGTACCGTTTGTAGCAATTTTTGCTGTTTACAAAAGTAAGTTTGATTCCAACGGTCACTTTTAAGACAAGATTTTAGTGTTTAGAGGGCGTTCTGAAGTCAAATCATGACAGCTGTATGCAAAGTAATATTTGAAGAATGCATGGGCACAGAATAGTAATATACGTTACAAGAGCGGTATGTTGACGTTTTCATGGTTCCGAGAACATGAAAACAAACATACCGCTCGTGTATCGTACATTATTTTGTGCGAAGATCGTTTATTACATACCTGAAAGACGAATTTCTAATTAGTTGCAATGAAATCTCCATGTAGGTTTCTGTTTAATGACGGCAACTTCGGAAAACCAAAATATCTTTCTTCAACATTGTTGCTATAAAATGTTTTCTGTGTTTACTATACTCCAGCAGGCCGTGATATACGTCTGTCTTTTTTTTTCCCCCAGTCTATAAATGCGAACTTAAAACAAACGGTAAGGTTATGTAATGATTTATTTTTCATTTTAATATTTTAACAATATTATTTATATAACATATTGCAGTAATAACATCGGCATCTGGAATCTTGTTAATTTTTTCACGGCTTCCTTAATGTTACTTGTATCAAGAATGCAATAAGTTTCGTGGAGTAGTAGACTTTACTTAATTTTTGCAAATATTTAAAAACAATAATTAACATTGCAATTTAGGTGAAATTGCAGTGGTAAGTTTCCAATTTATAATTATTACTATGTTAAACGTCTCTAAAAATAATATGTTAAAAGCCTAAAGCAGTAAAATGAATGTCGCGCTTAAGCGGTAAGAAGAGGGAAATTGTTATGTGTGTCACGTTGGGAATACTGAATGTGGTATTTCACACTTACCGCGTATTGGTTCAGTGCGGAAAACAAGCAAATACGCACGATCTCGCACAAAACTCATTTTCATTATCAGGTGAACAAGATATGTTTTGAAAACGAGTTCCTCACTTGCAACTTACATCTATCTAAGAAACATGTTACAGAGCAAGGCATTCACAACAAAATATGTGTGTATCCGTTGCCTAACTACTTCACTTACGTGATTCGGGCTCAGAATATTGCGGGTAGATGGCAGGACTGTGACCCATTTCCAAGTTGCACACCAATTCGGCGGATCACGCTGTGCACGATGTGTATCTGTGGAAAGTCATATGAGGAGCATCGTTTCAAAACGTATTAAGTCCAACAGTGGACGAAATTAAATTTGTTACTTTCTATTCATTTATCTTTCATGCTGTGAAGTCTGATGGTTCCAAGTCGTCATATTTGTAAACTGTGAAACAAGTACTTCAAAATGGTTTTGTGTAGTGTTTTGAAAATTTGTCCGGTTTACGAGCAATTCAGTTCTTCGTCAGTATAAAAAAAATTGTAAATTGGACATAATACGATTTGAAACGATGCTCCTCCGTGTACTAGGGTGAGTGTAGGCCTATATGTAAGTGTAGTCTAGGGATTGGGTGAAGATGATGAAGATGAGAAAGGGAGAAGGCCAAACTCGGTGCTGGCACGTAGCTTACTCCTGTCGAATAGCACCAAGGCGGCAGCCAGATTTAGGATTTAACCCAGGCATAGTGGTGCACAACTTCCAATCACTACTTTCTGTTCCCCATTTCTTCTATTCCCGAGGTAGAAATTTTACACGAAAATCTCTGACCCCGCCGGGAATCAAACCTGGGCCGACTAGTCTGGAGGCAGACTCGCTACCACAGAGCTAACTCGATGGACTTTACAACAAAATGTTTATCATTGGAAATGCACCTTAGCAAAAAGATCAGTAGCTTGAGCATATTTCATCTTGATTTCATTACAAAATATTTTTGACAATAATGCTTAAACATGTGCAATGCTTTATTTTGGAATTATTTGTCATTCAGTCTAACTATTGAACAATACAAAAGAACTAATTATAACATTTGCAATTTCTTTCTTTCAGTTTCTGTTACAAAATGGACGCTCTCTTGAGTCCCTTGATGCTAATAATCTTCTTCTTCAGCGAATGTCTGATGTGTTTGTCAACCTTTCGCTTTGCATCTGTAAGTAGAAGTATCGTCGTGTTTGTTCCTAAAACGTAACATGGTATTTATATTTTAGGGGAAATAGCAGTAGCATATTCAAGATTCTCATTCTACAAAAAAAGCTTCACGTATTTTAATAGGCTCTGCATATGACGCTACTGTAGACAATTATTTATTCAAGAAAAATTTTACTGTCATATATATGTATGACAGTTAAAATATATATATATATATATATATATATATATATATATATATATATATATATATATTTCAATGTCTAATAAAAATTAAGAAAACCTTCAACCTTCACCCTTATCACCCTAAAACAGAAGTTCACCACTATAATACAAGGTACAATATTGTCTCTCGGAACCCAGAGTTAGAATAAGTAATAGTAATATACGTTACAAGAGCGGTATGTTGACGTTTTCATGTTCGAGGAAAAGATTGAAAAAGCGAAACGTAGTTGAGCTTTTTTAATTTCCGAGAACATGAAAACAAACATACCGCTCGTGTATCGTACATTATTTTGTGCGAAGATCGTTTATTACATACCTGAAAGACGAATTTCTAATTAGTTGCAATGAAATCTCCATGTTGGTTTCTGTTTAATGACGGCAACTTCGGAAAACCAAAATATCTTTCTTCAACATTGTTGCTATAAAATGTTTTCTGTGTTTACTATACTCCAGCAGGCCGTGATATACGTCTGTCTTTTTTTTCCCCCCAGTCTAACAAACGGTAAGGTTATGTAATGATTTATTTTTTCATTTTAATATTTTAACAATATTATTTATATAACATATGGTAGTAATAACATCGGCATCTGGAATCTTGTTGATTTTTTCACGGCTTCCTTAATGTTACTTGTATCAGGAATGCAATAAATTTCGTGGAGTAGTAGACTTTACTTAATTTTTGCAAATATTTAAAAACAATAATTGACATTGCAATTTAGGTGAAATTGCAGTGGTAAGTTTCCAATTTATAATTATTACTATGTTAAACGTCTCTAAAATAATATGTTAAAAGCCTAAAGCAGTAAAATGAATGTCGCGCTTAAGCGGTAAGAAGAGGGAAATTGTTATGTGTGTTACGTTGGGAATACTGAATGTGATATTTCACACTTACTGCGTATTGGTTTTGTGCGGAAAGCAAGCAAATACGTACGATCTCGCACAAAAATTCTGTTTAAAGTTTTTTATTTAACGACCCTGTATCAACTACGAGGTTATTTAACGTCGATAAAATTGGTGGTAGCGAGATGGTATGTGGCGAGATGAGGCCGAGGATTCGCCATAGAATACCTGACATTCACCTTGCGGTTGGGGAAAACCTCGGAAAGAACCAAACCAGGTAAACAGCCCAGGCGGGGATCGAACCCGCGCCCGAGAGCAACTTCAGATCGGGAGGCAAGCGCCTTAACAGACTGAGTCCCGCCGGTGGCCCAAAAAAATGTTTAATTTTTTTTCTATTGCTATAACAATGTTTAATAAGTTACCACAACAGGCGCATGGTGCAAGTCATATACAATTTAAATCTAGTTTCTATAACTGGTTAATCAACCATCCATTCTATAGTATTAGTGAATTTCTTGACTTCACTGTAAATGCATTCTAAATTTCTAAGCTGCATTGCTCCGTATTATTACGATTATTATTAGTAGACTTCGTGGAATTGCCACGAGAATCGTAAGGTTTACTACGCACGCGGTATAGACTGTATGAGAAGGGGCCGTGCACCGGGTGAAGTATGCCTCTAATGTAAACACTGAGCAGTATACTGCGGTTACAATAAAACTTGTATTCTGCATTCAAGAAATATAATGAATGATCATTGAAGTAGAAAATGTCTAAACATGTAAATATACAATTATTTTGTAGTGAGATATATTAACTCTTAAAATTTAATGTAAGATACTCACATCATCCTTGAATATGTGCATTGCAGTGAAGAGTCACGTACATTTTGAGCGACTGCCAAAGTGAACCTCCTCCGATGGTCACTCAAACAGTTTTTATATTGGGAAAATGTACGTTCAACATCACACGATGTAATAGGAGCATATTTGAAGAACGGAAAGTCACTCTTACTTTTTAGTACACCAATTTCAGACGTCTTGTCGTGACCTGATAGTACATCATTTATAATACGAAGTTGTAAATAGGCAGAATTTTTAGCAATAATGTTTCTCAACTTACATTTCACTTTTTCTGAAATTAGTTAATTGTTATTTTGGATAACGATTTTTGTGAAACTTTATACACTATATTAGGGGCTTCTGAGAGTTGTAGTTTAGACGATTCTAACAGGGTGACGCTTTTGGACACGATTTTAAAATTAGAATCAATGAACAAAATATCTTCCAATAGCTGTTCAGAAGGGAATGATTTTACAGCTGCAACAGCGGAACTGTCTGTGCTATCCAATGCATCACTTACCTCCATTATTTTTCCGTAATATTCTGCATAATAATTAACAGCATCCAACCACGTTTTCCAACGGGTCAAGACTGGCTGCGGGGGTCAGGAGAAAATATTATTTGGAACAGCAACACTCTCATTGTAGCATGTTTGATTGAATTCTTGTCTGCACTGAACAAATGTTAAGCTTTGACTGTTTCAACCACAGTAATGCAAAAACAAGTGCTTACATAGGTATACATTAGCTGTAGCTGCTCTATCTATTTGGACCGGTCACAACTCTTAACATGAACTGCTTATACTGTACTACGAGACCGGGCGGTCGCTCACCTCTTCTATACTCCCGTACATCGGCAACCTGATTGCAAGCTGCGTGTGGCAATTCAACGAAGTCTAATTATTAGTATTATTATTATTACTATTATTATTATTATTATTATTATTATTATTATTATTACCAGTATTGATATTTCATTAGTGTTGTTTTTCTTCATCCGTTTTTCCATTTTCTGTCAAATATCATTTTAGGGCCTATATCTCTTGTAATTTAGAACATTTTATGTCTATTGCAACAAACTGTTGCTAATGACTTTCATAAACGATTGATTAACAAGTGTTTTTATTTAGACGTTAAATTGATCGATTTAGTTACTCAATGAAAGAAAGGCCAATAGAATTCCAATTTTAAGTTTAGCCACTCAGTAAAAAATATTCACACGCATTACAACAAATTAAAGTATAGGCTAACATAAGTCGTCTTGAATTCTGAAAATCTTTCTGTAGCTTCCATCTTCAATTCTTCCTTATTTTCGAAGACTAATTTCTGTGAAAACTCATCAAGTGTTACTAAATGACCATCAATTAACAAAGTAACAATTTTGATCCATTCCGAATTGAATGTTTTTAGAATTGACTAAATTTATAAATACTCTTTAATGAAATTCTATCATAAAAATAGAATGAAATTTGTAGCTCAGCCACATGCTCATAATACAAGACGAAATGAAATTCTTAAATTAGTTGAACCTAAATGTTTCACATCTGCTGCTTTACTACACAGTACAAATTATGGTCCACGTCTATATAATTCGATAACAAAATTTCATCCAGAATTGACTACTTTAAGCAATGAAATTTTCAGATCCAGAATTAAAAAATTTATATGACAGACTTCCCTGTATATATATATTATGTACCATGTATTGTAAAACAAGTTTATTTCTATCCTAAGTATATTGTTTCTCTCTTATCTTGGTTACTATATCAACATGACCTGCACTAATTATACTACTAATAATAATAATTTAATATTAATCCATCAATCTCAACATCGTCTCTTTTTCATTCAGTTATTACTAGTATTATTATTTACTAATTTTATTATCATCTTTATGTGAGCTTTTTTATTAAGTATTTTGTCTACAAAGTATGTATATCTATGTAACGGAACTGTCCCCGAACACGAGCTTTGCTCTTTCGGGGTATTTTAATGTAACGTTTTTATGTATATGTTATTATTAAATAAAATCTAAATCTAAATAGTATTCGTAAAGCAGGGCTGTTCTTGAATACTTTCAAGGGAAAAAGGTTTTTCCGGGGCCGGGTATCGAACTCGGGACCTTTAGCTGAGCGCGCCAACGCTC
This sequence comes from Periplaneta americana, assembly GCF_040183065.1. Lineage (NCBI taxonomy): Eukaryota > Metazoa > Arthropoda > Insecta > Blattodea > Blattidae > Periplaneta > Periplaneta americana. The sequence continues at coordinate 160,834,994 of NC_091123.1, forward strand.
TACCGACTGAGCTACTCAGGAAGTCTATCAGATCCAGGCTCAATTATTCCCTTTATATCCACATACCTCAACTGGGTTAACAAGAAGTCAGAATCCCAGCATTGAGTGCACACCAAGCTCTGGGATTTAAATTTGTGGTTTCCTGGTAACGAACAGTGACGTGTATTCTGCAAATCTGGTTTTCAGATATAGCTCCCTTTGAAGCTGATTTGAATAATTTCACGGGAAAAATTGTTCCGGGACCGGGTATCGAACCGCTGCGCTATTGAGGTTATTGAATCATTTTATGGCAGGATTGTAATAGTAACACGCAGCTCAAAAATATTAATTCACTTATCAGTTCAAGAATTAGGCAAATACCTGATAATAAAAATAGTGTTTAATTTGTTTCAGGGATCTGTAGATCATGGAACTGTAAAATTTGCCATTGGTGGTAGTATGTTCTATACTTGGCTATTCATTTTCTGCTGGAACGGAGACTATCTCATTGAACAGGTATCAAATGTTTCGTCCATCTTAGTGATGCCATCTAGTACTGGGAATTTAAATCCCAATCCTTGGATTAAGGGTTTTATTCATATTTTTATGCTCGACCATGCCGAAATGTAGTAATTATACACCTGGTAGCAGTCCTTTAATGCATGTCATTAAAGTACACCTATTCATTAAAGTTCAGGTTTTCGATTATTCTCGGATATGCAATCGAAAGACAACTAGGGAAATATCACGGAGGCTGGAAATCCAATACTGTCGCAGAAGGTTATGTTCTGTTACTATAATAGTTAGCGTTAATTGTAAATAATATTCAAATAAATTCAATTTGTCATCTCGTTTTTCAATTCTAAATCAATTTTCAGGTTTTATCAAGACTAATGTTCTCTAGGTTATATCAAGGTCAATGATATTCGTCCCTCGGAAAAAATCAATACTTTCGCGTCTGCGCACATCTCACAATTTACAAGATTGCACTAGGTCAGTTCGCTCCCCAGTCACATAAGAATAATATGAATACTTATGAATAATTTCAAGTTAGAAATATGGTCGAGCATAAAAAGTCGTATGAAACTTGCCTATAATGGTAATTAAGACGCTAGTATGAAAATTATGAAACGAGCACAAGCGAGTTTCATAAACAAACATACTTGCGTCTTAATTACTACCATTATAGGCTCGTTGCATGATGCACTATTAAGACATGCGTGATGCAACTGAACGTTGTTACAGAGTCTGGCAGTTCAGCGGGCGATATATGGTTGTCCTTGGTATAACCACATAAAGGAAATGAGCGATGTGAGATTTATCATCATGCGAGCCCAGAAGCCGATGACGTTAACAGCTGGACGATTCTACACCGTGACCTTGGAGACGTATCTTGAGGTGATGATATGGGATCGCTTTAACAATCATAACCAATCATATTTTCATTCAGCGATGCTTTGATTTGCTGATATTGCATGTTAATAAGATGTGATTTTAAATTTAAAAACAGCGAAAAGAAAAATATTGTGAAACGTTCTAATTGAATTTTATTGAACATTTAAGGACAGCAGACCGGGATGCCCATATGCGGCCCAGAATCGGATTTCTAGTCCAGACATTGGGGGGGGGGGAGAACCTTGCATCAATCGCGACATAATTTTCCATGAAAGTAACTGGAGGGAAGGTGTTATATGGTCAAATTTACGATTCATCTGCAATACTCGTAAATTTAACCATATAACACCTTCCCTCCAGTTACTTTCATGGGTGCGTCTGAAGGAACGAAGAACAATATATTCACTGTCTCTTCTGTTTAGAATCATGCATACTTCTACTCCGAATTATCTGTTACCGCGCTTTCAATTTTTTACAACTCTTCGAAACCGACATCAAGCACTTCTTTCTATCCCTCATCATAGAACGTCTTTATACTCACTTTCCTCTACTGTAGAAATACCTCGCCTCTGGAATTCGTTACCTAATGACGTCAGGGACTGCCGGACTTTATCAAAATTCAAAATTAAATTGGAAAATTTTGTCTTAGTTAATGTTTTTAGGTATTGCTAGAAGTATTGATTTGTGTTTTTTTTCTTTTTCTTTTTTAATCTAGATTAAAATTGCAAGTTTTTTGTTTATGTTAGTCAATTAGTTAGGATACAATTAATTACGATACTTAATCACTCATTTAAAGTTTGTGTGACTTCAACCTGTGTATATTTTTGTGTGGCTTTACTTTGTTTATAGTGTTTTTTTCTCTCTCTATTTATTTCTTGTGTAGCTTTATTTTGTATATAGTGTATTTTTTCTGTTTATTTCTATTATTGCATTTGTATTCCTGGTATTGTGGAAGAGAAGACCTGATGGCCTTAACTACACCAGAATAAATAAATAAATAAATAAATAAATAAATAAATAAATAAATAAATAAATAAATAAATAAATACATAAATAAATAAATAAATAAATAAATAAATAAATAAATAAATAAATAAATGAATGAATGAATGAATAAGTAAGTAAGTAAATAAATAAATAAATAAGTAAATAAATAAATAAATAAATAAATAAATAAATAAATAAATAAATAAATAAATAAATAAATAAATAAATAAATAAATAAATAAATTAATTAATCTGGATTCAAAATCAATATAAATGCGTACCATCGCTATGAGAATGGTGAGGGGTAGCTGAAACAAAGAAATGAAGATCTGGTCGCACATGGACTATGTAATAAAATATCCTGGACCGCATTTGGACATGTATGTCTGGTCTACTTTTCGTCTGGGGCGCAACTGGACGTTTCCCAAAACAGGAACAATTTCCCGACATATGATGTAATAATATTAATAGTAATAATAGTATGAATTTTAGTCCATTAATATATTATTTTATTTGGTATTCAGTGCGTGTTTAAGAGACAGATAATAGTCCGTTAAATGAACTATTATAGGAATCAATCCTATAAAATTTTCATGATAACACTTTACGGATTGAATTCATTTACTGAAAAAACAAAATTTCTATACAAGAACGAAGATTTCAATACAGTAGACGTCAATATAATTTCTTCAGTTACAACTGCCCCATTGATTCCTTCATACTAATAATATTTTTTCTCATATAAGTACTTAGCTTGATTTCCATGGACGTAATTCTAAAACAATATTTCTATATTTTCTTAAAATTTTTTCTGAATCTTCTGACATGGCTGCCGTTATTGATAAAAATAAGAACGTCGTAACCACGATATCACATTATTCAAGTGTCCGCCTTTTAAAATTGATATCGGAAATATATTCTAATAAATAGAAGGCCATGACGTGCCAAAATATTAAATATTGAAATTAAGGTTAAATTTTAGTTTAATACTAGTTTTAGAAACCACTTTACCGACTGAATATCAAAATATATTGTATGTAACAAGTACGTGAAACCTTCAGCGGCCTCGTATGATATTACCACAGCCTAGTATATACAGTCACGAAGCTTGAGTTTTGAGGGTGCTAGAAATAATAGACTGTGACGGTACTATTTTGCATTGCCTGTAATGAGGCGATATTAGCGATCCTAGTGGTGAGCAACTATCTAATGTTTGCATATTTACTACGTATTGAGCTTCGCGACTGTATATACTAGACTGTGATATTACTCATTCGGTTTACGTCTCATTCATAAACATCAATACTCGTCCGCTGAAGATACGTTTCACATACTAGTTGCATAAATAACTATTTATTCTTTTGTCGATAATTAGAAAGTTTTTATCCGTTAACAATGAATTTATTTTCTTTCAGATAATGAACACAGTGTATACCTGCTTCATGTTACTGAAGAACGTAACCTGAACACGATCTTAAGGCGATATGTATTTTGAGTGGTTCAATGAGTAAGTTTCCTTAATCATTTGTTTTCGCTCAAGCTCGGTAATATCTACAGTACATGATTTGAAATCTCGCAGTTGCGTATTTGATTATGCAGACTGTTTCCCGCTTTGGAGACACGAGTTCAATCTTCACAGTTCAGATCAAATTTTCGGGTGACAAAACAATTATAATCTAGTCTGAGAAAAATAGTGCAAGTATAAGTACAGGGACATCAATTTATTTTTACTTCAATTTTTATTGTATCTGAGTTTATTAATGTATTTCACTCCCACCCCTTCTACTAATGAAGTTCAACCGTCCTCCACATTGATCCAAGACCGCATATACAGTCATAGTAGCCTTACGGTCACAGTAAACAGTACGTTCCAAAAATATGTTCGCGTTTTCCAGTGACGAAAGAGCTTTCAATATTGAATCATTTTCGCACAGGTATTGTCGTCCATTTGCCTACGTCGTATCCCGGTTTCCCCTACCAGCTTTTATTCGCCAGCTAGTGGCTGGGCTGTCTTAGCTCTTTTCTGAGAACATTAATTTCTGTTAGGAATTGGACGTCTACGTAATATTATACAACTGTTTAAAATAGCTTAAATAAAAAGGCCTCGTTAAGTAATTAACTGTCACGTGATTTTCTCCCTTTCTACGACCCTATGACATAACCACTTGGACGGACAGTAGATAGTGTGTCTGAGTAATTTTATCTTTTCTGATCGGACAGAAGTGAAGCTTGAATTTACAGTACGTAAGGTACTCTTTTATAGAGTAGGTACATAATTATTTCAACATTAGTTACTAGTACGAAGGACGAAACTGGTAATTGAGATTAGGTACAATAGTCTATAGTGCAATAATACGCATAAAAGAATTGAAGCTTGTATCGAAATGAACGGCCACCATTTTAAAATATGTTTAAATATCCATATTAAGATTATTTTTCAATTTAACTTCATTCTGTAAATTGTACGCTAATGTGCTGTAGACAGTATAATATACACTGGATAATGAATACGTCCATATGGACAGCTCAGTTCGTGACTAAAAACACTTATTGTTAATACTGTACTGTATTTTTATTAAACAAAAACCTAATGAAATTTATTAAACTCAAAAGCGCGATATTTCCTAGTTTACGTAAATGGATGAACTACTTTTCTTCCCTCCTATACCTAGTAAAGTGATTTGTTTGTATTTTACAACAGTATCATCGAACTCCAGTCGTGGAAGGGGGTAGCAAGCGGCGTTGATCCAGAGGTATAGCCAAGTTAATATTAAAAATGTTAGTAAAAATAAAGTGATGTCCCTGTATTACTCGACTGAGGCGAGTGGAGTCGCGGACGTAATGTGAACTATAGCGATGACGCTATACGAACGCAGGAGGAGTACTAGTGGCGCTCCGGGCTGCAGGACTCCACTGGTCTCGGTCGAGTAATATACATACACCTGAACTACGTGTACGTACACCATAAAAACATACGAATATTTTTTTCTTCTCGTAGGGGTTGGAATCGTGTTGTGTAAAATCATAGATTTGTGACTTGCAAAATAAATTCCGTAAAGTGATTGCTATTCGTGTTTTCTGATACTGGCTTGTACTGCCCGTATCTCTCTTCCTGAGCTGTTTCTTTGCGGGGTGAGACGCAGAGAGGAAGAGTGGGAGGTCCTACAAGTACTACCCTGCGTTCAACACATCGGCCTTTTCAGCATTCCTTTCGTTAGCTATGGAGTAAGATCAACCATCGACAAGCGAATGTATAGACTATTCCCTCACAAAATAAATTATGTCCTTCTCATCAATTCTAAACACTAATACCAGTGGTAGACTACAATCTCTACTAGAGATTATCGACCTAATCGAGATCTCGGTTGTCGTGTGTACACATCCATAAACTCTTGTCTCTATGGCAATGTTTCTCAAACTTTTTTTCACCTCGAAACTCCTTTTAACCTTAAGTGTAACCGCGGAATCCTTGTAATACGTACTTTATTAGTATATATTTAATAATTAACAGACAAGTGAAAGCTAGTATCTCAATAATTTTACTCTGTTCAGTAGGACGAATGTGTTTGGTTTTTAAGCCTGCAATCTGGTTTTATGGCAGAAAGTTGTAGTCTCATTTATACTTCTGCATTTTGTCTGTTCGGTATTTTGTTTTAATGGACACATACGCAGAGAATCCAGTGATGAAAATAATAAGTATTATTTTTAGATGTTTAATAATAATAATAATAATAATAATAATAATAATAATAATAATAATAATAATAATAAATATTGTTATTACGCATATTATTCGCATAACAATAATTATTACGCTTATTATTATTATTATTATTATTATTACGCATATTATTGGGATAACATTATTACGTTATTATTATTATTATTATTATTATTATTATTATTATTATTATTATTATTATTATTATTATTATTATTGATGTTTCGTGTTATTGATTCATATTTTCGTAACTTTTATATATTTTTATAGGCTCCATAAAATAAAATCTAAAACCATATAAGACTCACGGAACCCTGGCAACATACGAGTACTTTGAAAAATGCTCTTCTATGGTAATTCAGGAGTTGTCCAGACTGAACGAAGAGTGACCTAGTATGTACATACATTTTCGGAAATTGCCATCAGAGATAATAGTGATAGTGGTAATCATAGTCTTCAATATTATAAACAGTAAAGATCCCTGGAGTGGCACAGGATAATGTTTTCAGCACATGTAATATGCTACCGTGCCGCACACTGCAACTGCCGTGACGATCCGAGCAGACCTAAGAGGCGTGGCTATAAGCACAAGGGAGTTCTCGGTTCAGGAAGTGAGACACGGGCGGTACACATATTGAATTTAATGGACGAAGCGAAGTACTTCAATTTTTAAAATAAAAATTGCAGCGTAAAAGAAGAAAGCTTCTGAAAAATACACTGATTATTACACAGAAAGTTTCTGTGTTTTAATAAACATAATTAACTTCGACATGTCCACACCTGTGGAGTAACGGTCGGCGCGTCTGGCCGCGAAACCAGGTGGCCCGGGTTCGAATCCCGGTCGGGGCAAGTTACCTGGTTGAGATTTTATCCGGGGTTTTCCCTCAACCCAATACGAGCAAATGCTGGGTAACTTTCGGTGCTGGACCCCGGACTCATTTCACCGGCATCATCACCTTCATTTCATTCAGACGCTAAATAACCTAGATGTTGATACAGCGTCGTAAAATAACCCCCCCAAAAAACTTCGACATTAAATGACTTACTCATAATTCGAACTTTCCAACTGTAATAAAACCAGACACGTATTTGCTTTTGCTTGGAAACAGTTGAATATCTACAGAATGTGAACGATTTAAACTGTCAAAATTATATAAGCTGTACATCTCTGTAGTACTTAAATGATTTGTAGTGAAAATATTTTTTTCTCCTATTTTTGTTTTTAACCTTCTGTCCAACACACGCTAATAGTACCACAATAGAGAGACAACAGAGTATCCTGGTTTTTTGTAAACAAGGATATCACCAAATTACAATTTACGTGCCGGACCGAAGTAAATATTGACAGTCTATTATAATATCACCAGTATTTTTAGGCAATTTATATCGTTTACACCCTGTCTAAATAGAATATAAACTGTAGAAAGTTCTCAATTTTGTGTTAAGCAAGCTTAGGAAACTTACTCATTGAAAAAGCTACATGTTATCACGGGATAATTAGAAACTTAGAATAATCTTAAGTATTTTGTAGTACAATAAGATTAGCAACAGTATGTCATTTATTGAACTATCTCTGATAGAAGTAAGAGCTAATGTAACTGTATGTAATTAATGAATCTGTGGAACAAGGCTCACTTAAACTTCAGTGAAGTCTTTTGGACTATTTCTGGTAGTGTTAATCACTTACATATTTTAGCAAGCTTTATTGTTTAGATGCAATTCTGTTTGTAGGCTCATTCTGCCATATTTCTCCTATTACAAGTAAAATATTGGGGACATCGGTTAAGAAAACAGATTTAGAGATATATTTGTATGCATAGTTACATGATCAAATTTAGCATTAATGTTTCCTGGGCAATTAAGTACGTAGTGTTATTCTATTGAGCTTAATTATTATTTCATATACGGCACTTACCGGTACTTCAATTAGTACTAATCACGATTTTCATAAAATTAAATCCTTTTAGTCAAAATCAGTATCTTCATAAACAACTTAGGTTTGCAGAAAATAGCACACATGATTCTCGTGTCCCGATCTTTCTGGTTATGGCAAATGTATTCTAGTTCGTTACATCAATGCTTAGCAAAAAGAACTGAAGTTGAACGGCTCTCGAGATCGCATGACTGTAAGCACAGAAGAGTTCTGAATAGAACCGATTTCGTTATTCATTTAGAGCATAATAGTTATACAAGGTCAGGCAAAAAGATCTTACTTTTTTTGAAATGAGACAACGTAGTTTGCATGTCCTTTATATCATAATTTTCGTACCACAGGTCTGTACTCAATAAAACCATGCTGGCTTTGTAACTTTGGCAACAAATAAAATGTAGTCTCTGAATCGTATTTTTCATTTCTGAATCCCTAACCTCAAGATGTATTCTATGTAAAAACTGTCGAGGCAGGCATATCTTTGAACGCAGAATACATCTTGGTCCAGAATATAATATTAATTTATTTATTAGGCGATAAAATGTATCGTATTTAAGGGTGGGGTTTGATTTTTGTTGCTATGACATTATACACGTTTTCTTGTGTGGATGTAAATGAAACTTTGATAATAATAATAATAATAATAATAATAATAATAATAATAATAATAATAATAATAATAATTTATTTATTTATTTTATCTGGCAGAGTTAAGGCCAGTAGACCTTCTCTTCCGCCCAGCCAGACTCTAATTCTAATTGAATACAATTGCTTAGATAGTTATTACATTAATATCTAGACCATAAAACAAATGAAAGTAAATAATGAAAGTTGGATAAGTAATGTTAGTGTGACAATAATAAACATTGGTAAGAAATAGTTATAGTAATAATAATAATAATAATAATAATAATAATAATAATAATAATAATAATAATAACAATAATAATAATGAGATAATTTAGATATTTATCTGTGATATATATAACCGTTAAACATTGAGAAACCTGAAACTGCTATTATTGTTAACAAGAATTGTTAGAAAAATATTTCGTTAGCCTATTCTTAAATTGGTTTGATGTCTGACAGTCCCTGACATTACTCGGTAGGGAATTCCAAAGCCGAGGAACAGCCACAGTGAAAGAAGATGAATATGAGAATGTTCGGTGGGAGGAAATGGATAATATTGAGGAGTGTTGTGATCGTATGTCTAGGTTTATGATGGGTGGATAAATTTTGAAAACGAGACGCAAGATAGACAGGAGTGGAGAAATGCAATATGTGAAAGAGAAGGGAAAGACAGTGGATTTTCCTACGATCTTCTAGACGGAGCCAGAACAACATTTCAAAGGATGATGTATAATGCAGACTAATAAAAATCAATCAATCAATCAATCAGCCAATCAATCAGCCAATCAATCAGCCAATCAATCAGCCAATCAATCAATCAATCAATCAATCAATCAATCAATCAACCAATCAATCGATCGATCAATCAATCAATCAATCAATCAGCCAATCAATCAATCAACCAACCAATCAATCAATAATGGTAGATATAGTGCCCAAAGAATTAGAATTGGAAGGACTTGGAAGGACTACAATCGGATGAGCTGGATAACTTTATATATTTATTGTGTTAACATTTGCGATTTACCTGACTGACTAGTTTCGAAGTGGTGTACTTCATTATCTGAAGCCTAGTGAAGTTTCCGCGCTGTCTTCTGGATTCCTGCTGTGGTGACGTATGTTCATGATTGTGTCGAAAAGAGTGTGTGTTTTGAAATTCAGTTGAGTGTTCAGGACGTGATGTGGGTGTGTTTTTGTAGTTTATACATTTGAAATTGTTCTAGAGTGTTAAGATTCTGGTTATTTGGCTGGATGTGTAGTATTTTCATGTCAATGTCTATGTTGCTCTAGTTGTGATTGGAGTTTCCGATGTGTTCTGCATAGCTTGAATTGTTGTGTGGTTTGGTTATGGCCTTGTAACACATCTGAAATGATCTTCCAGTCTGTCCAATATAGAAGTCGTTGCTACTATTGCATGATAGCTTGTATACACCGCTATTTCAATGGGATAATAACACACACAACAATTACACTAAAAAACCAGACTGAAGTTATACAGAAATGAAGAATACTAACAATAACGTCTACTCTTTGTGAAACAAATCACGCGATAGTAGCACTCGGACTCTACTGATCGCACAAAGCTGCCAAGTGTGTCCAGTAACATGAGCTTCAAGTCGCTGCATCAGCTTCCGACGTTCTACCGGCCGAAAGATAATCTGACCGCTCTGTGTATGTGCATGAATACCGTGATAATATCAAGTACATTTGATTAATCACGCTATATATGGATACATAGGTGCATGTTTGGTAGAAGAAAGGCATATTTTATTATTAAAACACAAAGATGCATTAAAAATTCCTGCTTAATTTATTTTCTTAAAGTTCATAAATACGCTCTTATAATGTCAATGTCTCTAGGCTGTACAAGATCCACTTTTATATATTTGTTCTGCAGTTCTCTGTAAAATATTGTAATAAAAACCTTTCTTTATTCTTACATATATACCATATAACGAATAGTACATTTGAAATACAGTGTTTCTTACATTACTTTTACATAGCAAGTAAAAATATAATAAATCCGCTTGACTTATGCCAGAAGAGGGATTACAATTTTATCACATTGAAACCATTGTAGGTTGTAGATAAATATTTTGCACGGTACTCCAACCTACATGTTTTACTCGAAGGAAAAGCATCTTAGTTATAAGTCGTCTAAATAAGACATTTGTATATGAGTGACTTCAATAATAAATATAGTTACTTAACTTTCTACTGGACTTAATTAGTTTTCAGAAGTAGTCTTTCGGGCATACTCACCGTGTTCTGAAAGTTAACATCTTCAACGTTTCTGAATTAGTCGTACATAAGTTTTTACAGGTTCGTCATCGGAGCAAATCGTTACTTGTCTGTTGGACTCGTTATGTCTGGCTACTCCAAACAACTGACAAGCAAACATTGTGATGGGGGAGATAAAAAAGTTACATTTTTTCTTCCATGATGTTAATAATGTCAAAAGAAGTGCTTATACAAATTTTTGCCACTCGATCGCAATTACGAGGCCGTCCAGAAAGTGATTTCCCTTAGGGCCTTTTACAGAAAAAAACCATAATTGCATGAAAAGATTTATTGAAACAGATACAGCAATTGTTGCGCTATTTGTCAACATATCCCCCACTGAAATTGAGACATTTTTCATACCATGGGATCAATTTTTGTATCCTTGTGTCGTAGAAGTCAGCCGCTTGGCACCGGAACCAGCGTTTGACAGCCGTTTGCACCTCTCTGTCGATCCCGTGACATGACAAATGTCTCAGTTTCGGTGGGTAATATGCTGAAAAATAGCTAAACAATTGCTGTGTCTGTCCCAATAAATTTTTCCTATGATATTGTGTTCTCCTTTCTGTTAACGGCCCCTGGTGAACTTATTTTTAAGGCCCTCGAAATTGCGATCGAGTAGCCAAAATTTGTATAAGCACTTCTTTTGACATTATTAACTTGAAAGAAAGAAATTGACTTTTTTTATCTGCTCCCATCAGAATGTTTGCTTGTGAGCGTTACTATTAATCTGCCTACTTCTTATAATAGTGTCAGCTAACAAATAATTACACGAGAGAAATAGGACACCCGAAACAAACATGAAAATATAGTCGGTTTACAAGCAAAACACATTAAGTCAAAATATTACTTCAGAAGAAAAGGTGTTTTAAAGTTCTTGACAAACCTGAATTCTCAAAATATTATTTTCAGTAAGTTGTTTCTCTTTATGTGCATTTAAATTTCCAACTCTAAGTTTGTACATACATATATATTAAGTATATTACATACGCTTTTTTCTCAGAGGTATTTAATATTTGAGGAGAAAAATTCGCTCCGGCGCCAGGGATCGAACCTGGGTCCTTGGTTCTACGTACCAAGCGCTCTGACCACTGAGCTACGCCGAATTCAGTCCACACCACCGGATCGATCCCTCCTCCTTCACTATTTCCTTTTGTGGCCTGACTCCAAGTTAGGTATATATGTTGACGTATATGTCCAATGTCAACTGCCATTATACTAGGAGCGCACTCAGCTGAGTGACTTGTTTGGCCGGGATTCCGCAGTTATGTGCACAGTAATCTGTACAGACATATGCACTGCAGCTATGAGAATATTATAGAATATTATAGGTTCGGTCCGGTGCTGTGGATTGAATTCGGCGTAGCTCAGTGGTCAGAGCGCTTGGTAGGAGCGAATTTTTCTCCTCAAATATTAAGGAGAGAATTTTTCTCCGCAAATATTAATTGTCAATATTCAGATATTATTCTGTAGGACGAATTAATAAAAAAAAATCTATAAGACTATGACGATATGTTGTAATATGAATGTCTGTAAAAGGAAAACATAAATAAATTAATTCCTGATTAAGGGGACACGCTACTGAGTTTTCGTCTATTTTGATCAATGTTAAAAGTCATTTTTTTTTTTACTGATGAACTGTATTGACTAGGAACAAACCCATGCACCATTTCATTGTAGGTAGTCTTAGCATGATTTTAAAAGTTTAAGAAACAAATTATCTTTATACTAGCCGTACCCGTGCGCTCCGCTGCACCCGTTAGAAATAAATATAAAGTAATTACATAATTAAAATAGGACGTTTGATCCAGGGAACATTCGTGTTTGATAGAAGGATAAATCGTTTAATATGTTACTTAATTTAAATTGCATCCAAATAATTAAAATGCCATCATTTTGGTCCAGAGACACTCATTTGGTGCAATGACAATTCCTTTAACATGTTTCTTAATTTTTATTACATGCAACCATAGTTTAATGAAGATTGACATCATTTAGATTTAATGTGTATATTTTATTTTACTTGTTATAGGTTTCCATTGAATTATGGTAATAACTTAATTTTAACCCTTGTTTTCTACGTATTCAGTAAATGGCGCTTGGCCCGCTATGGTTCTGAACCCTTCAAATAACTTAAATTATATTATATAATATTACATTACATATTACATTATATAATATTATATTACATTATATTATATTATATTATATTATATTATATTATATTATATTATATTACATTATATCAGAAGTTACTATAATAACATTATAGCATTATGTCCATCTAGAGAAACTACACTTTCCAATGGTGAAATGATAATTAATTATACAAATCCGTTAATTTAGCTTCCGATATTACTTCACAGAAACACAGAAACATTCTCTGTAGGCTATGTTTCATAGCTTTCGATTGTTGCTGTCCAAGGCCCCTTATAGACGAAGTCATTTGTTTTTTAATTCATTACACGGCCTTAGATGGCAGTTATTTTAATTTTAAAACTCATTTATCTCATTAAATATCAGTCCTATCAAAATTTTTCAAGGAATAAAACTTATCGCAAATTATTTTTAAAGAAACGTTTGATATGTAATATTTTTCACAAAAATCAATAATAAGCGAGATATTTCGATTTATTTAATTCAGGCCCCCTTATAACCCTCCTTTTAAATAATGTATTTTGAATGCCATATAGTCTAAAATCTAAGTTACAACGCACTTAATTTATATTCCAATTTTCATCGAAATCCGTTCAGCCATTATAGCGTGAAAAGGTAACAAACATACAGACAGATAGACATACAAACAAAAATGTCAAAAAAGCGATTTTCGGTTTCAGGGTGGTTAATTACATATGTTAGGACCAATTATTTTTGGAAAATCGAAAATTACCAGAAAAATTTCGGCTACAGATTTATTATTAGTATAGATGAGACTAGATATTTGTTTACTAAAATTATAAACACTTTTTTATATTTTATTTTTTTCCGAGTACATTTTCCAACATAAAATTTTGAAAATAATTGTGCACATGTAACTCGTCAACATCTATTCGACTTTAAAATTTCAAAAACTTATAATCAAAATTGTGGAGATGAGAAATCTCAGTAGCGTGTCCCCTTAATAAAATTAATTGGTAAAATTATTAGCACAAACAAGAGAAATTTCTATTAACTAAGTCTCAGAAATTAGTAGATATATCAGCGTACTAACACAAAATATACAATATGTGACCGGGACCTCTATGAAAATCAAGAAGGCGACTAACCCAAGGACGATGTTGTAAAGGTAATCGGACCAAGCGGGAATCGAAACCACGCCCGAGGGTAGCTCTAGATTAGTAGGCAAACTCTCCTACATCCTAAGTTCTTGAAATTATCTTATAGTCTCTAGTTTTACATAGTTTATGGCTTTAATTTATCTTCTAATTTTAAAATTACATTTTGGTTTTACAATGTACGTACGGGATTTCATTTTGTAGAGAAATTATCTATGTAGCAGAAATTAATTTATAAAGCAACTGTCACACGCAGCATTATATAAACTAAGAGAAAACTTCAGCAGGTGTTTCCTTAAATAACTTTAATATAAATTACTTTCTTACTTCTTCAGAAATTCTCTAATGTTTTCCCTTCTGGAATATGTACACTATGTCTTATTGTACTCTACTTAGTCCTACATATCTTGCGAGGGCTTTGAAACAAAAATCTGACGTGAGACAATTAAGAGGAAAAACTTTGTACGCAGCAGCAATACTTACCTAGCATTTATCTTAGAGGATGTTATAATCAAGCGGTATTGCAATGACAAACAACGAGGAAACTTTCAGACATCGAAGCATTTATAATAACTTAAAACAGATAGAGGATATATATATATATATATAATTTGAACTGGTAATGGAAATTACGGGAAAACAGCTGAACGGATTTTAATGAGTGACCCCTCATTTTCATGCCTGGCATCCAAAGTTTTTCGGAAAAATAGTAGTTTTCAGTGAAATGTCAATTTTCCTACATAATTTTCCTATTTTCCAAAATCCATCTGTTGTCAGTTTTGAGAACTAATTTTATTGAATCACGGCCGACTTGACTGAATTTCAGAATAAAACACACACTACAATAAACAATAGGCTATTACACGAAGGCCATGACCTGCAGGATTACCGACATATTTAGAGCTCAATTCAATTTGTTATTAAAAACTGATTCTGCAGTGTATAATTTTCTGAGTACAGCTGTGTATTGGATATTCAAATCTACGAAACCTGAGGTGGTTTGATGACATTATTACCATTAGAAATTAAATATTATTATAGTTAATATCATGATGCGTCTATTTTTCACATAATTTTGATGCTATATTGATGACATGAAAGTGAAACGTTTTGAGGTTATGTAAGTAAATGTAGATAATATCTTAATTTAGATCTTCATTTCTATCATTTACTGAGTGGCTGCTATATATAACTACAAAACTTAAGATAATAATATTGTTATTAAAAATCAAATATTTTTATACTTATTAAACCAGTGGGGTTGGGTCTTTTTCATATACTTAATGGCGGTGTAGTGTAGATATTGATAAGTGTCATTGTCTTCAGTATTGGCTCGAGAGAGCGCAAAAATTACAGTTCCTAAGGAAAGATAAAAAGGTATTACTTACTGAGAAAATAAGAGGCCTAGAAAATTTTGTAGTCTCCAGATCATTTCAGCAAGATCTCTTAGTAGGATAAAATGATTTTACGCTCTACATTTCAAGTTCTACATGCAGCAGCTATACGAAAATGCTATTGTTCGAAAGCTTAGCAAACCTGACTTTTTAATTTTTGCCTACAATCCACAATGACCAGAAATAGCTACTGCTATCGTCCTGACATTGATACTTGCGTTTTCGCGTTGAAACTCAAAAACTGAAGTTGGATAGGTTCAAGAAAAAGTATTTGGCCTAAAAAATCCATTCAGAGGGAGTATGTTTCATTATTATGGAAGCAAATAACTATAAAAGAGACAAGTATTCTTCATTGAAAATAAATCTGAAAAATTTTTATTTGAACGTTTAACGAACTTAGTTTGCAGCAGCATTTGCTGCACAAGCCACTAGCATTATACAGGGACATCATTTTATTTTTACTTGCATTTTTATTGTACTTGCTTTTCTGACTGTACTTGACTCCCACCCCTTTCAGTAATGTTCTTGCTAACGTCAGCCATATAAACTTACGGTCGCTGTTGCTAGCAGAGTACAGTGTGTTTCAGAAATATGTTGTATTTTCTATAGAAGAAAGGGCTTATATTATTGAAGTTTATTTTCACACAGGTACAGTGTGTAGCATAACTGAATTTATCTGTGTGGACTGAGCGCAAGTGAAGATTAGAGTTACCGAAAGTACGGAACCCTATAATATGGTACTGTACTTAACAGCATTATTTAAACAAGAGCTTTGTTTTACTGTTTGTAGGTATGAAGGGCGATGATGGAAACTGGAATTACAATATAACTGAATGTGAACAGCAGTTTTTTTCCCTGATTATATCATTACGGAATATGTTCGTAGAAATATAAGTAATCTGGTAGATAAATTTAGAGCAACAGTGTGTACGGAAAGGAAGAAAAGTGTAAGATGGCCAACAAAGATGACAGACGATGCTGTAGAAGATGCTAGAGAAAGGATGCAGCGAAGTTCTAATAAGTCGGTCAAGAAGTTAGCTGTAGAAATTGGGATTTCTTACGGAATTGCTTACGAAATTCTCAGGAATAAATTAGGTTAGTAATATGCTGCAAAAAAGTAGACATTACATAATGAATATAATCGCCTGAAGAGTCAGTTTGTGAAAAAAAAAAATTGTTACTGCTCTACTGTTTCATTGGTAAAATATCGTAACAGTAATGATCAAACTGAAAATCGTAATAGGCCACTGTATTTCCCTGTAACATAAATGGATACACTACTTTTCTCTCCTCCTATAGTTAGTAAAATTATTTGTTTACATATTGCACAAGTAACACCAAACTCCTGTAATGGAAGGGGTAACAGTGTTTCCGAGTATAGCCAGGTTAATGTTAAAAATGTTGGTAAAAATAAAGTGATGTCCCTGTATAATTTACAGTCAGGGTTAAGGTATTTAAAATTTATTACCATGATATTAAACTTTGTATTTTAATTTCATCGTATCTGTGAGTCCTGAAAATTACTTTGTACGTTCCACCTCGGTTTAGTAATGAAGAGATAAATAATACTGTACTAATTATGATGTCGTTTAGGTAACTTCATGTTCATTTTTAAGCTAGTGTGGAGTTAATACAGTGCGCGGCATATAGGTTACAACTTACGACATTATGAGCGGTCGTTGCGCGCGTGTTTGATGGGGAGTTCCGACCGCTCTCTCGCACGGGAAGAAAACGAATCAGCGGTGAATGGCGATGATTTAGGCCTATAGTCCCGTACAAATATTGCGCCGGTAAGAGGTAATAAAACGTTATGTTGATCTTGACCTGTATCAAAGTATATGTTGAAAATGATGTCCACTTTTCTGGTTATAAGAAAATTCTGAAATACCTTCTGCAACTCTCTATTTGACATTTTACTGTCAAAATGTTTATGATTTTTATTTGTGGAGGAATTTTAAATAGAAAAGTTATGTGAACAATTCACACTCTTTTGAAAGGTTGAAAAATGAAATCAAGCGACTGCTGAGTGAAATTACAGGTAGAAACGAGCAGAAGTTGATTCAGAAAAGGAAACGAAAACGAGCAAAATTGTATTAAACTTTTTTGTTTGAAATATCTCAAAGAATAACCCCTCGAAACTATTGATATTATTTTCAGTTCACTCTGTATACAGGGTGATTCATTATTACGTGTAAATACTTTGTTCTGTATTGTAGAGGTGAAACTAAGACAAACGTTCTATACAACTTTTTCTCAAAACCTTTAATTCCAGAGTTCCAGTAGATGACACCTACGTCATAGAAACTGCATAGGCATTACTGTTCTCCCACACATTTGGTGTGGTATTGTAGGGAATCAGTTACTCGGACCTAGAGTTCACCTCTGCGGTTGACTGGGGAAATCTTCCGCGCATTCTTGGAATGCGAATTGCATGGTCTGCTACATGATATCCCTTTTCCAACGCGAGTGAACTTATGGTTTATGCACGATGGTGCTCCTGCGCATTACTGCCGCAACGTAAGGGGGTATCTCAATGCTGCGTATCCAGGTCAATGGATAGGTCGCGCAGGGCCAACTCCTTGGCCAGCCAGATCACCGGACATGAACCCTCTGGACTTCAAGTTGAGGGACAGCACTTTGAACATGCATTACACTAAGAATTGTGCAAATGTGTAAAGTATAGAAGAAATTGCTTTACATTCTTTACTGTGTTTGGTTTTAGTTCACAAAACGTGCATAAGTGGACTGCCGAGGATATGGATTTAATGACTTTGGTTGTTTTTGTATTGAAGTCCAAATGCACTGTACGAAAGTAATAATTAGTTTACATCTGGTGTGTTATCCTTTCTTTGTTTGGGAGCGCAAGTTCTACGCAAAATGGCGTTAACTCTGGAATTAAAGGTTTTAAGAAAAAGTTGTATAGAACGTTTTAGTCATAGTTCCACCTTTACATTATACACACAAAGTATTTACACGTAATAATGAATCACCCTGTATTTTAATAAGTGCCCATGAGGAAGGCAACGAAAATTTTCACTGAAAATGCTTTTAAGATGTTGAAACAATCTAAGCGAACAAAGCTAATCGGAAGTCTGGGATTACATACTTCCTGAAAACCCACAAAACAAAGCACGAGCGCTGTTCTTTTCTTCGTATGTAGTACACACAGTTCTTTCATCTATTGTTTCACGTAGAACACTTGAAAGAGCAGCTGCTCTCAGATATATAGAAGGCAGCTTTTAGATGGAAAGTGAATGCGCGGTTTGTGTTGGCATTCAAATCCATAGCCGCACGTTTATCTGGATTCCCACAGAAAGAACCGCTTAAAGAGAACTGACCATTTACGGTAAGCTATAAAATTTCGCGCATGGTCAGGGTAAAAACTTAGTCGACATTTTATCAATTACTGTAAGAAGTGAAATACCCTAAGCTGCTATCAATGTTTTATGTGAAAAGCTTATGAACGATTTTGAAATATATAGTTTAAATGGCATGCATTTACAGTTGCGCCTCGAGTCTACAGGATGTAAAACATTCTTATTTTTTACTAGCCGTACCCGTGCGCTTCGCTGTACCCGTTAGAAATAAATATAAAGTAATTACATAATTAAAATAGGACGTTTGATCCAGGGAACATTCGTGTTTGATAGAAGGATAAATCGTTTAATATGTTACTTAATTTAAATTGCATCCAAATAATTAAAATGCGATCATTTTGGTACAGAGACCACTCATTTGTGCAATGACAATTCCTTTAACATGTTTCTAATTTCTATTACATGCAACCATAGTTTAATGAACATTGACATCATTTAGATTTAATGTGTATACTTTATTTTACTTGTTATAGGTTTCTATTGAATTATGGTAATAACTTAACCTTAACCTTACGTATTCAGTAAATGGCGTTTGGCCCACTATGGTTCTGAACCCTTCAAATAACTTAAATTATATTATATAATATTACATTATATATTATATTATATTATATTATATTATATTACATTATATTATATCAGACGTTACTGTAATAACATTATAGCATTATGTCCATCTAGAGAAACTACACTTTCCAATGGTGAAATAATAATTAATTATACAAATCGGTTAATTTAGCTTCCGATATTACTTCATACAAACACAGAAACATTCTCTGTAGGCTATCTTTCATAGCTTTCGATTGTTGCTATCCAAGGCCCCTTATAGACGAAGTCATTTGTTTTTTAATTCATTACACGGCCTTAGATGGCAGTCATTTTAATTTTAGAACTCATTTATCTCATAAAATATGAGTCCTATCAAAATTTTTCAAGGAATAAAACTTATCGAAAATTATTTTTAAAGAAACTTTTGTTATGTAACATTCTTCACAAAAATCAATAATAAGCGAGATATTTCGATTTATTTAATTCAGCCCTGCTTATAACCCCCCTTTTAAATAATGTATTTTGAATGCCATAAAGCCTAAAATGTAAGTTAGAACGAACATAATTTATATTCCACTTTTCATCGAAATCCGTTCATCCATTATCGCGTGAAAAGGTAACAAACATACAGACAGACAGACAGACAGACAGACAGACAGACAGAGAGACATACAAACAAAAATTAAAAAAAAGCGATTTTCGGTTTCAGGGTGGTTAATTATATATGTTAGGACCAATTATTTTTGAAAAATCGAAAATTACCAGTAAAATTTCGGCTACAGATTTATTATTAATATAGATACTTTGTATTTTTCATTATTTTGACCTGCTGTTCACGTTTTATTATGCTTTTTCCTTTCTTTCAATATATTATGTCTGATTTCTACTGGCTTGTTCTTTACATTATATTATTATTATTATTATTATTATTATTATTATTATTATTATTATTATTATTATTATTATTATCATCTTATTCAGTTTTGTGTGTAAAATTGTAGTGTACTTTGTACATTTGTAGTGTTTTTTGTATCGCAGTTTTACTCCTGGTGGAGAGTTAGAGAAGGCCGTATGGCCTTAACTCTGTCAGATTAAATAAACCATTATTATTATTATTATTATTATTATTATTATTATTATTATTGTATTATTTATTTTCATTTATAGTCTAACAACTTCATTTAGGTCAAAATTACATAAATTCTTACCTAACAGATTAATTGCTGATTAATATTTGTTACTTATAATGAAACTAACATCTGTCCATTCTTATTATTATCATTAATTTCTCTAAATAGATTTACAAAACCTCTAATGGCAATTACATTAATATTCTCATTATAGAAATATATTTTATATATATATTTTTTTCTCCCTGTGACATAGTCCTAGTAAGCTTATATTAAATTAATTTTCATCATATTACTAGCTATCTCAAATATTAAATTAATTATAATTGATAGAATTAAATTAGCTCATAAATTAAGTTACTACTTTACCTTATAGGTTTATCTAAATTGAAATAAATATGTAGTCTACTAGTCATTAAAACTGAAGAATATTGCTGGAGAACCTTTCAAGTGTAGTGTAAATATTTGTAATTTAAAATTGTATTAATTAAGGCTGGTTGAGTGGAAGAGAAGGCCTTATGGCCTTAACTCTGCCAGCGAAAATAAAACATTATTATTATTATTATTATTATTATTATTATTATTATTATTAATGAAGTTGAAGACGTCTGTACCCACATTTGCAGAAATTAAACCTGATAATTAATAGGGAAAATATAATCGACACTATTTAAACACTGTAACTTTCGTATCCTGCTTTATTGCGCCATATTCAATTTGACTTCTCTGAAATGGATTCCTTTCTCATGTAAGAAAGAAAAACAAGAGCATTATAGAAGAAAAAGTGAGGCATAAAATAGGAATAACATCTGAATGATCCCTCAACAGTACAAAAAATCTCTTTGTCCTGTAACTAAAAATGTGGAGCAAAAATTCCAAGAAATGATAAGGTAATGCTTTAGGAGGCCCTGGCCCCTTGGCCCCCGTCAACATTAGCGTATGTTCTGCTTTATCATTTCAAGGGCTGCAACTATGGAAAGTTTCATTCATCAAAACAATTATATCATTAACGGTTGTTTATAATAATTATGATGAAGGTATGGTTTTGGTGGTAATGGTGATAGTTCGGTTTCATCTGCCGTTACCATGTTCCATTATAGTCATTTGCACATAATCTGTCTTTTGTTTACACATATTGTAGAAAAAAAAAACAAATGACGAACATATTTCAACGGCAAACTACGAAACAGAGTGTAGTGTTCAGACAAAAAGCCGTAACGAAAACAATGGATATGGCCAAGCAAATATACTGTCAATTGAAATAGGGAAATGTACAGATCGATTACTAACGCTAGGAAAAAAGTAACTACAGTTCAGCGATTATCGGTGGGAGTAATATAATGTGACAAAGTATAAAAATATATATTTCACGGCTCAGTAAATATTTATGTTTATGAAGTCTCCTCACTAAATAGGCTTGGTTCGGTGCCCTTTAAATAATTTCACATATCACAAAACACGCGTTTGCAGGATAATTTAAACACATAAATAGGTACAGAATATAGAGGAACACGCTCCATTGGACGTTTAGTAATTTTCACTTAATTAAACTTTATTCATACTTCAACACTCTTCTTCATAGCGATGGATTTAATGTTAAATGGAGTGTATTTCCTATAGAGAAAAAGTCGTAGCTTTTCTGAAGGTTAAGCTTTATATTTTTGCAAGACAATGACTAAAAACTGTTATATGAGAAACATTACACCCAGGCTGTCCTAACTACAAGTATAGCCAGGGTAACCAGCGAATAGGGATTATAAAGAATGGACACTTCGCGTCGGTACCTTTGATGTAGCCGGACTGATTTCAATGACCTTCAAGCCAGCTAGAGCGTGAGATTCTGCTTTCTCCCTAGAGTTGGCGCTGACATCACACCAGCTAGCAGTCGACACAGCGGAAATATAACACATATAATTAATACATCTAGGTACATTATGTACTCAAAATAAATTGGATCCATAAAATAATAAATCCGTTACTAACTGTAATGTCTAGACTCTAGAGTTCCTTTATAATGAGAATTGAGACGTTGACCCCAACAACAATTAAAATATGTAATGATTTGATAGCTCTGGAAATGGAAAAAACAAAACTCTTATGAGAAGTAAAACCATATACCTATATTATATACAAATATTAAAAGAATTCGATACTTAACTTTATAATGTATTATATTATTTTATAATACAATTTATTATATCTGAAATACAAAAAAAATAGTATTACAACTAGTTTGCCACTGAGAAATAAGGAAAAGCTGTTAACTTGAATTTATTTGAAGCAAAGCGTTACTGGATTATGCAATAAGGTAGGCGATGTTTGGATCCGTGTCTCAACTCTATACTCAATTATTATCTTAGCGTATGCTCGATTACACTAACCTCTAGCGCTTGAAAGTGGAACTAAACGCCGGCACACAGAGAAACAAAACACAGGAAAATTCGCTCAGTGTCCATTCTTTATAATCCCTATTCGCTGGGGTAACCACTTTATTTTTCCTAGGCATCGCCGGCTGCTATCCGGTCATGCCTTGGCTAAGCTGAATTTAATGTGTCTATTTATTGCGTGTAGGTCTGCCAAATAGTTTTTTAGTTGGTTATTTAACGATGCTGTATCAACTACTAGGTTATTTAGCGTCGATGGGATTTGTGATAGAGAGATGGTACTGGGCGATATGAGGCCGAGGATTCGCCATAGATTACTCGACATTCGCCTTACGGTTCGAGAAAACCTCGGAAAAAACCCAACCAGGTAAGCAGCCCAAGAGGGAATCAAACCCGTGCCTGAGCGCAACTCTGGACCGGCAGGCAAGCGCCTTAAGGATATATGTACGTGAACGACCACAAATATTCTCAGAAAATGCAAGCTCTAAATTTCTAAAATTTTATAAGGAAATGAACTCACAATTGGACAAAAATTACAAGGTACCACAACAAGACTTATTAGAACTTAAATATTTTATTTTATTGGGTTATTTTACGACGCTGTATCAACATCTAGGTTATTTAGCGTCTGAATGAAATGAAGGTGATAATGCCGGTGAAATGAGTCCGGGGTCCAGCACTGAAAGTTACCCAACATTTGCTCGTATTGGGTTGAGGGAAAACCTCGGAATAAACCTCAACTAGATAACTTGCCCCGACCGGGATTCGAACCCGGGCCACCTGGTTTCGCGGCCAGACGCGCTGACCGTTACTCCACAGGTGTGAACGAACTTAAATATCTGATAAAGGTATAAAAAGGTTACTAATAATATTTTTAAGAATTCACTTTTTACTTCAAATTAAATTTTCCAAAATCTGAAAATTTTCACACATATTTCATAACTCCACAACCGTTAGAGATAGAATTCTGAAATTTTGTAGACTGATTTAACATGCATTTATGCAAAAGGTAGACTACAATAATGCCAATTTCTTTGAAAATATAAAAACTAGGTCACAAAACATTATATAAATTTTAATATATTTCATATAGAACAAATAAAGAATTAATTGTATTAAAATAAACAAATCTACATGTCTGAGAGTAGTGTACTTTTCAGAAATAAGTGTTTGTTACATGCAGGAAAAATATTAAAGATGTCAGAGAAACCCTAACAATGTTATGATTACCAAATGATGTAACTGCAGAATTTTTTTTTTCATACTCTGATAAAACTGGTTTGAAAAATATTACTAGTACGTTTTTTATACTTTTATCAGATATTTAAGTTCTAATAAGTCTTGTTGTAGTACCTCATAATTTAAAAAAAATTGTGAGTTCATTTTCTTATAAAATTTTAGAAATTTAGAGCCTCCATTTTCTGATAATATTTGTGGTCGTTCACGTACATATACATAAACTTTTTACACTCTCATTTTGATTTCTTTCCTACTAACCTTGGATTGGTAAACGACGAACATGGGGAAAGATTTCATCAAGAAATATCTGAAATGAAAAGGCGATATATAAAGGCGTATCATCATCCAGCATGCTTGCAGATTATTGTTGGTTGCTTGTAAAAGACAGTTCCGGGTCTAGTTATAAACAGAAGTCATCCAGAAAATTCTTTTAAATGATAACTTCAATTTCCGAGATTTTTCTCATAATCATAAAATATTTTTATTGTTGTGTTTTCAACTATGTAACATCTTTTTTGTAACCAGTATACATTTTTAAAGTATTATGAGGCATTTTGAATCCTTAATCTGTTGTAATTTGATTAGTAGCAGTGAAAAATAAAAAAAAGATAAGCTTTTTCGTAAAAAATTCAATTCACTTTCCCCGGAAAATGGTACGTGATGGGGCAATTTGGATTTTAAATTCAGATTTAGGGCACACATATTAGTAGCATTCATCTGTTTTTATTTCGGAGCAAGATTAAAAAGTAAAAATTTGTTGTTCAGTGTTATCCGCCAAGGAGAGTGCTTCTCGTGGTTCATCCAAAGAGCGGTAGATGGCAGTGGCGGTGAATTCTATACGATTGCATCCACGAACAGATTATGTCGGAGAGAGCGTGACAAGAATTTGATTATCGTTTTGGTGTATAGTTTTCGTGTAGAGTGTTTACAACATATCAATAAAAAATTGAGAGTCCCTTAAACATATTATATATGCACCAAGTTACTGTATCATTAATGCTTACTTAACAGTAATTATATGAAAGTGTTGCCATAATTTTAAAACATCAGGTAAACCTACCAAACGTTTTCAAATCCTGTACTATTGATTGCAATTCTATTTTGTCACTATCTCCCGTGGCAATGAAATGCGATGGAATGACAGCAGGAGAAACTCAAGAGTATCTGAAATTGCTCCATCACTGTTTTTTAATCGTATTATTTTTGGATTCTACGAGCTTTGAATTCCGATCTCAAGTACGAAAGAAATTGCACTACTACGAGTATAATAATAATAATAATAATAATAATAATAATAATAATAATAATAATAATAATAGTAATAATAATTAGAGCCCGGATGTTTAGGCATTTATTTTGGTTAAAATAGGCAGACATAGAGGCACCAAAATAGTAAAACTAGGCAGTGAAATAGGCATTTATTATTCATGAAAACAGACAAAAAAAATAGACAAATACTTAATAAACACTATCCCATACAATATTAACTTTCCTTGGTTACATGTCACAACAAGATGATTTTTTAAGTATTCACCTGTCATAGTGAGCTGCCCGTCAGAGAGAACGTTTTTCATGGTGGAAAAAGATCTTTCTACTTCTACTGAAGTGATTGAAGCAAACTTAAAACAACTTATTTCAGAAGGACTATCTCTACTTCTTTCAGAGATCGGGAAAAACCGACTGTGTATTGTCTCAAAAAGAGGGGTGTGAAAAGGGATTAGAGACTTCAAAGTACGCGTGACTTGTGCGTGCAAGCGACAACAGTAACGGGACCTGGAGACTTGCTTTTAATACTTCCCTCATCCGCTTTCTTTCGCTGGTAAACCCCGAAGTGACCTGAGCACTGAGGGTTGTACTGTTCAAACATCTTTAAGTGACATAAACGATGGAATCGGTAGGGGAGAAAAGTTTACGACTTTTTGGAAACATATATATTGCTGGAGAATAAGATTCTCAGCAAATATTTGTGAGGTGAATATATTTTTTTATTTGTATAATCGTTCTTTTCTGTTTTTTTGATATAATTTATGTGCGTTTATTTTAAATTCATTAAAAATATAGAAAATGCACAATAACGACGTAAAAAGGGAAAAAAGGCATTTAACCTTAAAATAGGGAACGGGAGCTAAAATAGGCAAAAAAAGGCAAAATAAAAATTCGGCCAATCGTCCCCAAATGTGTGGAAACGTGTTTATCTCTAATAGGTCTTTCATACATACACTCAGTTAAAAAAAGGCATTTTGTCTAACATCCGGGCTCTAATAATAATAATAATAGTAATAATAATAATAATAATAATAATGATAATAATAATAATAATAATAATAATATTAATAATATAATATTATTAATAATAATATAATAAAATAATAATATAATAATAATACTATTATTATTGCTTCCTAATAAAACAACAACGTCCTTAGACGAAGGGTGGAAAATGGTATTCAGGAAACCTATCATAGAGTAGATACTGAAAGTAGGAAGTTCTGCACATCATTAGAATTTGTAATCCAGCAGTGAATTATTATATTATAACGACTATAATATCTCTACATAGCAAAGTCTGTAGTTAGAAGCATTTCATCATCCTTTTGATATTACGGATTATAATGTGTTCTTAATTTCTATTCATCTAGTGAATTTTACTACATTACTTAAGCATTTATTTTGTTACACAAAAAATACATAAAATTATTTATCAGTTAACTAGTGTTAAAACTAATAATTTATGTTGTTCTAAACTTCTCGTATTATTACAGATGCCGTTTTTCTTGTTGACTGTATAATAAAAAGCAAAATATATCGTGAGACTGACACAGTTTAGGTAGCCAGATGGTCAAAATAATGCAGTGTATGTTATTACATTTATATAAAGTTTTTATTCTATTAGAAACAAGGACAAATTCTGTTGATTTTATCTACGTAACATCTATTCTAAATAGTTATGTTTAAACTATGTACAAATTACCCGTTATATTTATGACTTGCTTTTGTTATTAGGGGAAAACTATTAATACTCTACACATCTCTACGCGTTAGCCTACGTCTATGAATTTGTAAAGTACAAAATCTTTGTTTACAAAGTAACAGAACTAAATTCACCTGTACTCCAGAGATAAACTGCTCTGTTAACTACGTAAGCTGAGAAGATATCAAAAGAGAAAATTATATTACTAAACATAGATTTCGTGTTTGTATAATTTGTTTCTATTTTCGTAATTTACTGTTGTCAATGAAGAAGGCTTAAAATTATATTAATTTAACAAACCAGTACTAAAATTGTTTTGGGATTAGTTGCATTGATTTCTCCATGTCTGATAGTGAAAACTTTTGTCACATTCTATATGACAATATTTCTGTTATATTTAATATAGCTTTACTATAAGCAATCCTATCTATAGATGAAATGTGGATCGCAGATGAATCTGGTTTTTTAATAAAACGTTGTCACATGTTAAAAACGTCTTTATTTAGCGTTACCTACTTTTAAATTAAAGAGCAATAGAATGTCAAGACGATGATGGAGTAATAATGGAATCATACTTGTAAGGAAAACGAAAATGTTTGTAAATATCCCTTCTGTAAATGTCTTGTCCCATAGAACCTTAAATTTTGCTAAAGATTAAATACTGATTCTATGGGTGTAGGGGTTATAAGCTCTTCGAGTTAATATTGGGCATTGGTTTCAAAGCTCTTTGTATAATAGCAATTGGTTTATATATAGGGTGACCAGACGTCCTCTTTTATCAGGGCATGTCCTCCTTTTTAGGCCTTTGTCCGGGGTCCGGGAGGATTAAAAAAAATCAAGAAATGTCCTCCTTTTCGTAACTTGTATGCCTGATATTTTGAAATTATCTAATTTGACGCCTTTTCAAGCAATTTGCCTATAGGTGACAGCAGCATCGACGGAATATACTCTTTGTCAACGATCATAACTCTCTTTGCTCTTTGTTGTTATGATCGTTGCTCGTAAATCGAGAGATCGAAGTGCGAATGTGAATCTAAATAGATATTTTCTGTCCTCTTTAATACTATTATAGTTCCCTTGAATTTCATATGTAGCTAACTGTAAAATTATTATTATTATTAAGTTTTATCATAATCATTAAAAAAATAAATATTAACCACCTTTAAGTATGATATAAGTCTAAATCTGTACTGTAAATATTTTGTAATGAAATAGATATTGACGTAATTTAAAGTAAATGTAGGCCAAAGCCTAAATCTAAGGACATTATTTGCACTCTTTTTTCGAACAATGTCCTCCTTTCTGAACCTTTCTGTCCTCTTTTTTATATATGTGAATCTGGTCACCCTATTTATAAGTAGTATTTCGTATGGTTGAATTAATAAAGTCAAATTGATTTTAAAATTATTGTTATTCTAATTTTAAGAAAGCACTAAATATGACTTTAAATTTTCTACACATAATATGTACACAAGAAGACGTTAACGGTCTTACTAATAAAACTCTTATACAGGGTTTAACTGTCTTATACAGCGAATAGCTCGTTTATAAGTCTTGTGTAAGTTCCTGACTAATAACCTAGATCATATAATATATATTATGTAACAGATAACTCATCGCTATGTTAAAATCGGCAGCACTTTAAACAGAACAACAGCCAGGATCGCCACCCGTCCGCTATAAACGAACACGAGATGGCAGTACAGTCGCTAATGCAATTCAAATGGGAATTATGACGTGACTCCTTACATAACAACTAGATGGCAGCGTAGTCAACCTGACAAAATTTGTTAACGTCAAAGCCTATAAGGCTGACCTATCTGGGTATATATGATCTAGGATAATAACCAGTTATATACGTCGTATGTAACAATACTCTGTTATAGAGCTACGTCATAGTTTCATCATTATTTTATTACGAAGGGTAACAGAATAACAGATTCTTTATTGCATCAAAGAGTACAGCGAGAACAATATTAGTCTAATTATTTTGTGCTCTTTGATTTGTTGTTCTGTGGTTACTAGGCAACCATCATCACAAAATGACAATCGATATGAACAGCTGTTAGAGAGGCGGCCATTTTTTCTCTATATACAACGCTTAAGCAAGGAGTTTCGTGTGTATAACTACTGCAAAGCAATCCCCACGTATAGTTACAGACAGTTTATACATCCATCGCTTATGCATGGTTTATTAATAACGTTTTCTGTCCCAACTCTGCGTAAATCTCGTATAAAAACTATACACGGTTTACTAGTAAGACTGTATTTGAATGCGAGCGAATTTGACTCTGGAGTACCGGTATTACAAAGCGTTATTCATTTAAATATTGTAAATATAATTCCATGTATAATCGCGGTTATGATAACACACATAAAGCAGTAATGTCATTAAAGTAATTTTGCTATGGCGTACATTAATAGGGTAGTGTCTTCAAATTTGAAGCTTTTTAATCTTCATCTTCTATACATATGCTTCAATATTTTTATGGCTATGCTAGTACGTAGAAGATAATGCTGTGCGGACATCCCTTTCATAATATTCATGATACCGTTTCAAATTGCAGTTACGAACAAAACAGAATTTACACAAAACTGTGTATTTACTTTCAATTCTAGTGTAGGCTAAATACATAACTGCGAAGAACTGCGTAATTTTATTATAGTCTGACATAAGAATGAACTGTTGACATGAATAAGGGTTCTCCAAGAGAATAATTATACAAAGATATTGTTCAAAGATATCTGACCTACAGTTTTCTGATCGTGTAAACGAACTTTCTAACCACGGGATAAATCAGAACCAAAGATATAACAAACTGATAAACTTTGAAATAGTTCCGCTAGTTGTCAATAGATGACACTATTATTGGGACTAGTAAAAATGTGTTGGGGAGAATGGCGACGTAGATTAGGTATAAATTTATTCTCATAATTTTATTGACAGTATCAGCTAAACTTAGTGCTTTTCATAATCATTAGAGGGGGATGAAATTTTGAATTCTATTATGCGGGTGCATTTATTCACTATTGGTGACACTGACTGTTATTTATCTTCGCCATCTATTCACAGAAGTAATAACTAAAGAAGCCACACTTACACGAACTAATTTTCGATTACTATCGATTAATAGGGGTCAGATATCTCACCTACGATTTTATGATCGTGTAAGCGAACTTTTTAACTACAGGATAAGTCAGAACCAAAGATGTAAATAAATTAAACTTTGAAGTAGTTGCGCTAGTTCTCAATAGGTGGCACCATTACTGGGGCGGTTAAAAAGTGTCTGGGGAAAATTATGATGTAGATTAAGCATAAATTATTCCCTTAATTGACAATATCAGCAGTTTCCAAACCCAGTGTTGTTTTACAATCAACAGAGAGGGATGAAATATTGAATTCTATAATGCGGGTATGTTTATGTAGGTACTATTGACAACACAGACTAGTATCTTCACCATCTATTCATAGAAGTAATAACTAAAGAAGCCACACTTACACGAACAAATTATCGGTCACTATCGATCAGTTGGGGGTCGGGTATCTTTGAACCCCAGTGTACACTGACGTTCAAAGATATCCGACCTAAGATTTTGTGATCATGTAAGTGAAGTTTCCAACCACGGGATAAGTCAGAACCAAAAATATAAAAAAAATTGACGAACTTTGAAAGAGTTACGCTAGTTCTCAATAGGTGGCACCATTATTGGGATCCTTTAAAAAGTGTCAGGGAGAATTAGTTTATAGATTAAGCATAAATTATTCTTCTAACTAATAGACAATATCAGCATATTCCAGCCAAATTCAGTGTTGGTTTACAATCACTAGAGTGGGATGAAAAATTGAATTCTTTAAAACGCAGGTATATTTATCTACTATTGGCAACAGTGACTATTATATTCGTCATCTATTCATAGGAGTAATAACTAAAGAATCCACACTTACACGAACAAATTATCGATCACTATCGATTAGTACGATCAGATATCTTTGAACATCATTGTGCTATGCGTGGATATTTAGTAAGTCTATGGTAGTCTCAAGAATCGCAGTGCATATAACATCAGAGCTGTCAAACTACGAGAAATAAAATGCTGGAGATGAAAGTTTAGTAGAGAATACCTTTAATAATAATAATAATAATAATAATAATAATAATAATAATAATAATAATAATAATAATAATAATAATAATAATAATAATAATAATAATATACCTAGAAACTGAGTTTTTTGCCCTATATTTTGTGAGGTTTAAATATAAAAAAGGAGTATATACCGCTGAAGACAACACAGAGCCAAGAACAAGGCAAATGTCACACATGTTCACTTAAAATGAGAAGCTAAGTTTGCATTTCTCAGCTGGGTTCAGTTACAAGGAGTTTATAAATAAATATTTGACCTTAACGGAAAGTTTTCTATACTTCCAGTGGCACTAAAATTCAGCGTCCTACCTTATTTATCAGTCGTATTAAGCATCGTATTACTCAGTCCTTTACGCGTTATCGCAGCAATTCTAGTGATCCTCTGCCGTCAAACGCAGTCTGCGGTTTACGATTAAAGATCGAAATCAACCTCAGCTGAAGTATGCAATCGAATTGTTTCCACGTAACTTCGAACAATTTCAGTTATTTCAAGAAACAGTATGTTCGTATGGAACAATTTCCACAATTTTGTAAAGTTGGAAAAGGTTTGACAATTAACCCACAATGCTATACGCAACAGTCCACACCTGTGGAGTAACGGTCAGCGCGTCTGACTGTGAAACCAGGTGGCCCGGGTTCGAATCCCGGTCGGGGCAAGTTACCTGGTTGAGGTTTTTTCCGGGGTTTTCCCTCAACCCAATACGAGCAAATGCTGGGTAACTTTCGGTGCTGGACCCCGGACTCATTTCACCGGCATTATCACCTTCATATCATTCAGACGCTAAATAACCTAGATGTTGATACAGCGTCGTAAAATAACCCAATTAAATAAAAATATACGCAACACTTCAGATCTAAGTCATTTTTATGATGTTTTTAAGCCACTGCAATATGAAGACTTCGAGTGAGCATAGGTGTTTAGGTTCGATATAATCTTTTTTTTTTGTTTTGTAGCTTGAAGTATGACGTATGACGCTATGTTAAGCATTTCCACCGTGTGTTCGTTCGAGTGTCGGTTTTAAAGAAATTTGGGCACAGCCTAAACACCGACAGGAGTATAAAAATCGGAAAATATCCTTTAAATTCGTTCAAAAACGGCGTGACGCAATCGTAGTTGGAGTAAAAAAATCTCCAGCATCAAGTCAATAGCTATAAACAGCCTCTTTGCACATGAAGCAAGAAATTAAGCGTACCTTATTTTTATCAGTCGTATTAAGCATCGTATTACTCAGTCCTTTACGCGTTATCGCAGCAATTCTAGTGATCCTATGCCGTCAAAACCAGTCTGCGGTTTACGATTAAAGGTCGAAATCAACATCAGTTGAAGTATGCAATCGAATTGTTTTCACGTAACTTCGAACAATTTCAGTTATTTCAAGAAACAGTATGTTCGTATGGAACAATTTCCACAATTTTGTAAAGTTGGAAAAGGTTTGACAATAATGACCCACATTTTGATGATGTTTTTTAGCCAATGCCTATGAAGACTTCGAATGAGCATAGGTGTTTAGATTCGATATATATATTTTTTTTGTAGCTTGAAGTATGACGTATGACGCTATGTCAAGTATTTCCACCGTGTGTTCGTTCCAGTGTCGACTCTAAAGAAATTTGGGCATAGGCTAAACACCGACAGGGGTATAAAAATTGGGAAATCTGAGAAATATCCTTTAAATTCGTTCATAAACGGCATGACGCATCGCTGGATTAAAAAAACCTCCAGCATCAAGTCAGTAACCACAAACAGCCTCTTTGGACATGAAGCAACGTAACATGGACTCATACAGAATGAAAATATATTATTTGTGTGTAGGCTGCCAGATTCTTTCGTCGGGAATCATGAACAGATTCTGGTACTCCATACCTCAATGTGACTACACATTTCAATTAATTCAATTTGTAGTGCAACCGATTTTATTCATTTTATAAACCTTAAAGTAATTATATATGGTCTAAACTTTTAATTTTGTTACATTTTTAGATTCTGAAATTATTAATTAAAATCTGGAAAAATAATGTCATATTACAGCCTGAATACATGTTACAGTGTTTAAAACTTATCAATAATAAAGCAACTTCCAAAGAGAGTGAAGAATAAAAATACTGTATAATACCTGCGGCTGGGAGGAAAAAGTTTTTAAGTCAATTTTTTGTGAAAATAAGATTTTTATATACTCTGAAAGCGGAAACAATTCTCTACAATCTGGTAAAACGGTTAAAGTCAAATAAGACTCCTGACTGGATTTATAGAGCGTTACCAAATGTCCTAAGTACTTTTTGAATCGAGCACACAGAGAATAAAGGACTTAAGAATATTTAATACTTTATTCCTTACAAACATCACATGTTTACTTTCCATGCTTCCCTATTAAAAAGGTCTAACTTGTAACTCTATTTTATCACATACTGATGCCCTTTCCTTTTAAAACTTTAAGCACCAGGTAAACAGTCCTATATTAATAATTGATTAAATGGCGATCTTACTCGTGTTAATTGTGTAAGCATGCGTGACTTATAGCTGTTTCGGTGCTTCTTCACACCATCCTCAGAGCCTACTAGATCTCGGCGTCATCTCGAACTTCGCTGCCTGTTGTGTGGGTGCGTTCGATTGTTGAAAAGTGTTGAAATGTGGTGTCAAATAGTGTGTGTGTTCTGAAATTGATCTGTGTGTTGAGAATTTGATCAGGGTGTGTTTTAGTGTGTCTGTATATTTCATATTGTTCTAGTGTTGAGTTTTTGGTTTTTGGGTTGTATGTGTAGGATTTCCATTGCTTACACAATTAACGTGAGTAAGATCGCCATTTAATCAATTATTTATTTTCAAGTGTTAAAAGTACTGTACGAAAGATTCAACATGGAGTCCTATATTGTTTAAGATCATTTTTTAATTCCTAATAATTTACATTTCTCATTTATTTTGACATGAAAAAGGTCTTATGCTTAAATAGTCCCTTCTTCTCGGTTTGTGTTCTAGTCTTAAAAGGGCTCAAGTGCGGTTATTTTTGGAAATAAGAAAGAAAATTGTTAAATGAGCAACATTACCTATTTTAGAAGAAATATAAACAAATAATATTCAGGTAAAACCTCTTAATTAAAAAAAACTCTATAATTGACACCAATTTCAATCTTTCTATTGCTCTCCTGAAAAGTATAAAATTTTTACTTAGGACCTTTTTCCTCCCGGTCACAGTCTAATACATACTACAGTATTGTCGTTTTTATTTACAGCGCGATAGGAGGTGCCAGACGGGATTGGTGACGACGTTGAATATAGATTGAACAGGGTCTTGAAAAAAATGAATAAAGCATTTTAAAAATTATTTTACAGAAATGAACAAAAAATTATATTTTCCAATATTTTTAACATTACGGGACATATATAACTCAAACCAGGGCACAGGACACAACAAAAAAAATCCAGAACAATCCTGGTAAATCCAGGACGTCTTGCAGCCCTGTTTGTGTGTTTGTTGTAGTCGTAAACAAACGAAAATATTATGTTCAAGTGATGAGGACTTGCTTTCATATTACATGAACTGCAAAAGTCATAAAAGATGAAAAATATGTATTCATCAATATAATATGTAGAAAGGAAGAAATACAGATACTTGTAGCTGCTAAAGAGTTGAACCAAACAGACGTTCTTCTTTTAATTATTCCAATAATTTGTAATTGTACAGGCAGAGATGCTTTTCCACTACTTCGACAAGCTACGTAATGTTTAATTCCTGCTTACCAATGATGCCAACACGGTTTGGTAATGGAATGCTATCACAACGCGTCTGCACGTCAGTCCAACACGTCAGCCTCAACGAAACTGCTTCAAGACGCGTCGTCAAATCGGATACTGGTGGCGCTGTGTGCGATATTCGATGTAATTGCATTCTATATTATGTCAGAGACTCGTCATCGTCTCTCAATGGAAAGGTTAAATACTGTATAAGCAGTTCTGTTAATACCGAAGACGTTTTATAGTTTAATACGAACAATAAAAGAGCAAGAAAAATTCCAGATACAAATCAAAACCTAGAGGCTGTCAGACAGTAGGCCTATGTACTTGACACGTTCTCCGTGATTTTCATCTTTTCCTCACAAACAGGTCTATAGATCAAAATGAATAGCCTATACCTTCATCTTTCTAGATC
This sequence comes from Periplaneta americana, assembly GCF_040183065.1. Lineage (NCBI taxonomy): Eukaryota > Metazoa > Arthropoda > Insecta > Blattodea > Blattidae > Periplaneta > Periplaneta americana. The sequence continues at coordinate 160,870,526 of NC_091123.1, forward strand.
ATAATGGACATATATATAGGATAGAAATTCCTCGCAAAAAAAAAGCCAACCAGGATTTGAAGACAGGACCGCTCGTCTCACGGTCGGACAAGCTAACCGTTACTCCACAGCTGTAGACTTAAATCAGTGATGTCACGAAATCAGCACGGCAACTTATGATTTTGAAGTTACTGGATATGCTGCGTCTTCTCTGTAAAAGACTGCGTATTGCACGACTGCACAGCGTTCAGGCAGGGATGTAGAAAGTGTTAGAGCCCGGACGAGAAGTTATGGCACCAGCGCGAGGGACGCATTTAGTTCGTTTGCTTGGACTCGCCCTCTCACTCAACTGGAGGGGTGTTGGGTCAGTTGGTTACTAGCATTCCGAGTGTTCAGATCGTTCTGCTACTACCGCTATTGCTAATACTGAAAACATTATCCTTCTGAGCGCCCTCATTATGGCATTGTCTAAGGTGTGAAATCATTGAGTAGTTCATAGTCAAGGACATGAAATAGTATACAATGTATGGAAATTCATGTCAGAAGAGGCTGTAAACGGAATACCAATTCCATTGAAAAGCGTGTGTGCAAGAGTACTGGCTGCCACTGGTATTTCAAAGCGAACCTTGGCAAGAATCAGGAAAGAAGGGAAAAATATTGAGACAGGAACAGCAGATTCTTTCTCCAGTCCGGAAAAATCACAGCCGAAGAAGAAGATTGTTGCAGCTATAGACAGTTTTGAGGAGGAAGTCATAAGAAGACTCATCTATAATTTCTACGCTACGCATAAGCAGAGGCCGACTCTGTAATCGCTTCTTCCAAGAATGGATATCAGTGTATGATTATGTGAAGAAAGTAGAGAACAATTACATTGAAAGTGAGCACGTGATGGACAGTATTTTGGAGAACATTTCCATAAACTTAGGGACATCTGATTCCAGCACAGATCAGTCGTCTGATTCGGACGGAGAATAAGAATATAAAGATGGAATAGCGGGCGTAATTCCATTAGGTACCTTCGGACTCTTGAGTAGGAAAGTGGTGATACTAAGGTAAGACGAATGTTTTTAGAAAGAGGTGAAACGGATATGCCTGCCGCTCTGAGCTTGAGAACCGTAACCCAAACAACCCCCACTCATCTACCCTGCTGGCCGGCAATTTAAAACTTCGCGCAGGTTGGTGGTCATAACATCTCGTCTCAGCTCTGCAGTAAGCAAGAGATTGTAGTTGTAGGAGAAATCAAAATCGTACAAATTAGAAAATTTATGTTATAAGTGCCTGAGATACGTCATGCACATAATAATCATCAGTAGTAAATAAATTGTAATGAATTTATATAACTTCTACGACTATAAAAGGCAAAGGAATAAAGCACAAACATTATTTGAAAATTGAAATGTTTGTGATAATAATTACGATTTTATGACTTTTTTTTTATAAACTAACAGTATTTCACGTTAAATAATATAGTATATTCCTCTGAGAGAAAACAATATGCACTGTGCTTGAATTATATTGCGCCACGAAGCACTGGAAGAAGAAAGCAAATACTTCTACGTAAATACATATACAAACTGGAAAAAAAAGATAATTATTTTATAAGTTTGATTTCATTGCTCATCTATTGCGGTTACAATGTGTGTAATGTCTAGACACATTTTCTTGAATTACAAGACTAATTTTTCTCATTTGAAGGACCTGCTTCATACATTTGATGTTTATTTTTAGATGTAACATCCTCTATATCAGGTAATATTACGTTTGCAGTTGCAAACATTAAAACTAAATATAAAGTGTGTTGTGAAGTGACCAATGCATTGTGTAAGTGAAGTGTGTTTGTGTCAGTGAAGTTCATAGTTTATAGTGGCAGTGAAAAGTATTTAAACAGTGAAATGTTCTTGAAGTGTTAGTGAAATCAGGATAGTATCAGTGAAATGTGTCGTAGTTCCAGTGCAGTGAGTGAGTTGACAGCGAAGTGAGTGTAGTGCAGAAAGGACTTGTGCATGTACGAGTATGAACATATACTCTGGGTTTTAGTTCAAACTTGGGGTTAAGATACAAATTAGATTTACTTTAAATATTATTTTAAGTGATCGTGCTTCATTTAATTTAGAATGCTTATTATTATTATTATTATTATTATTATTATTATTATTATTATTATTATTATTACTTCTACTGCTCTTATTAATTATTATTAGTATTATTAATTGTATTTTTATTAATTGTGTTCATTATTGTCTTTATTGGGTGTAATTAGTTACCACTGCCACCGGGTATTTACCCATTTGCAGTGTGAATAAATACATACATAACTTACACATACAAATTATTGTCTATCAGTCGGATTTGTTAAGTTCCATGAAAGAATTGATATCATTTCTAAAACAAAATTTAATTTTGCTATTTAAAATAAAAAGTAGAAATTGAAGTAATTGAGGATATAGTGACGACTTCAGTTCTCTGTAGTCTTTAGCATGAGGTATTAAATTTGTACTCCTCTATCACGTTTTTTTTTGTTTATTTTATTGGGTTATTTTACGACGCCGGTGAAATGAGTCCGGGGTCCAGCACCGAAAGTTACCCAGCATTTGCTCGTATTGGGTTGAGGGAAAACCCCGGAAAAAACCTCAACCAGGTAACTTGCCCCGACCGGGATTCTAACCCGGGCCACCTGGTTTCGCGGCCAGACGCGCTGACCGTTATTCCACAGGTGTGGACCCCTATCACATCGAGAGTAAAACTGCAGGTAAGAGAGGGATAGCAGGAGAGGTAAAGTTTGAACGCGTGCTGTTGCTGGAACAACATTGAAGCACGTAATAGAACGATATGAAGAGTTTGCGGGAAAAACGATGAATGTCACAGTTTTCTTAAGGTTGATGTCATTATCTAATTCAATGGATTACTGCGAAATTTAATGTTGTTCTTATGAAAAATGGTAAAAAGGAGAATTATCACCACGAATACAGTAACCCTTTCCTTTATTTTCTATAGAAAGAGCTCTACATCTTGCAGTTACATACTCAATTAGATCATTATGTAATCCTTAATAGAAATGTGACATTCATCGTTTTTCCCGCAAGCTCTTCATGTGATATCGCTGACTTAAATGGACCTTGCTTCCCTTCTGGTGGATTGAAAAGAGCTAATCGGAGCTGCCATTACTTGAGTGGAGTAAAGATGTAAAGGAAAGGAGGAAACTTGTTCTATTCCCCTCATCAGATGTCCTTATTTGTTGGGCGGATAATAATCCAGGTTGATATTCAAATGCAGTTTTTAAATTAATTAAGTGCATGTGTTTATAGTACCAGAAACATTATAGAGTTCTAATTCCCAAATTATTTCAGCGGCTGCACACTGTACGTTGGATTTAATGTGCTGGAGGATATTGTTTGAACTGTACATGATATTGTACGTGCTTGACTGTGCTTCCCTACTATAAGCTACGTATAAGCTTGTCTGCATTGTCCGTGTGCGCTTCAATGGAGTCGGATATTTTAACAAGCCGCGTGCGTTACGGGCGAGTGATCGTCGCGCAACAAAAGCCAACCTATTTTATCCCGGACTTGTACTATTTGCAATAAAACGCTTAAGACTTGGATGCCAATTGGTAACGTTCAGTAGACGCATTCCTATCATCAATATGTGTCTACGCGAATATAATATAATATAATATAATATAATATAATATAATATAATATAATATAATATAATGTAATGTAATGTAATGTAATGTAATGTAATGTAATGTAATATAATATAATATAATATAATATAATATAATGTAATATAATATAATATAATATAATGTAATGTAATGTAATATAATATAATATAATGTAATGTAATGCAATATATTATATTATAATATAATATAATATAATATAATATAATGTAATATAATATAATGTAATGTAATATAATATAATGTAATATAATGTAATGTAATGCAATATAATATAATATAATATAATATAATATAATATAATATAATATAATATAATATAATATAATATAATGTAATGTAATGTAATGTAATGCAATGTAATGTAATATAATATAATATAATATAATGTAATGTAATGCAATATATTATATTATAATATAATATAATATAATATAATATAATATAATATAATATAATATAATATAATATAATATAATGTAATGTAATATAATATAATGTAATATAATGTAATGTAATGCAATATAATATAATATAATATAATATAATATAATATAATATAATATAATATAATGTAATGTAATAAAATAATGTAATGTAATATAATATAATGTAATATAATGTAATGTAATGCAATATATTATAATATAATATAATATAATAAAATATAATATAATATAATAGAATATAATATAATATAATATAATATAATGTAATGTAATATAATATAATGTAATGTAATGTAATATAATATAATAATGTAATGTAATATAATATAATGTGATATAATGTAATGTAATGCAAGATATTATAATGTAATGTAATGTAATGTAATGTAATATAATATAATAATGTAATGTAATATAATATAATGTAATATAACGTAATGTAATGCAATATAATATAATATAATATAATATAATATAATATAATATAATATAATATAATACAATATAATATAATATAATATAATATAATATAATATAATATAATATAATATAATATACCGGTAATATAATGTAATGTAATGTAATATAAAATAATATAATATACTATAGTATAATATAATATAATATAATATAATATAATATAATATAATATAATATAATATAATATAATGTAATGTAATGCAATGTAGTATAATATAATATAATATAACATAATATAATATAATATTAGTACATTATGCAACGAGTATGGTAGTAATTAAGAAGCGAGTATGTTTATGAAAAGAGCGCAAGCAAGTTTCATAATTTTCATACGAGCGTCTTAATTACCATTATAGGCAAGTTTCATACGACTTTTTATGCTCGACCATATTTCTAACTTGAAATTATTCAGAAATATTCATTTTATTTTTTATCTGACAGAAGATCGAAAGTGACCTTGTTTTTTTTTTAGTTGGTTATTTAACGACGCTGTATCAACTACTAGGTTATTTGGCGTCGATGAGATTGGTGATAGCGAGATGATATTTGGCGAGATGAGGCCGAGGATTCGCCATAGATTACCTTGAATTCACATTACGGTTGAGGAAAACCTCGGAAAAAACCCAACCAGGTAATCAGCCCAAACGGGGATCGAACCCGCGCCCGAACGCAACTTCAGACCGGCAGGCAAGCGCCTTAACCGACTGAGCCACGCCGGTGGCTGTGACCTTGTTCATAGCTCGAAATTATGAGATGTGCCCAGACGCGAAAGTATTGATTTTTTCCGAGGAACAATAATGTCATTGACCTTGATGTAATGCAGAGAATGTATAACCTGGAAATTGATTTAGAATTGAAAAACGAGATGACAAATTGAATTTATTTGAATATTATTTACAATTAACGCTAATTATTATAGTAACAGAACATAACCTTCTGCGACAGTATTGGATTTCCAGCCTCCGTGACGTTTCTCTCGTCGTCTTTCGATTGCATATCCGAGAATAATCGAAAACCTGTACTTTAATGAAATGTATTAAAGGACTACTACCAGGTGTATAATTACTACATTTCGGCATGGTCGAGCATATAATATAATATAATATGATATAATATAATATAATATAATATAATATAATATATAATATAATATAATATAATATAATATAATATAATATAATATAATATAATATAATATATACCTCTGATTGAGGTTCTGGCTAATGTGTACAGTCTTAGATAAAAATAAATGATCGGGTGCCATACGCTAAGTCTTCTTCGGGTTGATTCCGTGAATGAGATTTACGCGGGAAGGAATTTCTTATGCACGACTCCGCTCTGTTTTTCTTTCTTTTGTCTGTTTATAAGTCAATAAACTATAACGAAGATATATTCAAGTAATAAATTAGGTGCGAAATAAACTTTCTTGCCCTAGTCGAGTGAACCGATGTAGCTCAGGCGGTAGCTAGTTTGCCTGTTGATCCGAAGTTGCCCTTGAACGTTGGTTCGATTCCCGCTTGAGTTGGGTTTTTCCCGAGGTTTTCTTCAACCTTAACCTGTGTAATCTGTTAATTCCGTGTGTAAATTAAAAGTCAACTACGTAATTATTGCTCTCTTTATTTGTCTTACTCTTATATGGCAAAGCTATCCTCACCGGGTTCAATTTTCTCGCTATTCTATCATTTCATTTTAATCTGCAACTGATGTTAAAATATTTGTACAATTATTAATGTTATGTAATTTATGACACAGTAATATTGATAACCATACGGATATAAATGTAGGCCTATAACGTTAGATCTTAAGTTTAGTCATAAACATAATATGACGTAACAATGAAATGTTTAAACATGAAGTTATATCACAGTCTAGCATGTACAGTCACGACGCTTGAGTTGTTGAGGGTACTAGGAACAATAGACTGTGCAGGTACTATTTCGCATTGTCTATAATGGGGCGATAGTAGCGATCCTAGTGGTTAGCAGCTCTCTATGGTTGCATATTTCCTACATATTGAGCTTCGCGACTGTATATACTGGACTGTGGTTATATGACAGCTTTGTCCTGGAAGCTAAAATATAGTAAATATGCGTAGCCCATGTCATCTTATCTGTACGGTTTAGGGGCAACGGTAGCTTTGTACAGAGTGATTTATATAGAACTGACACATTTCTTTCATTAATCGTTTCAAAACGAATTGTGCTAGCGACAACTTATTATACCTAAAACGTGGAGGAATTTTGGGAGATTAAGTAACCCCATAGAAAGAAGTCCGGCGTTGTCAAATCCGGAGATCTCGGTGGCCACAGGTTCCTGGAAATTATTCGGTCGTCAAAGAAACTTGCAATTACTGTAGTCCCATGGATTCATGTGATGTATGGCATGTAGCGCCATCTTGGTGAAAATATCCTTGACTCAGCTATACATCGTCCAGTTGCTCAACAAACTCAAAGACAAACGTCTTAATGATTTTTTGGGTAACTGCTCCAGTAGTGCTCTTACGTCAACAACAACCGTGGGAAGCCTAGATGAACGATGCTTGCCCTTTTCACTCACCAGAGATCCAGTTGTTTCCAATTTGTTTACCAGTCCCAGTATTGTGTTTCTTTTGGGAGGATTGCGAACACCAAATTCTCTCTAGTATGCCCTTTGAGTAGCTGTAATTGAATTCATAATCCAGTATTGCTTCACAAGGAAGAGTAGTTGATTTAATGTGTACTGCATTTTCACGTTGACACAAAATGTCGAAAACAGCTGTCAACAATAGGAATAAAACATAAACATTTGCGCATCTAGTGCTGCCAACAATAGGAATAAAACATAAAGATTTGCGCATCTAGTGCTGCCAACAATAGGAATAAAACATAAACATCTGCTCATCTAGTGACAAGGAATCGAAACTCCAGAACATTCTGCTTAATTTGGTGCTAAAATTGGGTCATTGCTGCCAACAATAGGAATAAAACATAAACATCTCGCATCTAGTGACAAGGAATCGAAACTCCAGAACATTCTGCTTAATTTGGTGCTAAAATTGGGTCATTGAATGAATTTCCAACGGAGTAATTAAAGAAAGAAATGTGCCAGTTCTATATAAATCACTCTGTATATGTTTATATTGTACGGAAGAGACGTTGAAAAGCATGTTGCAAAACGCGTATAACCAGAAGCCAAACTGCTATTAAAATCTGTTACAGACGATAACCTGGAATAAACTGCATACTGTTGACCTAATAATACAATATTAAATCATTAGATCGTATTCCTGCCAAATGTAAACTTGCTTAAGAAAAGGGATAAGTTTAAACCAGCCAACCAATATACAATGAAATGTTAGAATTGGAAGTTCAGCTTGCAGTTTTGTTTAAAGTTCATGCATTTTGTATAGACTTATGTATAGGCTTCGTATTCCAGCTACCTAAAGACTGAAGTTAAAGAAACTTTGGACTGGTAATGCAATGGATAAGAATATAAACAAACAGGTCGTCGCTGCGTGTTCGTGGAGTACAGTCAACTCCCGACATTCTGAAGCTATACTAGTAAAAACATGCTTGAGCCGTGATGTTCATTTTCGTCGTGATCTTTGCAGTGAATAATAACGTGCATTCGTAAGTTACGGAACTTGAACATATGCGGATGTTACTTGAAATGATTTTATATTACAAGAAATTATTTCAATAGCACAAAGAGCACATGACGTCATTGGTGCATGATGTAGCCTAACACAAGATATTCCTATTGTCTGATATTTTATTGTGTTTCATTAGGATATTGCATATGTCGCTCATAATTGAAAACCCAGTAATTTTCATGTACTTTTCTCGAAATTTCCTAAAATGTAGATTATATAATTTATTAATTGCGATGTTGGCACTGAACATCATGGTAGGCTACACAAATCCATGCTAACGTCGAGTTTAATATCTTCATAATTTTTAGATTTTAATGGTACTGGTTCTTTTGGATTACGCTCAACACACTTTCTGTGCCTTTTGGTATTTTGTTCATTTTACGCAATTTATATGTAATGTTGTCTATATTTACAGTGAAAATATTAGTTCAAAACTATCCTCAACTATACCCTGCAATATTACACGCTTGAGAGTCTTAACTAAGGCATTTACCTCTGCAATGAACCTTCAATCAGCCACAAAGATGTAGTTATTTAAATAATACGACTAGTAATAAGAACAGTGATCGATAAGACTACTCATTGTGACTGCGTCCGGTTTTGATTTTCTAGAGGAAGAGGGCAGAGGATGCGTAACTATTTTGTATATGAACGTACCTGTACCTGCGCTGTGACGTCATATATACTTCGAATCAGACAACCTCAATTCAGTTTATAGGTAGCTGGAATACGAAGCCTACTTATGTGTCTATTTTAACTTCAAATAGATGTACTCATTGCGTGTTTAAGAACTATAAATATTATATAATTCGGCTTGAAAATAATATAATTCAGTTTACATTTATTATCCTTGATTTATTTTGGTTTTTGTCCTGATCACATATATATCAGATTGACCAATCCCATGTTATGAAATGGCAACATAAAATGAGAATAATCACCAAAGTCTCCACCGTCGAAAAACATTTTTTTGGTAAGAATCGCTAGATGGAAATACAGTGGCTCCATATGTAGGGCTCTGAGTTCTGCATTCACAACTGGCCTACGCCTGTGTTCATGACACAACAGAGTGGGCCATGAAAATTATAGCTCTCCTTGGCAACGGTTTGTTGTTATTGGATTTGTATCTTTGTGTATGTTCGCTGTTTCCATCACGTCAGGGTCACCAATATTATAGTGTGAATACAATATAAAAAGTAAGTACAACTCAGGAACAGTTTTATTTATCGTAAGAAAGATACAAATCCAATAATAACAAACCGTTGCCAAGGAGAGCTATAATTTTCATGGCTCACTCTGTTGTGTAATGAACACAGGCCTAGGCCAGTTGTGAATGCAAAACTCAGAGCCCTACACATGAAATTCCTTAAGAGTTATAACGTGATTTCTCTTGGAGTCGCTAGTTGGCAGCATAGTGAAATTGATAAAAGTGGTTGCCTTGAAAGTCCATTAGGCTGTTCTGCAAGAATGATGGATGTCATTTGGAATACATTTCTCAGGAGAAGCAATTGAAAGTTTGAAATGCTTAGCGCTCAAAGCTTAACTGTGATTTTCCGATCATTACTGGACAATGACTATCAGTGTTAATGTCATATAACTCTCTATGTACATTCTCTATGTCTTAAGCTGTACTTTGACAATCTTGGTTCATTTTCGACAAAAAGTGACATTCATCATTCTTGCAGTGGACTCTTCAATTGATATAATATTAAACCATAGATATCGTAAACATAACCAACACATAACATGTACACGGTGTCCCACATAAAGTGTTACAAGCTAGATTTTCTTAATGGATCAATAGAATTAAATGCTGCTGATTTTCCCAAATATCATTAGAGTAGATAAACTTTCAGATTACGTCTTGGACGGCATTTCGTTGAGTCACACTCAAGGAGTGATATTTCAAATGACATTATAAATTTTTTTGATATTCTGGTTCTCTTTAATAAATCTGGCAATTTTTGTTTGAAACATTTTGTCTTAAAGTGATGTCTTAAAAAGTTACAGCTTGTTTGAAAGTAATACAGATCCCGAGAAAAACCCCAACTGCGACCTTGTCCGCCTGCGAACCCAGGTCGTCTGTGTGACAGTCTGGTGCTCTAGACCACGCAACCACCACAGGGGTTTAATACCACCAACGAGAATACACACTCATGAGGTGGAGGAAAAAATACCGGTACGTGAAACATGCGGCACCATTACTTCCTTTTATGTTTTTAATGTTAGAAGATGCCTTCATAAATGAATTAATAATTGCCTAGTTGTTAATAGAGGTTAGTTTGAGAACATAATATAGTGCATACATTTTATCTTTCCACGCTCACGCATATAGAGTGGACGCAGCAGTGCACAGCGCAGCTGAATTCATGCGAACGTGGAAAGATAAAATGTATGCATGGTTTATTGATAGAAAATAATAGCTTAGTTAATTGTTATTATTTATATATTATCTTTACGTACAATAACAGTACCCCATTTCAAACACGCTTTAACATCTTAAGACCTCGCTTTAGAAGAAAAAAAATGTTTTAAGCAAAAGCTACCCGTTTTGTTTTAGGAGAACTAGAATATGGAAACAAATTTCCATAGTTTCTGCCAAAATATCAGAGTTGTGCCAAGGGAATGCCATCCATGACGTGATTTGAAATGCTAATGATATTAAATAAGAATCAGCATTTAGTTTTATTAATACACTTCATCACTTTATGTGGGCCACCTTGTATAATCCAATTACTTCTTTACGAGGATATCGATTTTGTAATTTTTTTGCGACTAGACAAATGAAACATGTAGGTTGAAGAAAAGGTCATGGAGCTGATTGGAGACTGCAAAGGACCGCAGAGGAGACAGCATTTAAGTGGATTCACCGACGTGAATTGTATCGGCATGAGCAATTATTAGCCCCTTTGTAACTTACAGCAACGAACTCTTGTAAATGCAGTCCCCTTCTGCGAGGCCTCTTTCAATTTTCAGTCATATTAGCTTTTATTTTATTTTTACTTTAACTCTCTTTCGTTTTAAATAAAAAAATCAGAAAATTTACCTTCCCTCGACTTGTAAAACTATACAGGATATATTACACATGCCTTGATACATCACTGTTTTAGTTGATAAGAAAAGCCAAAGAAAAATTACATATTTCCATGAAGATTTGTCTATAAGTACTACAATCCAGTGAGCAAAGAGAAACATACGTTCAACAGGATCTCGAACAAAGATATTAGACACCGAGACAGTGAATGAATCAGATAATGGTTGTATCATTAGTGGATAGAGGGTTAGTGCAAAGACGAAAGTTTTAATACAAACAGCATGCATTATAAATATACTGTGAATACAATTATCTGGAAATAGTAGGTGCTTGGTTTGTTCCCATGAAATGGATATAATTAGATTATTTTGAATCTCTCTCTCGTTGTGTTTATTGTATGGAATTTTTTGTCCGAATACATCCATCCTTTTATACTATAAGAATACCATATTGATCCCATTCAATATCTCATTTGACACCGGGTATTTATCATGTTTAGTCTGGTTCTTGCGAATGTTATACAGGGTGTCTCAGAAGGAATGTAAAATAATTCAGGATAATGTAATTAGGGTTAAACTACACCGATTTAACTTCATATACCTATGTACGAAGTCTAACGGTTGCAACCGGTTGAGGAGAAACATTGAAACGGGTTCCGTTTACTATACTTGATGTGTTAATAAGAGTGCGATTGTAAGTGGAAATCTAGTATGTGAAAGTGAAAGCGTGGGGGGGGAAATAAAAGAGGAATAGAAGAAGAAATAAATAGAAAGAAAGACAAAGACAGAAATAAGGTAGAGACGAACAGTAATGAAAGATCAGAACTTGCGACAGTTGAGGATTTAGCAGAGATATTTGATATGTGTAAAAAAAATTGGGGATGTGATCAAAAAGTGCAAGTAAAGTGAAACTGGAAAAGATCGAGAAGTATAGGGGAGAGAGAAAGTGTATAAGCAGATGTGTAGAATGAAATATAAGTATTTATAGGAAGTGGGAATAGTGACAATGGTTTAGGTGTAAGCAGAATAGTGAGAAAGTGAAAGTGAGCGCAAATAGGAATGAGTGAAAATAGTGAAAAAGGGTTAAGAGAAGTGAACAAGTGACAGGATAAAATTAGTACTAACATTTGAACGTTGGAACAGTAAATGAATAAAAGGTCAAAGAACAAATACGACAAATAATTCAATATGATAATTTATAGAGAAAAATTGAATTTGAGATTTTAGTGAATAGTAGTTAGAGGAAAAGGGAGGTGTGAAAGGAGTATACAATATTAGATATATTAGGATTAAGGAACAAATAGAGAATAGCAATTGAAATATAGGAGAAATACTGTAGGGGAGATTGACCAAGTAACAAAAAAGGTACATAGTGTAATTGGGAGTATTTGTGAAGACGTGTACTGCAAGTAATGTGTTATTGTAATAATATGTTAATGGTGGCACCGGATACAGAAATGTGAGGTTCACCATTACATGTAAAAGAAGTGCTGTGAAGAAATATATATCATATCATATATCATATCATACTTGATGTGTTACGCCAGATATTTTGCACAAGGCAGCATCTGAGCACCGCAACAGCAGCGCGACACACACAATTGAATACACGTTCACTGGACATTTAACTCGTGTGTGAATATGCAGACATTATAGTCCGGGTCAGGTTACTTCATCCCCTAAGGGTGAAACCTAACCATTTTTCCCCTATTACTAGGCTACATATGCTAGTGGATTTTGGTGATTTTCTAGTTTGCAGGTTGAATTTTCTTTTACCAACTTCGTTTAGAATTTCGATACTGATAAATACTACAAATGGTAGTGATTTTGTAACTGTTATGTTGGCAGATGAGACAAATGTTGTCAGTACTGGAGTTTCATGAAATTGAAATTGTACTAGATTTCTGAGCCGGTTACTTGAAGCTAGTGAAATTTGAACATACTAATTATTTAATATTGATACATAATAATTATTTTATGTGTTGTGTTGCGGTTATAATTCAAGACTGTAGTCAGGTAAGTTTTCGGAGTTAGTACTAACAATTTTATGTGGTCAAACAAAATACATTTTTAGGTTAAGTCTCGTAAATAAATTCTTTAGTCAAATCAATGAATTTCATATTGCCAGGCAAAACACCTAACATGTTGATCACTTTCTCGTATAGTTTGCCTACGAAAATATGTTACTAATTATTGAATTATTTAGAATAACCTTTCAACATTCAGGTAAAGTACAGTACGTAAACAAGTCATTCAGTACGTAGGATCGTGTGATATCTGGTAACAGTTGGCAGCACTGACAAGACGGCAATATTTGCTGTTTAGGAACTGTTCTTACCTGATCCTCACTATAGAGATGAACAAAGATCGAGAAAACGAGACTAACAGCGCCCGGAAAGCCGAAAACCCGCACAACAATGTATTACATCGCGTCCTTGACGTAAAGACTGGTTGTGAATCTTCCGAGACTCGATATTGATCAACTCCCGAAGTCCCGAAGTCAGCAGTTGTTTGTACCTGACTGAACTTTTATCTACTTTAGCAACTGTTATATACGTATAAACAATCAAGTAGCCTATTTGAAACATCATCTCTACTTTTCAGCGTATAATAATCCGTTCCCCAGTCTTTATTTAATTACTAGGCCTTATTAAAAGGCTAGGAATTTTCTTTTCATATGTTTAAGATCAAGTGTGCAATCTCAAGTAAAAAGATATTAATGTCATGTTTTATGTTTCTTAGAAATGCAAATTTATTTGAGAATTATTTTTTCTATTTATATAACCATAAGTAATATCATATAATAAAACCAGAACATTTTGATAACTAAGATACTGTTTTGTTTTGTCTTTTTGTCTTATTTAAACATATATAATGTTATTTATTTCAATGATGTATGTTATTAAAAGTTACGAAATCTTTCCACGCCGACCAAATGCTATTTCGAGAATGATGAGCGAGACTCGAACCGCACGAGAATGACGAGACGAGACGAGACTCGAAAGACAAATGCAACGAACATAGCGAGCGAGAGCGGCAGTTAGTTTTGTTTATCTTTAGCAGACATATTTTTTGTTTATAAATTTTGTAATGGCAATGCAATGTCTGCTGTTGAGGAATACAGACGACGTTTTCCCAATCGAAGGGTTCCATCTAGTTGTGTATTTTCCCGTGTTCATCGGATGTTACCTGAAACTGGAAAACTACCAAGTGTTTCATTAAGGTCAGAAAGAGAACCGGTACCTGAATGATTTTGGAATTCATAGAATCCGTAAGAAGTGCAACCTTAGTAATCTGTCTTATATAATTATTTTATTTTCTTATTAAGTTTGTATTCAATTATGAAATAAACTTATTGGAACAATATAAGATGTAGCATTTTCAATAGATAGTGTATAATATCACGATATTATAAAACGTAAAGAAATTCTATAATAGCATCCAGATTTAAAAGTTCAGCCATCAATATCTTACAAACCGTTAGGTTTCGGACATAGATACATAAGTTTTAATCGATGTAGTTTAACCCAGACTACATTATCCTGAAGTATTTTACATTCCTTCTGAGACACCATATTTATTACATAGGCTTCATGTTAGCAAATCTACATTTTGAGAGAAAATAAATCAGGTTATATTTAATCTAAAAATAAGAAGTTATAATTGTATATTGTTTCTTGAAATAAATTATGTTTGACAGATAACCTATACGATTGATTATTACTTCATATTCGGAATTATTATTTACAGATAAAAGTGTAACAATAAAGCGATAAATGAAATAAAATAAATATAAGCCTTATTTTTTAATTTAAGGACCAAACTCAGTTATGAAGTTATACTCAAAATTTCCAAATAATAAATCAACAATTAAGTTCACTTCATATAATTTTGGATATGCTTTCTTTATTTTAGTATGTTAATGGAAGAATATTACCTACTTGTAATATGACTAATATATTTTCTACTTAAATTTCTGTTTCAATCGTTACAAATCAAACTTCAAGGAAAGATGTCATCCATGAAGTAATGTAAGCATTACAACAATTACATATTTAAGATATAGTTCTATCAAACAGCCCTGAGCACTGAGATGCGTCGAAAGAGGATATTGACGAGAAAGATATGACGTCATGCGACACGTGATATCAGACGTGACGCAGACTGTATAGCTACAGTCAGTTAAATATTTGATATATTCCCATTCATACTACTACGTAGTACTCTCGCCTAAATACTTGAATTATATCAGCAACTTGATGTAGATAATGCAATATAACCAAAATATAATAATGCAATTGAGGCGTGTAGTTGTAAAATCAGATATATCACTTTTTTTTAGAAAATGAGTTAATGTTATATTTCATACTAGCCGTACCCGTGCGCTCCGCTGCACCTGTTAGAAATAAATATAAAGTAATTACATAATTAAAATAGGACGTTTGATCCAGGGAACATTCGTGTTTGATAGAAGGATAAATCGTTTAATATGTTACTTAATTTAAATTGTATTTAAATAATTAAAATGCGATCATTTTGATGCAGAGAGCACTCAGAAGTTGCAGTAATAACATTATAGCATTATGTCCATCTAGAGAAACTACACTTTCCAATGGTGAAATAATAATTAATTATACAAATCGGTTAATTTAGCTTTCGATATTACTTCATACAAACACAGAAACATTCTCTGTAGGCTATGTTTCATAACTTTCGATTGTTGCTGTCCAAGGCCCCTTATAGACGTAGTCATTTGTTTTCATTTCATTACACCGCCTTTGATGGCATCGTATTTTAATTTTAGAACTCATTTATCTCATTAAATATCAGTCCTATCAAAATTTTGCAAAGAATAAAACTTATCGGAACTCATTTTTAAAGAAACTTTTGTTATGTAACATATTTCGCAAAAATCAATAATAAGCGGGATATTTCGATTTATTTAATTCAGGCCCCCTTATAACCCCCCTTTTAAATAACGTATTTTGATGTCATATAGCCTAAAATCTAAGTTACAGCGAACTTAATTTATATTCAAATTTTCATATAAATTGGTTCAGCCATTATCGCGTGAAAAGGTAACAAACATCCAGACAGACAGACAGACAGACAGACAGACAGACAGACAGACAGACATACAAACAAAAATTTCAAAAAAGCGATTTTCGGTTTCAGGGTGATTAATTATATATGTTAGGACCAATTATTTTTGGAAAATCGGAAATTACCAGAAAAATTTCGGCTACAGATTTATTATTAGTATAGATCTTAATATGTTTCTACAACTGCTATAACACTGTTATGCTCCAAAGCCAGATACATCACATGGATTTGTATGATGAAAGAATAGTATTGGTTGCAAATCCTTGGTTCCTTGCAAACGTTTTTCCTTCACACTGAAAAATTATATTTTAGTGATGTATCTGATTTTGCAACTAAAAGCCTCAATTAATAACTTATTATTTAAAATTTTTGTTTTGCCTAAAAATACTAAATTTGTATTTATAACGGATCTAGAAATTGAAAATAGTATCCTTATCCATATTATAAGAATTTATAAACACATAAAATAAATAATTCATGGTACATCGTACGGAATTTAGTCAGTTATGTGCTATTATTGAATAGCGATCTTTGAAAACAAAGAAAAGTGTGCATTTGCATTTGTCTAACAAATAACATAATGTTAATATGACACAACTCATGTAAAATTTATCAAACGACGAGTAAACAATTTCAGCTGTCCACATTTATCTATTAAATATCTATGACTAATGGTCGGTTACTTTGATATCATAAACGTTCTCTGACTTTTGTTAACTCGGTCGTAAAACTTGGAAATCTAATTTCGGTCCATCAATTGAGTTGACCATTGCCAAATATTTGTCTTAGAAGTATTATACAGGGTGTTTAAAAAGTGATGGTAAAAGTTTAAGAATGAGAAGTAAAAACGAAGGGGAGCAAATAAGTCCCAGTGAACATGGGTCCGAAAATTAACCGTTTACAAGTTTATGCCATTTTGTGGTAAGTACTAATTGCGAAAAAAACTAGTGACAATTTTATTTAATTTTTCAATTAAAAGAGAGTAACATTCATAATTTTGGCTTCATTACCATATAAATGTGATTGAACATAGACAAAAGAAATATATTTGTTTGAAGAACAGTAAATTTGTGGATAAATAAGGTACAGTACAGTATAAACATGTTAACTGAAGAATTTTACAGCAAGTGTTCAAAATGCATCTCTTTAGTCTTCTTCATTATCTGGAAGGCATCTACAGTCCGATACTGCAATTCTTCAGGTGTGTTGATGTTTATTGTGTGATCTAGGTTTTTTGCATAACCCTATACACAAAAATTTAAAAGATTTAAATCCTGGGATCTAGGTACAGGTCCACCTCTACCTATCCACCGTTCACCATATCGTCTGATATCGTCTCACACTTAGAAGGAAATGGGATGGGAAGAGTGCGACATACGTACAAAGGAAGAATGTTGCCACTTACCCTATCCAGATGCTCAGTTCACTGGTGACCCCAACCAGCAAAAAGTTGGCATTATCTCGTAAACGGTTAATTTTCTGACCCATGTTTACTGGGACGTTTTTGATTCTCTTCGTTTTTAGTTCTCATCTCTAATTTGTTTACCATCAATTTTGAAACACCCTGTATAGTTCGCATGAAAGTCCACATATGCACCGCTTGTTTCATTCAGACATAGTCCACTTGATTGGTACACAATGAAACATCGTTATTTTCAAGTCCATTCGCCTTTTTCCAAGATTCGGCTTCTAAATTGATGTGAGTGGATTCCATTTTATAAAACCCTATCATATTAATAATAACATCGCTTCTATTCCACGATTCTCCTCAAACTACTTGGTCCCTTTGTTATACAAACACACTTTCAAAGTTGGGAACTTTAAATATACCCATTTTTAAGTAATATTATCCATGGCTAAATAGTGGTTTTGTTCAATATTACTGAAAATATTATCGTGAGAAATCTCTTACCAATTAAAAAAAATTTATTTCATAGGCCACTGACCAATGGCAAACGGAAATCAATATGGTATTCTTATAAGTGAAGAACTTATTCCATAAATGAGAGAACCTCTAATTGTAGAGGACGTGTTCAAGATATGACCAGCGCATTCTTGTTAAAAAAATGAAGCAAGATCATCACACAGATATGTATATGTAAGATGTGCGCGTCACGTCATTACCTCGCCATGTGTAGGGACGGATGCAGACGTTGGTTGGTCAATATGCTTTTCATGAAACATGTTCGCATTCAAGGACTTGCGTGTTAATGTTTTAAAACGAAAGTAACAGGCTCAGGTCACGTTAATTTAACATATAATAATAATAATAATAATAATAATAATAATAATAATAATAATAATAATAATAATAATATATTCTGTATCTTGAGCGGTACTTCAGAAGTTGATTTTGAATTCTTTCTCTATTCATACCATGAATTTAATACAAGAAAGTACACCGCGATCTATAATTTTATATGCAGCAGTGTAGACTAATATTTTGTTCAAAATTAATTTAATTGCGTAATGTTTGTGTTGGTTAGTAGTCGAGTGACGAAAAAATTACAAATTATACAGGGTGTTCTGAAAAAGTTCCAATATTTAGAGAGGAGGTAGCATGCATGAAAACAAGAAATAAAAGTCCTATAAACATGGATTCCAAGATTAATATCTTCTGACAAGGGAAGGGTTTTGGCTCGAACAGGAATTTCGTATCCAAAATTTGTATACAGGCCCATCTTTACATCTCTGCAAATCTCCCAAAAGCATTCGTTTGTGTAATGTGTGGTTTATCTGTTAGAGCACTGTACAAGTTGAGGAGGTGGAACACCTTACCCGTGAGCCTTGCCTAGCTTAGCCTAGCCTAGCCTAGCCTAAAGGCTAGTGCGAGTGGTAAAATGTCTGAAGCCAATTTAAGAACATTTTTCTCCAACTTTCTGTCTGAAAATATTGCAGCTAATCAAAAGCGTACTCTGTTGTGTGATTTATTGAATGCATACAAGGACACAACCTTAATAAATGAATCAATCATTCCATGGCTAGGATATGGAATGTATGGTCATTCCACCTAAAAAAAACCTAAACATATCCAGCCTCTGGATATTTATTTCCTTAGACAGTACAAAAGATATGCTCGGAGGATAACAGATTACATAATGACTCTTGCTGAGAATCCAGAACTTAACTTGGGAAATCGAGTGTTTATAATGAAAATGCACTCTGTTATTCATAACCAGTTGTCTACTCCAGTATATATCGCCCTATGCGTCAGTATTCCTGGCAGTCAGCTGGTCACTTGAATCCTAAACAAGTCTCGGACTTAAAAAATGTAATTCAGGTGCATTTGATTTTTCAGCACTGGAGCGTGGTTCAGAAGATTGTTCAGGTGTTGCTTCTGCGTGGTGTGCTTATTGCTCTGCTCCATGCTGTTTCATGCATTTTGTAGAGAATCCTCATGTACATTTTTAAAGAAGTGTATTGATAATACCAGCCAAACGGAGAGTTACACAAATGAATGCTTTTATAGTCTTCATCACCATTGTGAGGTAAGCCTCTATACAAATTTTTAACCAAAAATTTCTGTTCGAGCCGAAACCCTTCCCTTGTGAGAAATGAGCAAATGTTTATCATTATTGAGAGAGCAACATATCTTCTACTGTGAGCTCTTTGACAAGAACAGATACGAAACTAACACGTAGTGACAAACTGTTACATTCTGTTTCCTCATTTGTTTCTTGCCAAAGAGCTCACAGTGGAAGATATTCTGTTCTTATGGTGAAGGTAAACATTTGCTCAGTTCTCAGAATATATTAATTTTAGGACCAATATTTATAGGGCTTATATTTCTTGTTTTCATGCATACTATATCATCTCTAAATATTGGAACATCTCTTTCAGAACACCCTGTATAATTTGTAATTTTCTCGTCACTCTACTACTAACCAACACAAACATTATACAATTAAATTAATTTTGAACAAAATATAAGTACGTCTATCGTAATGCATATAAAATTATTGATCGCGGTGTTAAATTTGCTTCTCACACTCAAGTCCTTGGATACGTCTATGTGGAATGCATGAATTCTGCTACTACAATACACTAGGCTATGCTAACAAGTCTTCAAATGACCAAGTCCTCTCATCACACATCACAAACGCTCCGCCCGTTCCACGACAATTGCACAATGTTCCTTGGCACAGTTTTCAACAAGAACATCAACAACAGTATTAACAACAAACAAAAAGTTCATTGTCATTTCACTTGGTATGGGGAATAAACATGATGAACACAGCATTTTGTCAATCCAATTGGTAACAAATGTCCAAATGTATGTACAAAGACACATTCATGCTGCAAACGACGGATTTCTTTTTACAGTATAGTAGTTCAGAATATACACTATTTACTTTTCACTCCACTTCATTTTATTCAGTGTTTATTTCACTTGTTTCTCTATTAACAACGGCGATTTTATTTCATAAGTAATAAATATAAACAATCACTCGGTAAAGACTAAATTATTACAAAGTTATTCCAACGAATACAAATTGAGCCATATTCATAAATATCGCATAATATTTCAGTACTTTTAAATGGCTGAGAAACCAGACAAATGTATAGCAGCAATACCAGAAAATAATCCTTGGAACACACTTGAATAATCATACTGATCTAGAATTACGTTAAGTAGGTGGTTTGGGGAGAATAGTACAAATATTTGTTTCACACAATATTCATCATACTTTGCCTTTATCAGTGTTCTGCAACAGACATTCTGTAGCTACCATATTGGAAGATATGACTATAATTTTAGGAGAAACATATACTTAATTAAAAATTTAAAATACACAAGTAAAAAATGTACATCCTGTTGCATTTCAGTAGACTTTCACAAATGTAATGTACAATTATTTTCGGACATTGTCAAGCACGGCAGTAAAAATTAACAATAAATGAACCTAGAAGAGGTGTGGATTGGATTTTTTTCCATTGCTGATAATGAAAAAGTAAATCATATTTCGAAGATTAGCTCCATCTTCGTCTTCAGATGTTAAAAAGTGGGGAGAAAAAGAGTTCCTACTAGTTGGGATCGTTAGAAACAGCTAACTCTCTTTGTATATACACTCCTAAATCTCCAGGCTAATTATAGATCGATGTCATTAACATTTTGAAAAGTATTTTAGAAGATTAAGTATAATATATGGTATCATTATTTGAATACCAATTATAGTTTTAGAGCAGTGTGGATTTACAAAACAAAAATCGACAGAGAATGCTGCTGTTAGGTTGGTGGAAGTAATAGAATGAATTCTTTAAATTGAAAATTACGTGTTGGAAGGATATTTTCTGATTTTACAAAAGTATTTGACATGTGTAGATTACAATATATTGGTATATAGATTGAAGTTTTATGGTAGAATTAAAAGATGAGCTCTTAAGTTAGTTTACATTTTATTTATCAAATAGAAAAAAAACGATGGAAATAAGTATATCAAATAATCACAATGCTACTAACTCAGAATTTATAAATATTAAACATGGAGTTCCCCAGGGATCGGTTTTAGGTCCATTATTGTTTCTAAGTTATATTAATGATTTAGCCTCAACCATAAGTATGGGTAATTTATCTCAGACGATTTTCTTTGCAGATGATAGAAATTTGATTATCTAAAGTATACAATACTAATACTTGAATCTAATGAATGAATTGCTTAGTGCAAATAAACTAGCACTTTATGTTGAAAAATAGCAGTATAGTTATGTTTAGTACACATAATTGTGCTCAGTTTTCCTACACATTAGATTAAATTGAGCTGATCTCAATCTATAAGCACAAAGTTTCTTGGCTTCGAATTGGATAATCACTTGAACTGGAGAACACAAATAGAAAATATTACTTATAAATTGAGCTCTGCCTGTTATGCATTAAGGTCCCTATCTTCTATTGGCGATATAAACAAGCTTCAAATGGCATACTTTGTATATTTTCATTCTACAAAAAAAATTGAATTAATACTCTAGGGAAACTCATCTGAAGCTAAACATAATTTTGATCGAGAAAAGAAAGATCAAAGAATAATGAGATGTGCATAAAAGGACATCATGTAATACGATTTTCCAAAATTTAGATACCTTGACTTTGCCTTGTGAATACATTCTCTCCCTAATGATGTTTTATATACTGTAATTAAAAATCAAGATACATTTAGTACGAATCAAAATATTCATAATTTTAATACAAAACACAAATCAGATCTCTATCGGCCCTCTCAGCTGTTATAAAAAGGGAGTTCAGTATGCATATATTATGGTCTTGAATGCGCTGTCTAATATTCTTAAAGTTTTGAAAGCCCAAAAGAAAAGATGGAAATTAATAGTAATTTTGGAAAATACAATTATTTTGGATTTGGTGTATTAACTCAGTATGAATATTATTTTCCAAATAATTAACATTAAAGGTTCGTTGCATTCTGATAAAGGTGCGGTATGGCCAATAGACAATATTTGTTGGATTGAGACTGTATTTAACACATATTCATTAAAAACGAAAAAAAAATTGCAGTCCTCAAGTTAATACTTTCAAATTATAAGTGAAATGTTGAATTCTCTGTCTTTTGAATTCAGTAATGTAATTAAAACACCTGGAATATCATGTAATGTAGCCTACTTGGATATATAACAAATTCAAGTGAAAAAAAATCAGAAAAACTCAGAATATAAAATTCGCTATAAAACGATGAAATAGTAATAATTCGCGAATGTGTTCATATTTCGCTATTTGAACTCTATTTCGTAAATATTACAGTAGTAAAATCTATTGTATATCTATTATGTCGTGATTTTCGCGATCTCCATAAATACCCGGTCCTGCTCATAGCTTCTATTCAACTGAAGAATTGTTTATGTCTATGAATTGAATTAATCTGCCTATTATGTATTATATATTTTGTATAACTTTTGAGCTGTCCCGCATTTCAAAGCTGCTATGCTGATATAAGATCTATGAAATACAATAAATGCATGAAATGAAAATGTAACGATCCCAACGAATATGAACCACTTATCACGTCATTTATATCAATTAAAGACGAAGATAGAGCCAATATTCGGAACGTTGTGATTTCCTTTTTCAATACCAGCAATGGATAAGTCCAATCCACATCTCTTCTAAAAAATTTACCACTGCCTTCTTTTTCATTGAGATAAGCAAATAAATCTCCTTGTTGTCAACATTGCAACAGGACAACAGCCTTCCACGTTTGGCCGAATCACGCGCGTAAATATGCTGTGACTGTGTGTTATACCATGCAACCATCTTTCGATGAAGTAAAGCTTTAAAATGTCTGTCGTATAAGTTGCGGAACACTGCGAAGTACCTAGGTTACTAAAAGAAGAATAAATACTTATATACATGATACGGGAATAACGTATTAAACTACGGTTCAGTGCTAGACCCTCTTTCCTTAACAATCAATTCAATTCCCTCAAAACATTTTATGTGATCTGTGATTCTTAACCTTAAACAAACAGATGTTGTAAGTAAAATATTATCGGACTTGTCTACTTGCAGATATGTGGTACGAAATTGAAGACAGCACGAGAAATACGAGGTAAATCATGGTTTTTGTAAAGATATATTGCGGAACAAGTTAAAAACAAGATTCGTATAGTGAATATGTATGGTCTTGTATTAAATATACAGGGGAAGTATAGTTAAGTAGAAAATATTGATTGTTGTTGTACAACGAATGCCCTTCCTTTATCATGAGGTTATGTGGAAATCTTCGTCCGTTCCAAGCCGTGTTAAGTCCACCCGCGGACGAAACTAAATTTTATATAATTTCATACAATTTTGAACATGCTTTGTCATGCTGTGAAGTCTGTTTGGGTCTAAATGTGTTAAATGGCCTTGAAAAGGATGCATGAAACCGGGTGTCAGTGCCAAACCGTATTATGTCCACGTCTTTGTCCGCGTCAAACCGTATTTTGTTCAAAACTAATTAATATTTTTCATTGTAAAGTTGCCTGTCAACTTTCCTACACTGAGAAAAACTAGAGCCAATTTACAGTAATGACTTATTGTCGACCCTTGTATCAGTTCAATGCCGCTGCAATCCAGTTGTGCATGTGATATCCGTGAAAATGGAGGGAGAAGTGCCTATAGGTGAGAATAACAGAGGAAGCAGGAAAACAGTGAAGAAGAAAATAGCACGACAGCAACAAAGTGAACTTCGGTATAATATTTTTACTATATTTTCTAATAATAATTATTAATAGGTGTCTAGGAGACTTATTTTCATTAAAAAACTGTTTTCTACAATAATCATGTAATAGGGTATTCTTGTTTCAATCTGCAGAAACATTGATAAGGATCCTGATTTAACACTGTTCGAACCACCATGCTAGAATAGGGAAGGTCGGTTCCACTGTTGTCTAATTCGCAAACATGATATACGCAGGGTCAAGGAAAGGGTTCTCTCAACAAAAAAAGAAAGCGATTAAGATCGTTAGAATTAATGAACATTATACTTTTGTGATTCAATATTACATAGGAGTAAATCAAGTAGTGTTACCTATTACTTACACAATTACTTTGATTGAATTTTTACAAATATTGAAGATTTTTTTTTCTTTTTTATGTTCACGTCAAACCGTATTATATCCATGATATTTTCTGAATTTCAGAACAGTCTGATATAAAAGTGATTTCAAATATAATTGATTCTGATAAATTAAGTTCTTCCGGTAATTAATAATTTTAGTATTTTAATTTACCTCTCTTAGTTGGCACATAAACAGTTTTTCTTCTCTTCTGAAAAAAATTACATCAGTGGACTTAATACAGTTTGGAACGGACCTCCTCGTATTATGCGCACCTGCTCTGATTTTATTATTGATAGTCTTGAAGTATGTCACATTCCTGGATTCTGAATTAAGGATCTATACACTTTAATTTCAGAAGTAATACCAATTTCGAATGAAAAGTAGAAAGATCTTCGACACCTAAACAATTTGTTAGGTCAGACGCTCAGAAGCATTAATTCCTATTCAAATCTTAAAAAAAAAAAAAAAAAAAAAAAAAAAAAAAAAAAAAAAAAAAAAAATATTATTTGTACAGAATCAATGATATTTTGAAATTAAATACATTTATTCAGCATAATTATGATTTAAAGTGAAGACTGTAATTTGAAAATCTTAATTATTCTTAATATCACGTAAAATTATTCAGCAATATAACAGTTTCATTTTAGTACGTGATATATTTTTTCTGTTGTAAGTTCATCTTAATATTGTAGTAAAATAAAAATTGAAGTACATATGCACTACAGTTTAAGGGGACTGGATAGTGATTATGGTTCAAAAATCCTATTTTTTATTTTGTGTCTAAAATGTACGAAATGTGTGCTTTATATATTGGGGGTATCTCTGCGAAGAAGCGCTTTAAATGGCTTTTTAAATTTGGCAACGTATGCAATTCATAATCTTTTTTTTTAATGCAGTTTTCCGTAAGTTGATATTTTTGAAACTTGAGTGCATTTTTCTCTGAAACTACTGGACCTATTTATATAAAATTTTTACAGTGTTCTTCAGCCTGTTTTCTAAAAATTAGACCTACGGGTTTATGAATATCACACACATAACGTGAGGAAAAAAATATATATGCTTGAAAAAAATGACAAGAATTGTTCATCGGAGTTCAATATTTTTTTTGTTCCACTAAGGGTGAAATATTTAACTAAATTTTGCTTTAGAATTTACAATATACATTACTTGATAACTTAAAAAAATATAAGGTGCATGAGTGAAGATTATAGCAAGTAATGTGCACCTGAAGATTGAGGTACATTTAGCAAGTGGAAAAACAGTTGGGGCCTTTCTTTTGCACTAGGACAAGAAACTAATTAGTTGTCTTTTATGCCACTGAATTCAGAATGATTGACTGTGTAACAATGACAGTTTTTATTCCACTCTGAAAACTAAAAGTCTAGAAATATTGAACTAAACTTTATTACTGAAATTCTTTAATCGCACAGATACAACTACCTATTCGTCTTAATAGAATTTACCTCGTTTTTACTTACTTACAAATGGCTTTTAAGGACACCTATATAAAATTTATTATCAAGTTAGTTTTTGAACCGGTCTCAAAAAACGAATATATTAAATGAAGGATCGATGTTGAGCAATAAATTAATAGGTTATGTGAGAAAATACTTTACAAAATTTCGTCAGCATAAAATTAAATTTGTGTTAATTTAGGTTTCAAACTTTAAAAATTTTCTCCTAAAAATTTAATGAAACTGAATTACCTCGTTCTTCCCGTGTGGTCTTTAATTGCTTGTGTACTTTGCTATTTCTTATCGACTACACTACAATAATAGCTATCATATAATTTCTAGAATATAAAATTGTGACGGAATAAGGGATTTCAAACTGACCTTATGGGCAATTTTTTCTTTAGAAATAAAATGCAGTTTATTTTAATTCGAAATATTTATTAAGTTATCTACTCCAAAGACTGTTATGATTGTAGATATATCGATTTATGTTTGAGATCGAATCACACATTTTATGACGTCACTGAGATAAAACACGAGCATCGAAATGGAGGAATATAATTCACTTTTTAATTAATCGGGGAGTCATTATTTTTATAATTGTGAGATAGTAACGATATGTCATGTGATTTAGAAACTTGACGTTCAGAGAAGAAAATAAATTCTATACATCTTTAGACAATTCATGTTTTAAAAGTGTATTCCATCTTGAAGTTTTGCATTGGTTTAACTATCCGAATTAACTTGAGTTAGTACCTGTTGATACAATATTCTTTGTACCCAGAAAAATAATTATGAAATGTAAATTTTTTTTTCTTTTTGCCTTCAAATATTATAACTAGTTCTACAAATGCGTACAGGATATAATAAAATCAGCAGAAACTTAAAAAATAATACCGAATTAGCTGTCAATATTGATATGTATAATTTTCAAATCCTAAAGAAAAACATGATACAACCTCATTAACTACCTCACTTTAATAATAATAATAATAATAATAATAATAATAATAATAATAATAATAATAATAATAATAATAATAATTTTCTGATGATATTGCGTTGTTAGCAGAAGAGGAGATGATACTAAGGGATATACTATTGAAGCTAAATGATACCTGTGACCATGGTTATTAGAAGAAATAAAGAAGGTAAAAGTGCGAATTCGAAATGAGGCAGTAGAGCAAGTGGACAGCTTCAAATACTTGGAGTGTACTATAAGCAGTAATATGAGCAGCTGCCAGAAAGTCAAAAGGAGGATAGCAATGGCAAAGGAAGCTTTTAAATAGAAAAAAAGGAGCATCTTCTGCGGACCTCTGGAAAAATAATTAAGGAAGAGAATAGTGAAGCGCTTTGTGTGGAGTGTGGCATTGTATGAAGCAGAAACATGGACATTACGATCAAGTGAACAGAAGCGAGTAGAAGCATTTGAAATGTGGATATGGAGAAGAATGGAGCGTGTGAAGTGGACAAAGAGAATAAGAAACGAAGCTGAGTTGGAAAGAGTGGGTGAAGAAAGAATTATACTGAAACAGATCAGGAAGAGGAAAAGGAATTGGTTGGGTCACTGGTTGAGAAGAAACTGCCTACTGAAGGATGCAATGGAAGGAATGGTGAACGGGAGAAGAGTTCGGGGCAGAAGAAGATATCAGATGATAGACGACAAAGAGGAAGGCAGAAAATAGAAAAGATTGGAGAATGCTGGGTTTGCAGTGAAAGACATGCTCTTGGGCAGAACATTATGAATGAATTGAATGGTAATAATAATAATAATAATAATAATAATAATAATAATAATAATAATAATAATAATAATAAGAACAGAATGAAGAAAAGTTTCGTTACATACAATTATAAGAGTCAAATAATTACAATATAGTTTTAAATGAGACAATGTGAATAAAAAGAATGATTAAAATAATGGAGAAAAATTGATATAATAAAAACAGAAATAATAAGCCTATTTTACAAAAATTATATTTTAAGGAAGAGAATATTCTAGAGACAAAAAGGAGTCTATTTGACAATCGGGTTTCGAAAGTAGTCAATGTCTGAAGACTCCAAGGTATGAGGGAGTTTCAATGTCGAGCTATTGAAGCTGTGAATGATGATATGTATGTACCATAACGTTTCCGTTTTAATTCTCATTTGATGAAGATAAAATACTCATGTCCGATAATTTCTTCAAAACATTAAAATGTAACCGCTTTGACGGAATTACATTCCTCTATTCATAATTCTATTTGAATTAATGTAGAAATCGTTGTACTCAGTGAGATATTAATCCACATGACGTTAAGGACCAATGAAAACTCAAATTCCACACTCTAGTTGTGGCTTTTAAAGCTTATCAGATATAGAGACTGGGAGTGTTGCATGAAATATGTCTGGTCTCAATTCAGAGCACGTGTTTAACTCCATGGAAACGAATTTCAACACGTCTCAACACGCTATGAGAGAGAAGATATAGTGCAAATGTGTATTTACTGACAAATGGCGCTTCTAGACAGTGTATTGTTTAGTTTATATCTCCGGTTTATTATGGACCCTGCTGAACCTCATACCATGACATCATTAGTCAGCATAGAACGGGAGGACAAGAGATTACTAACTTGGGGAAAGATAATTTCGTGAGCCGTATAGGGGTAAATACCTGGGTAAACCCAGACAGACCGCTTCATTTCCCCAGATGACAGCATGCTTGGAGTAATCCATTGAGACCGGCGTGTCTCGTGTACGATACGAGATCATGTACAGAATACAATCACAAGTCTGCACCTACCTTTTACGCAAAGATTAAACGAATCCTCATATCAACCTCGCGTCATTAATTTGGTATTAAGACATAAGCGGTTGGAAACTTGCCAACAGACTCGTGCTTAGAAATTAACCTGGAGAGGATCTAAATATTCACGGCTATTCATGAACCAAAGAAATATGAGCAAAATAGGATTAAAATATTTATAAACTTCCTTTGTTTGAAAAGTATGATTTTTTTTTTATAGAATTTGCAGAATTTCTTTGGATATTACAATATAAAAAGTGAAAACAGGGTTAAGTTTATTAATTGAAGGGACAAAGTCGCACGTGTAGAAGGTTTTTAGTAATTTGCATCCCAAAAAAGTATTCGATACTAAACAAAAATTCTTCTAACTAAATAGGAATAATTGAATTTAGAATGGTGTAATATAGATTTTGAGATTTATAATATACGTCGTGGAATAAAAATATATAAAATAAGTAAATAAATAAACAAATAAACAGATAAATAAATAAATAAATAAATGAATGAATGAATGAATGAATAAATAAATAAATAAATAAATAAATAAATAAATAAATAAATAAATAAATAAATAAATAAATAAATAAATAAATAAATAAATAAATAAATAAATAAGTTCGAACACATATTTCTAATCAATAGAGGTTATGTTATTGGAAAATAAAATTATTGAATTTGGAAATAAAATTCGAACTTAACCCTTTTAGCTATCCTGAAAAAAGTAGGCTATTAATTTACAATTTTAAACATAAAGAAGATCTTCATTAGTAATTCATCTTTTTTTTTTTTGC
Source organism: Periplaneta americana (assembly GCF_040183065.1). NCBI lineage: Eukaryota > Metazoa > Arthropoda > Insecta > Blattodea > Blattidae > Periplaneta > Periplaneta americana. The sequence goes on from NC_091123.1 coordinate 160,900,466, forward strand.
ATTATATAATAGCGAAATATCTACCAGGAAAATTTATTTAATAAATACAGGTTGATTCATGAGGATTTACCGCCACTTACGAAGCTTATTTCCGAAGATATTCTGAGCAAAAAAGTCATATAAGCATTTGTCCTAATCGCAATATTTTCAGTTACACTAATTTGAAGTTGTTAGTAAAATACCGTTATTCTTTAGTTTTAAGGTTAAACGAATATTGCAAATAGAGAATGAACTACTCAGGAGTATCATTTCTTTAATTAGCTAGTATTTTGAAGCTAAAAATGTGTTGTGAATTCCATAGTTGTTTCGTATACAGAATTTTTCCTTCGATTTTTAACTACAAAATTACATTTTTCTTGTTCATTTATCACAATTGTTATAAATCACGCCACTCTTGTAAATTCTTCAAGATTGTACATTAGGATGCATAATTAAACTGTAAAGAATCAAGTTCCTAAAGTCGTATGATTTGTAACAATTTTTGTGATAAGTACTTAAGAATAATGTAAGTTTTAGTTAATAAGTGAAAAACAAAATTTATACAAAACAATTAAAACACATTTTTAGCTTCAGAACACTTTACCCTTAAAACTGAAGAGAAAAAGGTATTTTACTAACAACTTCAAATTAGTGTAACTCTGAAAATATTGAGATTAGGACAAATGTTTAAATTACATTTTTGCTCAGAATGTCTTCGGGAAAAGCTCTTAAGAGGCGGTTAATTCTCATGAATCACCCTGGATATATTAATAAGAACATAATAATGCAAGAATAATTAATTAACAAAAGGTTGCTATAAATAGTTAATCTTTCTGAATAATACAGGGTGATTCACGACTAATGATCCGCGCTTTAGGAATCAGTTCTACAGGCCATTTAGAGCACAAAATATCATATGAATATGGGTCCGATTATGAACCGTTAAGAAGTTACAGCTGATTGAATCTTACTAAAGTAATAGTGATTTTGAGCAGAACTAAGAGTTATTAACTTGAAATACATACATAAAATAAATATAACTCAGTTTGAAAGTAGATTTCAAAATATCCCTCCTTCCACTTCAATGCACTTGACCGCACTGATGTGAATGGCGCGCGTAGCGTTTCGTACATCGACACGGCTGATCCTAATGGGTACATCAGCATGCACAATACGGACAGACCTATCTTCCCCCTTCCCCCATACTTCACGTCATAGCACAACCCTCCGTTTAGTTTACGTTTCAATGTTTGCATTACGATGCAACAACTCCAAAGCCTGGTTCACAGTATGACGTTTGGATTTTTATGAATAATTTTCAAATTAATGATATAATCGGACCCATGTTCATAATTATAACATTCTACGCTCAAATTGGCCTATAGAACTGATTCCTAAAGCGCGGATCGTTAGTCATGAATCACCCTGTATAATCAGATTGGGAAAAATGCTCTGTATAAGTTTTAACGTTATGTATTTTCGAAAAACATAAAACTGGCACCACTCAGATATAGTAAAATTCAGCATACGTCATTTTATTATCTATACATTGCAAAGATATGGGTGATTATTAGTAATTCAAGCTGGTCTATAGATATCACGTGTTTCCATTCCTACGATAAGCAAATTGTAATAACAATTTAATAGTCTATTCGTTCTCAGTTTGTGTGATTTCTTCTGTACTAAAATACATGCAGTATCACAAAGTGTTTAATCTATCAACGAAGATTTTTAAATTTATTAAAATTAACGATTACACTTGAATAATTAAATTAAATTTAGATCAACGTGGAAAAAATATTCAAGTGAGGTTTAGAAATTTAAAATTCCACTCCAAGACTTAGATAAATCGTGAAACAGCGAACGCCAGTAGGGGAAGTTATCCCCACCCTCGCCGCTCGGCACCTCGCTAGCCTGCTCTCTCTCTCTCTCTCTCTCTCTCTCTACTATCTGCCCCGCTTCGGTGGATCACTGCCTACCGCCTCGCACGTATTTCTACAACACAACACAATACAACCAAATTAATGTGCATTAGACAGCAAGACATATCTAACGACACACATTGGATTTCTGCAATAAGTTATGGCAGTTCCCTTGAACATAAACAGATTCATTTTACCTTCTACCACCAACTCATCTCGGTAGCCGAGAGGTCTAAAGCGTGACCAAAAAGCGTGCGTGCGTTTCGTTAGGAAGATCGACGGATCGAATACTACCCTCCGCAAAGTCATAAGAAAAAAAAGAGAGAGACATGAAGCAGAGAGGAGACACAGAGGGAAACAGGACGAAGTTCCTCTTTTGCTTTATTTTTTGTCCCACTTTCCTCCACTAGATGTCACCCCCCCCCCTAAACCTTTATTTCCACTCTTTCCCGCTAGAGTGTGTGGTGAGCTTGTAGGGTAAAAGTGGAAAGGGGTCGTGGGCGGAGCTTAGCGTTGTCTGTTTTACGATTTGCCCCAAGATTTTGTCTCACAAAGCACCAAATCTAACTTTCTCCCAGTTAACATTTGGGAAGATAATTGAGTGATTACGAAAGCTACACTGAAAACAATATTGAATTAACTTTTTTTTAATAAAAGAAAGAAGTATTGCACATATAATTATTGTAAAGTTTGCTGCTTCCGACTTTATCTTTACAAAAGATTTTTGGAAATAAATGCCTACAAACAACTCAATGATTGCGGTATACAAACTTTACAATCAAAGCACTTTCAGAATTTAAAACCGTGTACCAACTAACACCTCTATTTTTATAACTATTTTGTAACACTCGATTAAAAGGAATCTTATATTTACTACGGTCATATGGATACTAACAGCATTCCTATTTCATTTTACGCTGTTTCTGGGTGTGTATATAAAATATAGGTAAGAAATATTGACCATGGAACTTCCATGTACGATGCATACTTATTAGATGGCTGAGATATTATACAATACATTTACAAGCTTTTGATTTTACATTCTAGCAAATGAGCAAAATTGTACATTGAGGGATATTAATGATTCATTGTGGGAATTTTCACTTCTAACGGTTTTTTCCCCTAAAGATTTTAACTCAGTCATTCCAAGAACGAAAGATCAATGCCTCTCAGTGCACAACAGTGAAGATTTTTATAGCCTCCTGACAGTAAATTTTATTCGTGCATAAAATCGAATAAAGGATACTAACATGAATGTGTTACTACGTCACTAGTCAAAATTTAAAACACTATGAGAAGCACCACAGCCATGTAATAATTATACATTCCCTAAGAACTTGATTATTGATGAAGTGTAAGTTCTTATTCTTTCTGCATTGAGTTTTGATTTTGATTCCGAGTAAAAAAAAAGTTCATTAGCATAAATACCTCTATTGTAAAGATGCCACTTATATGTGATTCATCATCCAAATAAACTCTAAAAACATTTCTTCTCAGCACTAACGAATCACTATTTATTATAAAACTGTCACAGTATGTACTCAGTAATTATTACAGAGTTATTACTGCAAGTCTTCCTACTAAAGTATCATTTTTTCCACCTTGTATTCCATTAAATGAGTACTTGTCTGATATTGTCTTTTATTAAATCACATTCGAGACTAATAAACTGAATAACAGATACCACAATATTCTTTTATGAATTAGATATTTAAAAAAATTAAAGTAAAGATACATAGGAGCTATCTTTAATATTATCGTAGTACTCATTCGTAAAAATCTGAGAATAACAGAAATGGTTAAGTTTGTATAAAGACGCAGTAGACATTAACTGAAATTTCTCTGGAAATATTAAAAATACAGCAATGATCGTATGTGACACGGAAGAAGTACTGTGGAAGTTTACTTTTGAAGAAAGTAATTCCATATAAAATTGTGGTTGTTTCTGAGGCAGAATAGAAATTATTTGTAATGTGCGTAGTAAATGACGACAGCTATTCAATAAATTAGTAATAAAAGCTACAGAAGTACCAAATACTGCGATAGAAATGGCACAACAACTTTAATAGTATTAAACAAATATTATGAAACATATATGATTTACAAACATGAAAATAATAATTACAGATTACAGCAAAAACTGTTACAAGTGTTAACTTTTCGCTGAGGAAAATTACTTTAATACAATGTAGCAGATGAAGGTAGAATAGATCAAAACATCGATTACAGACACACATGTCGATATAATTACAACTCCATTAAAACCGAAGACCAGATAAAGGAACAAACTTTCTCGAGGCCTACATCGTCTCCGAACTTCACTCTCTTCGCATGTGTTTCTTTACATTAAAATTATGAGATTGAAAAATCTACAATCAATTGACTAGGAGTCGATACGAAGTTAAATGTTCGAGGAGGGTGACTTGCGTCTGCTCTTCGAGAAAAACAGAATCGCCGTAGCATCTACTCAAAGCCCTCAAACGGCAAGGTGTCTCTATCATAGAACCTTACATTATGTAGGAAAACAAACGTAGCTTTAAGACACTAAAGTATTTCAAAGAGTGTCAATTTAAGCACTTTTCTTAAAAATCTTAATTGCTACGGACCGAAATTTAAAGTTTATGTATGAACAATACGAGCTGTCATTTCGAGAAAAAGCCCTTGTGAGCATATTAAGAGTACTCACAACACAGTATTCTTATCACATGACGTTTCATCAGTGACGTTCTCATATATTTCCAGAAAAATTCAATTTTCACAGTTATAGATAAATTTTATATTGTGTAAAACCTAATTACTTAATAACGTATTTCTTCTGATTTTTTGTGGTCATACAATTTCGCACAAGTATTAAATCTGTCGCTGTTAATGTATACTTTTCCCATTTCATTGAAACACTTCGAAACGCTTGGAACGATGTTCTGAAATAGATGATCCTTGAACAGTCGGTGATGTTCCTTGATAGGTAGTAACATTAAACTGGAGAGTGCAGGAGGGATACAAGAAGTGTCCAGTAATGAGATCTCAATGGGTTGTTAACATTGAAATTGATTTAAATATTACATTTCGTTCCATTAAAGGACGTGTCTGTGAACAAAACTGATATTTGAAAATGAAACTAAAATGTACTGCAAAAGTGTTTTAAATAACAACACGGCAGTGCGTATTTTATTATATAGGAAAAAGTTAATGGTTAACGAGCATAAAACCATTTTAACTCTATCTTAACTAGCACTAATTTGAATATAAGTCCTCGTATGTGCGTGTGTTAACTACGATGGAAGCAAAAATGAATTACATATTTTGTAACAAAAGTGTAAATAATTGTGTTCGTACTTAATTGTAAATTTATAATAATATTCTTAATGCTACTTTTTAAATTTTGTGACTGAGGTTCAGGAACCTGAACTCCTAATCATATTTTTGAAATAGGATATACATCTGTCTTCAACAACGCTGATGTTTTCTGTGGATTTCATTAACTTTTTCTGAATTTTATAACCTAAATTCTTTAAGTATTTAAATTTAACAATATTAGAAAATATAAATTTATTTCAAATCTGATGTAAACTATTGCGAATAACTGAAAATTTTCTAGGTTTTAAATGTTCAGTAAAAGGTTGTTGTGCTATGAAACCTGAAATACAAATTGTGAAATCAACTAATATTTACTTCCACCGTTTGAAAGTATTATATATGATATAAAATATATAATTTTTGCACTCATGTATTCGGTAATGAACTAATAATAATACTCTTACAAGTTTTTAAAATTAAACAAAGAATCATGATTTGCATCATACCTTAAATTTTTAGGAAGGTGAATGAATATTCCTCTTTACCTTTCAAGGGACTTAAGTAAGAATATCGTGTATTCATAACAACGTAATATTCCGTCTGAGAATTTGTAACTGGATACTCTGCACCCTTCTCCCATCTTCTGCCTCCGGACTGAGCCGATCTACCTCGCTCCGACGAAAACGAGGACCACACGAAGATCCTTGTGGCAGCCCATTGCGGCGTGGTGCGCTCCTCTACGACACGTTGCAGTCGTCGTGTGCGTCTCGCATCTGCTGCTTGGCCTTGCGACTTGAGCGTCGGATGAGACTGCGGCTCCTCGGCTTGGAGCGAGTCACCTCCAAACCTCCCGTCGCGCCCTCCGCGCTTCCTCCGGCGGCGCCCGAGGGCTCCAAGGCGGGGCTCCCTGTGCGCCTGGCTCCCTTGTTCTTGCTGCTGGCACTCACATAGGCGCTGGAGCGACGTTTAAGTCCTCCAGAGCTGTCGTCTCCCCCGGCCGGCAGAATCCGCGACAGAGTAAGGAAGCAGCGGAAGATCTCCTTGATGTTGTAGTCGTCTTTGGCTGAGCATTCCAGCACCTTCACTCTGCGCAACAGGGGCAACAGAAAAGCATGCATGTTACTCAAACTGTATTCCATTGAATATTGTTGTTGCGTTTCTTGTATGTAGTACACATAAAGAGAAGTGCAAAACATTATTATACTAGTGGCTTGTGCAGCAATTGCTGCAAACTAAGTCCATAAAAAGTTCAAATAAAAATTGTTCAGATTTATTTTCAATGAAGAATACCAGACATTTTGATAGTTATTTGCTTCCATAATAGTGAAACATACTTCCTCTGAATGTTTTTTTTTTTTGCCAAATACTTTTCCGTGAACCTATCCCTCTTCAGTTCTTGACTTTCAATGCGAAATCGCTAGTAACAATGTCAGGTAGTCAGTGGGTTTTTCACGTGGGAGTAATGCACTAGCTATTTCGGGTAATTGCGGATTGTATGTGAAAGTTAAGAAAATGTAAGGTTTGTCACGCTTTGAACAACAGACTTAGCTTGGTATAGCTGCTGCATGTTTCGTGAAATGTAGAGGGCAGAATCACTTTTTCCCCACTAAGAGATCTTGCTGAGGTGATCAAGAGACTAAAAATTCTTGTAGGCCTCTTATTTTATCAATAAGTAATACCTTTTAGTCTTTTCTTATGAACTGTAATTTTTTGCGCTTCTTCCAGACAATACTGATCTATCAAATACTGCTGGATTAATTTGTGTAACAATGAATGTTATTTCGTATATTTTCTGTAATATAGGCTGTTGTGAGGAATTTATTGCTGAGATGTGGAAAATGAGGCGAATGATATATCAGAGATGTAGAATCTTATATGAGCCCTAAATAAAATTGTCCATCGTAAATCGTTAGCAGCTTCAGTGTTTCATTTGTTGCTGGTTGCGGGAAATAAACTTACTCATCACGGTAGCAGGAAGTGAAATGGCATGCTATTTTCCCTACAGCAAAATATGCTTGGCAGCGATCACAAATCTAATCAATTAAACCTAAGAAATATGAAATTAATTTTGATGTAGTTTAAAGACGCAGCTAAAATAGGAAGCATTGCTCAATTACTACCAGGGAAAGTTACAGAATCAGACATATAAATACCTATATTACACTGCCATTACAAATATGAAAAGGACCCACGCCACTTGATTAATAATTGTAAAAGTATTTCATTTTTAAAAACAATATTGTTACCTTACGTAAGTTTTATATTTTTCAGTAACATAAGTTTATATAGGCCTATAGCCGTTACTCAGTAAATTATAGAAATGAAGATCTAATATAAAATATTCTTTCTCTGCGTCTACTTACATAAATCCCCAAAAGTTTCACTTTCATATATCAGTATAGCATTATGTGTTGCATTAACTATAATAATATTTCATTTTTAATGGTAATAATGTCATCAAACATTCTTAAGTTTTGTAGTTCTTAATATCCAATACACAGCTGTACTCGGAAAACTACAGACTAGAGAATCAGATCTGTAAATTATTTTTTATACGTTATCAAAAAATTGCACAAATGAAGATCGACATATTGGAATCATGATGGGAAATAATCTGAGCCGTCTGAATTCTATGTCAGCAATCCTGTAGGTCATGGCCTTCGTGTAATAGCCTATTGTTTATTGTAGTGTGTGTTTTGTTTTATTCTGAAATGCAACACGGCCGACTTGATGCTCGCTTCGCTTAAGGAAGCGAACATCAAGTCGGACGTGAATGAAATTAATTAGTTCTCAAAACTGACGAAAGATGGATTTTGGAAAAAAGGAAAATGATGTAGAAATATTGACATTTTACTGAAAACTACTATTTTTCCGAAAAACTTTGTGTTCCAAGCTTCAAAATGAGGGATCATTTATTAAAATCCGTTCAGCTGTTTTCCCATAATTTCCATTACCAGTTCAAATTATATATATAGATATTACTAGGGCTAGGATTTTGATGACCTACAAATCATGAAAAAATGTCCTAAAAACAATGCATTTATGACCTAAAAATCTTAAAAAAAAAAATGCGCTTAAAATGCCCTGAAATTGATTTTACATAATTGGCTTAGTAGGAAAAGAGTTTTGTACTAAATATTTAGACTAATAATTAAATTAAATTAAATCCTAGTACTAACATTTAAGTTTATTTAATTTTACACAATTTTTTCTTAAGTAGTACACTTTAATAATTAATTTACCTATTTTACCTGATGTAGTTACATGTAGTCCACCACAAGGCCACTCTTACCCGGAATTAGCAGGTATAGAGGAGTCTATATTGAAGGGGTGATTGGACTGATCCATTACATGGGGTGTACTACGTTAAAATGGCAATATTTGTGTAGAAAAACGATTAAAATATTATAAAATATATGTAGAGAAAATATCAAAGGAAATAAACATTATTTTATATTAATGGGGATTTATGGCCAAAATTAAATGAAAATGACTAAAAAATGACCGAATAAAACAAAAAATGCTCTTATGAGTTGAAACAGGCAAAAAATGCAAAAAAAATGCTCAAACACATGTGTCTTAAAACACTCAGTTTATCACATAACATATAAATACTAAAGCAGCTATGTTTGTGGCTTAATAGAAAAAGATGCAATTTCATAAAAATCCCAGCCCTAGGCTATATATTACACATGAGGTGCGTCAAAAGTCGATTTCCCCAATATTATATTTACATCATTGTTTAAAAGTTAACCATCTCTTTTATAATTGTTTGCTTTTTTCTCCCTTTTTTTGTAAAAAGACATTGAGCCAAGACCAATGCACTGGCAGAGCTTGTAGAAAAAAACCGATGGCCGAGTGTTTGCATAAGCAATACACTGGACTATAATGTTTTTCACACGACTTAATTCATGACTGCAATATAATATTTAACTTATCATAAGTAATAGCGACTGAGTCTACAGCTAGATAACGTTACTCAACGGGAGAGATGGGCTCAAATACACTGTTCTTATGTAATTAATCACTGATCCCACAATTCCATCTGAAATTAGATATAGGTATTTACAATGACCGACTCTATTGCGATGTTTCATTACAACACCTTACCATGTCAGGGAGCCTAATTACGAACCCACCTAACCTAACCTAATATCACAAAATATAAGGAACATTTTCTCATAGTCTATTAAACATTTGGTTCTGAAATTTCGTACACATTTGATCTACATTATGTGTAACAAATATCTCCAGACAGAATTATAAAATTTCAATTGTTTTTTAAATAAATTAAAAAAAAATGTAGTAGTATTTTTTATGCTCGACCATGCCGAAATGTAGTAATTATACACCTGATAGCAGCCTTTTAATGGACCTCATTAAACTACACCTATTCATTGAAGTTCAATGTTCCAGCAATCAGAAATCACCATTGTAGCAATATGAAAGCGCAAGTATCGATTATTCTCGGATATGCAATCGAAAGACAACTAGCGAAACGTCACGGAGGCTGGAAATCCAAAACTGTCGCAGATTGGTATGCGTTAATTGTAAATAATATTCAAATAAATTCAATTTGTCATCTCGTTTTTCAATGTCTAAATCAATTTCAAGGTTATACCAAGATTAATGTTTATTTTACTCTCTAGATTGTATCAAGGTCAATGACATTTGTTTCTCGGAAAAAATCAATACTTTCGCGTCTGCGCACATCTCACAATTTACGAGATATTGCACAAGGTCAGTTCCGCTCCCCAGTCAGATAAGAATAACATGAATACTTATGAATAATTTCAAGTTAGAACTATGGTCGAGCATAAAAAGTCGTATGAAACTTGCCTATAATGGTAATTAAGACGCTCGTATGAAAATTATGAAACTCGCTTGCGCTCGTTTCATAAACATGCTAGCGTCTTAATTACTACCATTATAGGCTCGTTGCATAATGTACTATTTAAATGTCATTGCTTTACCAAAATAAAGTTATTTAATTATTCATCTAAAAATTTCTTCAGGGAAATTGCAATAATAAACGAGTGTGCAAAATGTCATTACTTTATCTCAAATAGTTTCTGAGAAAATGTTTCTTCTTTATTGAAAATTGGGTATTGCGGATAATAAATAAGTCGTAAAGTTTTAATATATATAATGAAAAAGTATAAATACTTTGCACTGTTTTAATTCACACTGCAAGTTTAAAAGGAGTGGCCCACCTGAGCTTGGGCAGTTCGCAGTAGACCCATTCGGAGACGTCCTCGATGGTGACCTCGCGATGCGTGGACGCAAGATCAAGCTTGTTGCCGGTCACGACGAGGGGAATATCCTGGTAGTCCGCCCGCTGCTCCCTCACCTCCTCGAAGCACCGCTTGACGCTCTCGAACGAAGGAGCAGAAGTTGTGGCGTACACGAGCAGGAAGGCGTGGGCCGTGGCGATGCTGAGGCGCCGCATGGCGGGGAACTGCATGTCGCCGGCAGTGTCCAGGATGTCTACCTGCACAACAGACAAACCAGTTTATTAATATTGTGTCCATAGGATCAAGAGTGCCTCACATTTATTACATACAATTGTATCCTTTATTATCTCTTCTAGGTGAACCTATTCGTCATTGAAACATGCGTTTAATTGCAAAATGAACCTGATCAATAGGGCTTGGATTTTTATAACCTAAAACTCTGGAAATATGCATGCACTTATGCCGAAAAAATACCAAAATATAACATAAAAGCTTGGAAATATGCATGCACTTGTGCCAAAAAAATACCAAAATATAATATACTCGTAAAAGTTTGGAAATATGCATGCACTTATGCAGAAAAATACCAAAATATGACATAAAAGCTTGGAAATATGCCTGCAATTGTGCCAAAAAATACCAAAATATAACATACTCGTAAAAGTTTGGAAATATGCATGCACTTATGCAGAAAAATACCAAAATATAATATACTCGTGAAAGTTTGGAAATATGCATGCACTTATGCAGAAAAATACCAAAATATAACATAAAAGCTTGGAAATATGCATGCACTTATGCAGAAAAATACCAAAATATGACATAAAAGCTTGGAAATATGCATGCACTTGTGCCAAAAAATACCAAAATATAATATACTCGTAAAAGCTTGGAAATATGCATGCACTTATGCAGAAAAATACCAAAATATATCATAAAAGCTTGGCAATATGCATGCACTTGTGCCAAAAAAATACCAAAATATAATATACTCGTAAAAGCTTGGAAATATGCATGCACTTATGCAGAAAAATACCAAAATATATCATAAAATCTTGGCAATATGCATGCACTTGTGCCAAAAAATACCAAAATATAATATACTCGTAAAAGTTTGGAAATATGCATGCACTTATGCCAGAAAATTCCAAAATATGACATAAAAGCTTGGAAATATGCATGCACTTATGCCGAAAAATAGCAAAATATGACATAAAAGCTTGGAAATATGCATGCACTTGTGCCAAAAAATACCAAAATATAACATAAAAGCTTGGGAATATGCATGCACTTATGCCGGAATAATACCAAAATATGACATAAAAGCTTGGAAATATGCATGAACTTATGCCGAAAAATACCAAAATATAACATAAAAGCTTGGAAATATGCATGAACTTATGCCGAATAATACCAAAATATAACATAAAAGCTTGGAAATATGCATGCACTTATGCCGAAAAATACCAAAATATGACATAAAAGCTTGGAAATATGCATGCACTTGTGCCAAAAAATACCAAAATATAACATAAAAGCTTGGGAATATGCATGCACTTATGCCGGAATAATACCAAAATATAACATAAAAGCTTGGAAATATGCATGCACTTATGCCGGAATAATACCAAAATATAACATAAAAGCTTGGAAATATGCATGCACTTATGCCGAAAAATACCAAAATATGACATAAAACCTATGCCGAAAAAATACCAAAATATGACATAAAAACTTGGAAATATGCATGCACTTGTGCCAAAAAATACCAAAATATAACATAAAAGCTTGGGAATATGCATGAACTTATGCCGAAAAATACCAAAATATGACATAAAAACTTGGAAATATGCATGCACTTGTGCCAAAAAATACCAAAATATAACATAAAAGCTTGGAAATATGTATGCACTTATGCCGGAAAATTCCAAAATATGATATAAAAGCTTGGAAATATGCATGCACTTATGTTGGGGAAAATTCCAAAATATGACATAATGACTTAAAATATGCATACAATTTTGCCTGAAAAAAAATGCCAAAAAATAAGGCATAAGCTCGGAAATATGTGTGCACTTATGCCGGAAACAATGTCAAATATGACATACAAATTTGAAATTATGCATGTAGTTTTGTGTGAAAAAAATGCCAAAATGACATAAAAACTTGAAAATATGCATTAACTTTTTCCTGAAAAAATACCAACCGAAGTATTACATAAAAACTTGGAAATATGCATGCGCCTATGCTGGAAAATACTAAATATGACATAAAAGCTTGAAAATATGGATGTACTTATGCCGGCAAAATACCAAAATATGACATAAAATCTTGGAAATATGACGCAAAACAAATTAAATAATGTTAAAAAATTATTTGGGAAATTTTATACATCGTTCTACAGAAAGTTCCCCACACGTCGCACGACGATCTTCTTCAAAAGAATCTGCCACAAGTTTCACAACTTTTTCATCTGTTGATGTTTTCGGCCTTCCTAGTCTTTGATCATCGCCTATGCACATATGACCACTACGAAAACGATGAGCCCAATGAGAAACTGTACTACTGTCCACTGTGAACTCACCACAAACTTCACTTAGAGCACTGTGGATTTCTGTGGCGATTTTACCACGTAAAGTTTCGATCTTAATGTAAGATCTTTGATCTTCAACAGTAGCAGTACCCGAGACACGTGCAGGCTCCATTTCTAGGTCTCGTTATTTAAACACAGAGTAGGCTATGGATGAAACAAAACACGTGCTTCTACATCAAGCTTTGAACTGTTGCTGACATAAATTTCACTGTTGTTGCGTCACTCAATCTGCAGTACTGCAAATCTGTGCATTATTTATGAAGTGTTCCTCGTACAAATACACGCTCCGTCACTCTCTCTCTCTGTCTGAATCTTTCGATTATCGTCTAACCCAAAACTAGACGGTTCAGGATGGATTAAAAATATTCTTTTATGATTATTAGATCAAGGACCGTAATGTGAGGAACAGAGGACGATCATTATAAAAATCGTTGATAAATACTGGCCAAATCATCAACAGCATAGTAATTTTCTTAGTAATTATGAATGAATATATAAGGAAGTACGACCTGTGGGAATATACGAGGGGGATCCAGGAAATAACGACCGTTCGCGCATACCCGCCGCGCAGCTGACTCCCCTTCCTTGTTTGAAGGTCAACTGGCTTCCTTAACATGTGTTCTCATAATGTTAGTATTAGTATTTATTTATTTAACCTGGTAGAGATAAGGCCGTCAGGCCTTCTCTGCCCCTCTACCAGGAGATTCCAACTACAATATCAACAATAAAATTACAATTAGTATTAAATTTACAATTACAATTACAAATAATATTACAGTTAGTATTAAATTTACAATTACAATAAAATCAAAATATGAAAAGATTACCTGAATAATTAAAGCTAGATAATTTATCATAGAGAAACAATGAATATTTTATATTTACTGAATTACAAATTAAATCTAGAATAACAAAATTGTATAGTGATGAAATTACTGAATATTGAAATATTTTGTCATAGATTAAAGAAACTATTTACAAGTAATCAATTACTGACCAAGTGCCTAGTAAGTTTTCGTTTGAATTCAATTTTATTTCGACAATCCCTGATGCTAGCAGGTAGCGAATTCCAGAGTCTTGGCAGGGCTATTGTGAAAGAAGATGAGTATGAGAAGGTGCGATGGGATGGTATTGTTAGTATTGTTTCATGACGAGAGCATGTGTTCAGATTATGGTGGGAAGAAAGGTAAGTGAAGCGAGACGACAGGTACGAAGGAATAGAAGAGTTCAAGATTTTGAAGAGAAAGAGAAGTGAATGTAAATTTCTTTTCTTATCTAGTTTAAGCCAACCTATTGCTTCCAGGGATGGGGTAATATGATCATATTTACGAACATTGCTTACAAAACGTACACACAAATTATGAGCACGTTGAAGTTTCATTTTGTTGTCGCTGGAGAGGTCAGTCAGTAAAATGTCCGCATAGTCGAAATAGGGAAATGCAAGTGTCTGCACAAGGGACTTTTTTAAGCAAGAGGGGAGATGAACATTTATCCTTTTTAGCACATGGATAATAGAATATACTTTTCTGCAGGTTTCTGTGATTTGCATGTCCCAGTTGAGATTATTATCCATGTGAATGCCAAGATTTTTTACTGAAGAACTGAAAGGGATATGCACTGTACTTACTTTAACAGGGGAAATGTCGAGGTGTTTTACAGCGTCGGTTTGCCGTTTGTGTCCTAATATAATTGCTTGTGTCTTTCCAGGATTGATTTTAAGACGGAGTTTCTTTGTCCATGTCACAATCGAGTCAATGTCTTCGTTCAATTTATCTATAGCGTCATTTACTCGGTCTAAGCGGGAAGAGATGTAGCATTGAAGGTCGTCAGCATACAAGTGATAATTACAATGCCTTACAAGAGATGTAATATCATTGACATATATTGTGAACAACAATGGTCCGAGTACCGACCCCTGTGGTATACCTGATGTTATGTCAAGCCAGGAGGAGCTTCGATTCCCGGATACAACACATTGTTGTCTTTTCCGTAAGTAGGATTCGAACCAACTCACAGCAGTCTCTGACAAATACATATTTCTCAATTTATGGGTGAGCAGGTCAAAATTTACAGAGTTGAAAGCTTTTCTAAGGTCAAGAAGTTGTGAGTACTGGTTGCAACAAGTCGCCATTGTGCATTTTGTGTTACTTCAAAATGAACGACGTGATTGATAATCCCGCCGACTGTGAGGTGAGGAGTGTGATTCGATTTTTGAATGCCCGACATTTGAAACCTGCAGAAATTTACCGGCAATTGAAAGACGTGTATGGTGATACTGTAATGAATGAAAGAAGTGTGAGAAAATGGTGCGAAATGTTCAACAATGGGCGAACAAATGTCCACGATGAAACTCGACCCGGACGCCCATCACTCATCACAGAAGACCTGAAGACTAAAGTGAACGACAGAATCTTGCAAGACAGGCGCACATCACTCGACGAATTGCATATTGCCTTTCCTGACATTTCCCGTTCTTTGCTTGGTGAAATTGTATCGCAACATCTTGGCTACCACAAAATCTGTGCCCGCCCGCACACTGCTGCTTCAACTAGAAAATTGCTGGATCAATTCGGTTGGGAAATATTTGATCATCCGCCCTACAGTCCAGACCTTGCTCCTAGCGATTTTCACCTTTTCACTAAGCTGAAAGACTTTCTGGGTGGTACGCGTTTTGGAAGTGATGAAGAGTTGAAGAAGACAGTGAACACCTGGCTTAATGAACTGGCGGCAGAGGAGTATAACACGGGAATTCTAAAGCTAGTGAACAGATACGACAAATGTTTAAATGTAAGTGGTGATTATGTAGAGAAGTAAAGGAAGCTTCAGTTATGTAACAGACTTTGTTTTTTGAAATAAATATATATTTTTTAATTATTACAACAAAACGGTCGTTATTTCCTGGATCCCTTCGTATTTTACTAATGAAAATGATATGAAATTATGTGTAGCGCAGAATAAAGGATAACATTCGAAGGAAAATAAAAAGATTTTAAAAAGTTGTAGTAAAGCAGTTTGTCAGTTAGGGACGAAAATTTCCAGTACATGCGCATTCAAAATCGCGTGTCCCTGAATGCCGGCCCGCTCTACAGGGAGTTACAAATCATACCTTCAGAGTGACTGGTCCGAGGTCATACTCCCGGTTGTACAGGTCCTCGACTGTGCTGCGGTACTTGTCGGTGAAGGTGTTGAACAGAAAGCGCTTCACGATGCAGCTCTTCCCCACACCCGCTCCGCCCAGAATCACCAGTCTGATGCGCTCGTGGTCGCTCATGCTGCTGTCCTCTAGCACTCGCCTACCTGCAAACACAAGTACGTACGTGCAAAATATTAGAACCGAAGGCACTTTAGAATCTTACATTTATAGATTTGGGAGCACAACGGAAGAGTTAGGGGCAGCTTGGAAGATGCCTTCACGACGTGACCCCGGATTATCTCCGCTAAACATCTGCTAGAATATGGCTGTGCTGCAACAGTGACGGTCTACATTCCGATGCTCTAGACCAGACGTCTCCAAAAGCGTACTCGCGATAAGCCCCTGATCGGAACCGAAGCCAGTACGTAATGCGCGCGCTTCACCTCACCCATCCCCACCTGTACTGTACTCAATGTTTATGCGCAAACGAAGAGCAGTGGCGGACTAGGAAGAGAAATATTTTTTTGTGTCAGTGGGGAGAATATGAAATGTTTAATTTGTTCGAAAATTCTTAAGGGTGTTAAAATTCAACATGCGACGACACTACTCGATTCTTCACAAGGAATATCATACAATTACAGGTATGCTGGACATGTGAAAATAATTTATTTTGGGACGTCTGTATAACTGTTCGTTATACTTAATAATCAGTATATTACAATATGTTTACACTCAGTTTCGCATGATATACTTATAGTTTTTCGTTTCATTTTAGGTGAAATACATAGAAATATTTTGATAAATTTGAAACAAGAACATACAAACATAAGTCACACACGTATCCTCAGTCTTAAAAAAAAAAAAAAACTTCTTGCTAGCTATGTTCTGACTTGGAATAATATAAAATCAATAAAGCCCTTTGCAGAATGAGCATTTGTAAAATCGTGCATACAGGACGTTACTAAAATACTGTGTCCAGAACAAAGTCACAAGTTTAAGAAAATTAAATTGTCCCCAAACACAGTTCAGAGAAGGATTTGCAAGATTGCAAATGTAATTGAATCTGAAGTCGAAACCACAATTAACCAGTCTGTAGCATTGGACGAAAGCACAGATAGAAATGACGAAGTTCATCTAGCCAATTTCATCCGAGGAGTTAATGAACATTTTACTGTGTGTCAAAATAATATACAAACGTATGATATTTCTTATACATTTGATGTTATTATTTGTAAACATAAGCAGATCGTTGCCGCAATCCCCCACTGACCGCTCCCATCTGTTGAGGTACGAGTCTCTAGCTTCACAGCACGCTATGTTCGAATGACTATACGCTTTTTGGAGACCTCTGTTCTAAACCCTTAAACCATAAGATAAATGTCCATATTAAACAGTCAATCATAACCACCACAGTGTTGAAAATAAAGGGATGTACAGCTGTCAAGAAAAAGTGACCGCACTCGTGAACAGCGAATATTCTTCGCTTCACTTCGATCCACTTCGGATCACGGTGATGTTACACGATGCATGCACTTGTAGAAGCAGTTTCGGAACTATGGACTTGTTCGATATCTGCGTCTCGTAGAGCAGAGGTAGAGTGCTAGCTTATTGATTCGAAGGTTGTGATTTCGAGCCTTTTTCTAGTTATCATTTTACATTTTGATTACACAACTTTTAACACTGTATCACTTCGGAATAAGTATGATAAGACTTTCCTGTGTTAAACTTCAACGTACCTCGTTTACATGTTTCGACCTATTTATAGGTCATCTTCAGAACTGGTCGTTGTTGGTCTTGGCGCCTCTTGTTCTGTTTCCTGTGAGGGTGCGTTCGTGTGGTATAGTGTAGAGTCAAAGAGTGTGTGTGTTTTGAAGTTGAGTTATGTGTTGAGAATTTCGTTGGGGTCTGTTTTCGTGTGTCTGTATATTTCATATTGTTCTAATGTGTTTAGTTTCTGGCTTTTTGGTTGGATGTGTAGTATTTCCATGTCTGTGTTGATGTCTCTGTGAGTGTGGTTAGCATTTATGATGTGTTCTGCATATGTGGAGGTGTTTTGTAATTTTGTTATGGCTGTGATGTGTTCTTTGTAACATGTTTGAAACGATCTGCCTGTCTGTCCTATGTAGAAGTTGTTGCAGGTGTTACATTTGAGTTTGTATACGCCTGTGTGGTTGTATTTGTTTGTTTGTGTTGTTTGTGTGTTGAGATGTTTTTGTAGAGTGTTATTTTTTCTGTATGCGATGTTGTAAATTAATTTCTTGAATGAGGTTGCAATCTTGTGTGTGTTTTTGTTTTCGTATGTTAGTGTGATGTATTTTTTGTGTTCTTGTGTTTGTGTTGTATTCTTATGTTTTTCGTGATTATGTTTTGTCTTACGTATTATGTTGTCTATTATGTTAGGGTTGTATATGTTTTCTTGTGCTATGTATTTGATTGTGTTTAGCTCTTCGTTGAAATCCTGTTGGTTCATTGGTGTGTTGAGTAGTCTGGGCACTTTA
Organism: Periplaneta americana; assembly: GCF_040183065.1. Classification (NCBI taxonomy): domain Eukaryota; kingdom Metazoa; phylum Arthropoda; class Insecta; order Blattodea; family Blattidae; genus Periplaneta; species Periplaneta americana. Next base: position 160,919,122 of record NC_091123.1, read on the forward strand.
CAAATTATTATTAATATCTGCCCTAGAATTTATAACAAATTAATAAATAAATACCCACATCTATTTACCTCCAACTGTTTGAAATTTAAGAAGGGAAGTGCTAGAATTTTGTTAAGTTATAATTTTTTGTATTTTATTCTTCTGACAAGAACATCATTATTATTATTATTATTATTATTATTATTATTATTATTATTATTATTATTGTTATTATTATTTACTGTATATATATATATATATATATATATATATATATATATATATATATAGACATCATTTTATTTTTACTAACATTTCTAATATTAACCTGGCTATACATTTGGCTTAAAGGTTGTGAACCGGACACACCGTTTGATACCCCCTTCCACTGGAGTTCGATGATACTGGCGTAAGATACAAACAAATCACTTTACTAGGTATAGGAGGGATGAAAAGTAGTTCATCCATTTACGTAAAGTAGAAAATATCGCAATTTTGAGTTTGATAATTTTTATTAGGGTTTTCTTTAATCAAAATACAGTACTGTATTAACAATAAGTGTTTTTACTCACGAACTGAGCTGTCCGTTCGGACGTATTCATTATGCAGCGCATATTATATGTCTATAGCACATTAGCGTACAATATAGAGAATGACGTTAAATTGAAAAATAATCATAATATGGATAATTAAACACATATTTGAAAATGATGGCCGTTCATTTCTATACAGGTTTCAGTTCTTTTTTGCATATTATCGCACTATATACTATTGTACCTAATTCCAATTACCAGTTTCGTCTTTCGTACTACTAACTCATGTTGAAATAATTCTGTACCTACTCTATAAAAGAGTACCTAACATACTGTATATTCAATCTTCACTTCTGTCCGATCCGAAAAGATACAATTATTCAGACATGCTATTTATTATCCGTTCAAGTGGTTTTGTCGAGGGTCGTAGAAAGGAGGGAAATCACGTGACAGTTAATTACTTAACGAGACCTTTTTATTTAAGTTATTTTAAACAGTTATATAATATTACGTAGACGTCCAATTCCTAACAGAAATTAATGTTTTCAGAAAAGAACTAAGACAGCCCAGCCACAAAGGAACGGGCAGAAGTGGGTGGAGGAAACCGGGATGCGACATAGGCAAACGGACGACAGTACCTGTGCGAGAATATGATTCAATATTGAAAGCGAACATATTTCTGGAACACACTATACTCACTAACTCAGTACTGTTTGTGTTTACTAAGACCGTAAGGCGACTTTGACTGTATACGCTTGGTTCTGTGAGGAGAACAGTTGGAAGTTCACTAGTAGAGGGGGTGAGAATGAAGTACATTCAAAAACTCAGGTACAATAAAAATTGAAGTAAAAATAAAATGATGTCCCTGTGTGTGTATATATATATATATATATATATACATACACTTCTAAGGATTTTCCTTTAAAAATTCTCTTATCTTTGATGGATTTTCGGTTATTTTCATATATTTTGTTTCACTTTCATTGACTTCGAGTCCCCTGTTCTGTGCCTTATTGTTTAGTTTGGTGAATGATTCCTTAACAGCTCTTTCGCTTATCTTCGAATTAAATCTAAGTCGTAGGATACTTTAAAATTAGATTTAGCCGTCTTGTAATGTATCGTACTCATGTAAACCAACTTAAAATCTATAAGTTTCAAAATTCAGTTTCTCTCAAATGACGTATTCTCAGTTCACATTACGAAAACCGATTTAATCTATTGGATGAGATTTACTATGTACTGAAATGTAAGTTACTCAGAATTTATAATTAACCATAACATGTTCTCTCATCACAGACAAGTTTTTTTTGCATGTAGATTCATTTTTTATGTCATGCTTTAATTACGGGAACATTAAACACAAAGCTCATAAAGTTCCCTTTTATGAACAGCAATAATAATTATTGTAACGAAGTAATTTCACCATATTATGCCCCATGAGGTATAATTTAATGCTTTAATTAGTCTAATTGAACGTATTTTCTCAGAATTATTCTTCGTGGAATTGAGATTTTATTCGTCTCGGTTTGAATAGGATATTTTGAGATTCTGATTACATTGAATACAACACACGTACTAGTACATGCAAGAAACAAATGAAACGCAAGATTTAAAAATTATCGTAGAACAGGTTAAAGTCCATCAATATTTTGCAATTTTTTATGATATTGAGGTTATGCAATGGAGCGAAGTTCCTCAGAAAATAGCATTTTGTCGTCATATCCTTCGCTTATGAAATCACATTACAAGAAGTGAATTACAATCTATTAAAGACTGATTTTTTATTTGACTTGTGATCGAAGTTACCTGTTTAAATAGGGTAAAGTCGATCACCATTGAATTTTTAGTTTAAGATCGATTTTAAAATATTGCGGAGTAAAGTCGATGACTGTTTATGTTTTTAAAAACGAACTAAGTGTATTACATATATTTTATTTGTTATAAGGAGTGTAGAAAACAATAATATTCTACAATATATGCCTATAGGATTATACAGTATTTATTTTGTTACTGTGATCACACAAATCGATACAATTAGGCCTATAGGTCTCCACTGTACAAACGTGACTATGACTGCCAACATATAAAACATAAAAATACATTTTAATACTTCACATACCAACAAAGAAAGATTTAAGAATTCAAAATTTACATTGAAATACCAAACTTCAATGATAATCTAAAATACTATTCAACATTGCTTAGGTTTATGTCAGATGTTATTTGAAATCTTCCCCTCCTCATGTCACTTTATAAACTGCGTTGTTCCCATTGTCAGGTACAGAGGGGCAGTGCTTCTCTTACGCATGAAATTCACCATAATTTCGTCTTCCTCTATCCCCACTATCCCATCAATATGCGCTATACTACGACACTTTTCTGTTTATAAGTGTTAGTTGGAGGTATTTCGGTGAAAAATTTATTCTTCCTGTTGGTCCTATCTGCTTCGAGTAGGTCGATGGCATGATCGACTTAACCCTACAAAGGTATAAGTTTTCTTAAAATAATAAGTTTCAATACTAACATTTACGAACTGCAAAACTATTATTTCAGGATACAATCTCAACGAAAAGTACTTACGTATACTTCGTCTCCTTTCACTGATGACGATAATTTAGAGTTTGTAAGACTTTGTTTTCGTTTAAGAGAAAAAGTTGAGAATAACAATTATCACTTCAACGGTAATTACACAGTGTTCCCATTGTTGGCATTCGCAGGCTTTTTGTTGTCCCTCTCGCTTGCATTTGCAATGTGAGGCAATGAAGTCAGCGTAACAAAATTTTAATAGGTAACTGAGAAAATATAAAATTTTCAATAAAAATCGCAAATGATCGATTATACACCCAATGATTGACTTTACCAACTTCTACGGTACTCGTTAGTCATATTATTGTGCGTAAAATTTTAAATGGTGGCGTATGTAGAGTGACCACATTCACATCGATAAAAAAGAGGACACAAAGTTTCAAAAAGGAGAACATTGTTCCAAAAAAGAGGACAGAAAATATGTACTTTGATTTAGGCTTAGGCCTCTATTATACCGGGTGTTTCAAAATGAATATCGGGGTTTTAATGCTTTGTAGTATTTTTTACATTTAACGTACAATTATAAATAATACAACAAATGGGAACCCCCTCCATGTAAGCGAATGAAGACATGCGTCTTGACCTGAATATACGAGGGGGATCCAGGAAATAACGACCGTTTTGTTGTAATAATTAAAAAAATATATATTTATTTGAAAAAACAAAGTCTGTTACATAACTGAAGCTTCCTTTACTTCTCTACATATTCACCACCTACATTTAAACATTTGTCGTTTCTGTTCACTAGCTTTAGAATTCCCGTGTTATACTCCTCTGCCGCCAGTTCATTAAGCCAGGTGTTCACTGTCTTCTTCAACTCTTCATCACTTCCAAAACGCGTACCACCCAGAAAGTCTTTCAGCTTAGTGAAAAGGTGAAAATCGCTAGGAGCAAGGTCTGGACTATAGGGCGGATGATCAAAGATTTCTCAACCGAATTGATCCAGCAATTCTCGAGTTGAAGCAGCAGTGTGCGGGCGGGCGTTGTCGTGAAAAAGCACAACTCCTCTCGAAAGCATTCCTCGCCTCTTGTTTTGGATTGCTCGCCGTAGTTTTCGTAAAGTCTCACAATAACGATTTGCATTGATCGTAGTGCCTTTTGGCATGAAATCCAGGAAAAGAACACCTGTGGGATCCTAAAAGACAGTAGCCATGACTTTTTGTGTCGAGAGAGTTTGTTTGAATTTTCTCGGTTTCTTGGGTGATGAGGGATGATGCCACTGACGTGATTGGCGCTTGGTCTCTGGGGTGTTGTGAGACACCCAGGTCTCATCACCAGTCACAATTTGATCAAGAAAGACGTCTCCATCTGTGTGATATCGCATCAGGAATGTCAATGCTGAGGCCATTCTCTGAGTTTTGTGTTGGTCACTCAGTTGCCGTGGAACCCATCGTGCACAGATTTTGTGGTAGCCAAGATGTTGCGACACAATTTCACCAAGCAAAGAACGAGAAATGTCAGGAAAGGCAATATGCAATTCGTCGAGTGATGTGCGCCTGTCTTGCAAGATTCTGTCGTTCACTTTAGTCTTCAGGTCTTCTGTGATGAGTGATGGGCGTCCGGTTCGAGTTTCATCGTGGACATTTGTTCGCCCATTGTTGAATATTTCGCACCATTTTCTCACATTTCTTTCATTCATTACAGTATCACCATACACTTCTTTCAATTGCCGGTAAATTTCTGCAGGTTTCAAATGTCGGGCATTCAAAAATCGAATCACACTCCTCACCTCACAGTCGGCGGGATTATCAATCACGTCGTTCATTTTGAAGTAACACAAAATGCACAATGACGACTTTTTGCAACCAGTAGTCACAACATTATGAGAACACATGTTAAGGAAGCCAGTTGACCATCAAACAAGGAAGGGGAGTCAGCTGCGCGGCGGTTATGCGCGAACGGTAGTTATTTCCTGGATCCCCCTCGTATCTATGGATTGAGGTGAAGAAGATGAATGATATGAAATATATATTATTTTTCTACACGGGAGGGGAAGGAAAATGGACCGTAGCAATAAAAATGCCAACTCGGCATTTGCCTAAGTAACTGTGGAAAACCACGGAAAACCAACAGTCAGGTTGGTCGGTCCGGCGATTTGAACCGCAGAACTCCCGAAAACGCATGAGCCATCTCGCTCGGTGAAAGATTGTTTGTTTCCTATCATGCAAGATAAAAGGGACCGGTGGGCAGGTATACCTCATCCTCATTCATCCCGTAAATTCTGGGTGCACAGTAGGTCTCAGTATGATCGACGTGCAAAGGGTCGTCCCTAACCCGGCCCTAGCCACCGTTACCTAACCTAAACTAACCTAACCTAACCTAACCTAACCTAACCTAACCTAACCTAACCTAACCTAACCTAACCTAACCTAACCTAACCTACATTTGTTCAGAGCAAATTTCTGCATCATTTATTATCATAATACCCTACTCTCTTACTATGACTAAACATATCGAGAATTAATTCAATGGCTTTTCTAAAAACACGCTATTTAAGGTTTCATATAAAACAATTTTTACCTCGAAAAGGAAGCAAAAATGAATAAAATTGTAATATTTTGTTTGAAATATCTCAAAGAATAATCCCCTGAAATGAATAACATTACTTACGGTTCAAACTGTACAAAAGAAAACAAGGTGGGAAGAGACGTAATGGTAACCCAAAGAAGAAATTTCATATATTCGGGATTAGTGGAGAGGTGCTACAAGAAGCAAGTTTCACTCACGCACGCACGCATGTACACACTTGCACGCGTATGCACACTCAAGACAGAGACATTTGAAGCTGCGTGGGAAGGCTATTGGCCAGCATGCTTTCTAATATAAACTACTGTTACAAGTGTAAGTAACTTACGTGGTACGGTTCGGCATGTTCAAAAGATGTGGAAGTGATTATTCTTGCTCGCTGACTGCTATGTCCACTTGGTGACACCGAGATATCATCTCCGTGAATCAAATGGGGACGTAAGGTCTCGATATTTTCGTCCTTAGTATAACAACGCTGTAAAAAAAAAGAAAGAATGCTATAGTTATTTTTTTTTAAGAAAGTCATTGTATTAGAGCACTTTATTTCTTCTAATCTTTATATACTTTCTTCTATCGTGCAATAGTCAATTAAGTCGCACTCGAGTTTTGATTTTCTCTACACTGGTGGCCATAATTCTGGAAACGTTTTGTTTTTGTACTGAACTATTAAAACATCTGCATCGATTCACAGATTTATACAATTCAAAATGTTACTCGTGACTGATTCGTTAATTATGGGGTTATAATAAAGGTATTATATTAAATCCTGAATATTTTAACAATAAATAATCAATACTATGTCGGAAATTATGTTCTTGTCGTTTAAGATCTAAATATTAATTTCAGATTTCATTATAATTTCCCATTATTTACTGCAATAAAAACTAGTCCAGTGTTGATTTTAAGATTATTGTTGATCGATAGAAGCATTGTTGAGCAATGTTAGCATAAAAATGTGGACATTATTAGTGTGTTTCTACCAGTTGTCTGACTTAAGATTTCGTTAGGTGAACACCTGATTGCTTTACAACAAACTTTATTGATCATTTTATCACAATGGATCCACGAAAGGACTGAACAGCTTCTAGGGCAGTCACACTTCGAGAAGAAGGCCACACAATCAAGGAAATTGCAAGAAAACTTGGCAATGGTGCTACAGTGTCTGGCGTCCAGAAGGTATGGCAGAAGTACAAATCCACAAAATCTCGTAAAACAACACTTAGGACTAGTAGAAAACCTAAAGTAAGTCCAAGAGATGTGAGGCAGATTTGTCGATTAGCACTGAAAGATCGAAGGAAATCTTCTAAAGAGATACAATAATCTTAAACTCGACAATGGACTAATTATTATTACAATAAATAATGGGAAATTATAATGAAAACTGAAATTAATATTTAGATATTAAACGACAAGAACATAATTTCCACTTGGTAATTATTTAGTATTAAAATATTTAGGATTTAATATAATACCTTTATTATAGCCTCATAATTAACGGGTCAGTCACGAATAACATTTTCAATTGTATAAATCTGTGAATCAATACAAATGCTATAATAATTCAGTACAAAAACAAAAATTTTCCAGAATTATGGCCACCAGTGTAGATAAATCAAAACTTCTTGTGAAATTACTGTTGATAAGTACTCTCTGAATTATACGGAACGAAAATTCTCTTCTGCTGGTTGTTATTTAGGAAGAAAATATAATGTGCAAATAATTTATCTGATGGTAATCACTATTACTCCAAAATAGCCATAATGATTTTCTTATTTTTATCTTATTCAGTACTGTAAGTGATTCTATACTTTCTAATAAGCTCCCCGAGAAAGTAGATTATTTTCCCACCCGTTTCGAGGATGTTTAACACAGGCTACTGCTTAAGGCTGGTTCACAATAAACCGGGAACGAGAACCAGAATGAAAACGAGAATCAGAGGACGTGAATATGAAAATTTTTGATTCACAATAAACCGAGAACGTAGACGACTATGCATATCGATATGCATGTCAATAACGATAAGTAAAGTCGATATTACGCATTCTGATGTTATTTGTGTATAATTGACCAATGGCGTTCTCTCATGAGTACAAGGCGGCCAACATAAACACAGGTAAACCAACTTCGAAATTTCAACTGAAACATTTCATTAGGTACGGTACTATAAATATGCCCATGCATCTTTATTATCACAACCTATTTTAAGTCTACCATAACGTAAAATAATTAGAAAAGAAACATTTGTAATAGAACAAAAATGAACTCAACAGTAGTTATTGAATTGTAGCATGAATATGTAGTGTGTAATACAACCAATACAGTAATAAAATATGATTCACTTACGATCAGTGTTCAAAGACGCAGCTATTGAAAGCCACGTATTCTCCTTCATTTTCTAATCTTTATACGAGGCGCGCCGCTTATCGTAAACGTGAGGATTTTCCTCAACACTCAATATTAGAATCTCATCAAATAAAACTTGCTCCATGATGCAAAGCACAGAACAAAATAATGTACTTATAGGTTATATCACGGTCTTCTTGCTACAAAATATATGACGACAAAATAGCTTTAAAGCTACGGTTTGGCTACGGCGATCTTCCCCGACGATCATCGCTGGGATTCTGTCCCGTTGATTTGAATGTGCATGGTTTCTTTACGGCGATGAATGTCAACGAACGTCGCTGGGCTCGACGAACATCGTCGGCGTTTGCCTTGGAGGCGAAAACCTGGCGATCATCGCCGAGAAACCAATTGCAAAATTACAGTAGGTGATGCATTAAATCATTTAATAACGTGATTTATACATCATACATACCATAATGGCGGTAAAACAGAAATCTTTCTGCAATTTCTCCACTAATGAAGACGAGATATTAATTGAGTAAACACAAATCCCTGTTCGACATGAACCAAAAAGAAGAACCAACGTAAACAATAACAAATATATATTTTGCAACAACCAGAACTGTTAATACAATTGAGTAAAGTGATTCATAATTGAAGGACACACACGATGCGGCAGATTTAGCTATTGAAGCAAAAGCTTCAGTGTGAAATAATGAATGAAGTGGAATTCCGAGCAAAGGAGAGAAGTGCAACAACCTCCTCACATTATTTTTTTTATTTGTAACATTATTTCCTAAATAAATGCTCCTAAATGAAAAAAAAAAACATTGTAAAAAGAAAAATAAAGTGTTTATATATTGGTTTTTACCTTAAAGTTATGCTTATCTTTCAGCTGGACTTACTGTTTTTTTGAATACATTTTGTGAGTAATTTTACAATATCTTTTCAATTGAACTTAAAACAAAATGAAATTGTTCGGAGAAAGTCTGAAATAATCCTTATAATTGGTGGGTTAATTTTCAAGATGTCTTAATATCAATGCATTAAAAGACCCCTCTGTATATCTATTTCTAAACATGACATTAACTACTTTAAAGATCCGTACTTGTTTTTCAAGGCAAAACTTACATTATAACGTTATCATATTGTCATCCACTTATCAGCTGATCTGACATGGTCAACTATATAAAACAATTTACTATCCACCTACGAAGTTCGCCGGTAAAGAAACCACTCTCTGACGATGACCGCTGGCGATTTCAATCGTCAGCGATGATCATTCGACGAAGATCGTCATAGCCAAACCGTAGCTTTTAGATGGCAATAGAATGAATCTAGTGGGCTGTGATCGGAAACGTGAACGCCAAAGTTGAAACTTGGCCAACTCTCCGTTCCCGATCCTGGGCTCCGGCAAGCTTTTCGTTAATTGTGAATGCTCACATTTAAATGTGCACATTTTAAAAATTTTACCGTTTTCGTTTCGTTCCGATTCTCGCTTGCGGTTTATTGTGAACCAGCCTTTACTATTCCTGTAGTTTAGTACTTAAGACGCGGATTCATTTCACGAGCTCGGGGTTGAATCCCGGTGCGGACTGAATTACTACTAGAACATAATGCCACATTGAGAGTTCTTCTCGGGATTTTAATGTTGTCCTCAACATTCTAAATTTTATTTCACCCAAAATCTCATGGAGAATGGGGAACAGTTTACTGCTTTTCTGTACAACATTCACAGCTGTGCCAAACGAAGGCTCGATATCCGCTGGTATTCAGGAGAATGTTTCCGAAGCTGAAAAACAAACGGCATGCGAGGACCCTTGCTATTTCGGAGAAATGTTAATCTGGCCGACGCTGCTATGTGATTCCTGGTGATCATTAGAAACCAGCCTACGTCATCTCTGAGGTATTTACGGATGTGAAAAGACACGAGTAGGTTTTACCCAACGAGTTAGAAAGATATAGAGTGGTCATTGCGCCGCCATGTTTGAAGAAAATTGAACGACCGTCGGTAATGAACTTATGCGCCCAAAACAAAGTGGGCGTGGTGATAACTGGCATTAGAGTCGTCAGCTGTCTTAATTTCGTTTGCATAAATCAGTTAAACTGAAGTGGAAAAACCTAGTATTTCGTCAAATACGTGCTAGGAACTTAATCTAAACTTATGTACGCTAAATTTAAAACACTTGAGCAATTCCTAGAAGGAATGCTTAAAAGAATAACCTACGCAAAATTGTCATGTAGTATGACAAGAAGTCCTAGCAAATATACTGAAGAAAATGTTAATATTCCTAGGTTTTTTTAAATGCGATCTGCAAGATTGCCTATAAAATGAACGAGTATGATTCGGATGATTTTATTAAATTGTTTTCCCAGTCTCTACACGTTGCAAAACTATTTACTATACCATAAGATATACAATGAAAGTACGCCCTATCTGTAGTAAACAACCTTTACCTCCAAGCTTGTAACGTGGGTGAAACATGACAAAACACGCTTTCAGTTTTTTTGTTACAGTAAAGTATAATTATTATCGAAATGTGAACGTGAGGCCAACAGCCGGCTGGTCTGTCTGAGCCTTTCAAGGGCTGTGGCACCACAGATAATTATTAGTGTATAATCGAGCACCCACGTACAATAATGGGGTAAGTAGTTACGAAATATATTCATACTTACCCCATTATTGCACGTGGGTGCTCAATTATGTTCTATCATGCCCTTCCAGTTAAAATACTAACAGCAATACGACCTACCCCAGAGTTTTGCGTTATTTTGGATGCGAGTGTCGAAATACAATTTTAATATTTGATTGCTATTACTAGGTTTGAAACGGAATTGTAGCGGTTTTATCCGTATTTAGTTTAACTTTATTGCTAGTGAACCATTTATTTGATTAATCGTTTGTCTTCGAAATAGGCCTACTTCTTATAAGCTACAGCTCATCGTCTTCTTGTATAAGCAGTAAGGACAGAAGGAGCAGAAATAAAGGATGCCGGTGTCGAAATACAGTTTTAATATTGTATTGCTATTTGTTTTTCACTGGGTCTGAAACGGAATTGTATTGGTTTTATCCGTATTTAGTTTAAGTACATTACCAGTGACCATTTATTTTGTTTATGCCGGGCGTTGTTACACATTTATGCATGAAAGAAAAATGCTGCTAATTAACAAAACTATGGACTTAACTTCATAAAATTTACATGAAATATGATATATCAGTTGTGTTTTTCCTTTTGACATTGCAATTATATGCAGCACACACAACAGGCATGTTTTTTCTTCGTTTTTTTGTACTTCTTACCTCCGTTATACAACATTGTAAGCAGACGAATTTTTACAAAGGTGGGCGCTTAGCTCAGATCTGCCGTGTTTCGCGGTGGCACCGCAAAGAGCGCTGTACAGGACAACATGGCCACTCTATAGTCTTCTCTTTCTAACTCGTTGGTTTTACCATTCATCTCATGCCGATCTCCAGAGAGTTGCATGCATATATGGATATCCTGAACTAGCACCAACAGATAGCGCGCGTGTACTTTGAGGGATGCGGTTTGCGTGTGCATTTGTTTTCCGGTATATAAACATTGAGGATTTACGTAATGTATTAGTACATTCAATACTCTTAAAAACAACTGAAAATGCCAAATTCTTGTTGTGTTCCTATATGTAAAAACCAGGGAAATCCTTTTGTCTTCAATCAGGTCCCGAAATATTCTGAATATATGCTTTAAACCTTAAAAATTCAACTAATTAAATTGCGCCTCGAAAGTGCTAGCCATTAACCAAAAATAACTACTTCAAGTAAGGAATTTCTGGCTACAATAGCATTTTGGAAGAGGACAAAGAAAAATTAATAAAAACATATGCAAACTGTACAGAGAGCTATGTTATCTTAGATTACATTCAGTACTTCTAGGAATCTCCGAAGTTTACACCTGCATTTTACGCCTGTAGTAAACTCTTGATTAGTTGGGATGTTTATTATTCAGGACGATCCATAGTGAGGTCCATTTCTTGAATAATGTTTTAACGTGCTGTAGACAGATTTACTAAAAACCGTGTTTTTACTTCAAATTTTCAAAATCATCCCACATAGTATTCAAAACTGCATGTTCTTAACCTACAAAACACAGGAATAATCGTGATACTGCTGCGATCATATTATATCATCTCATAAAAAGCTGCATTTGATCTTTCTGGAACTAGATAAAAAATACGAGGAATTCAATCTCGATAGTCCCTTACCTATTAAAAAAAAAAGACATTGGTGGCTGCATATCCTGTTTTTAGCGTACGGTATTTCCAATACTAACGATTAAAGAGGTAATATTCACCTTCGACAAAGTTTATATTTTATTTATTTATTTTTATTCTTGCATCTTGTTCTCAAAGTTCTCGTTTACGTTCCTGAATATTCAATTTACTCGTATCTATATTCTGCATACTGCAGATTTCCCCAGTCATCTCTTAAGGCGAATCGCTCAGTATTATACAAGTTTACGCTGTTATTTATTGTAAATTAAATTAAATTATGAGGTAAGAAAATACTGAATTATATTAAATTACACTAGGTTATACAAAATAATTATAAATATAATTTTGACACGTACAGAAAACCAATAAGCGGGAGAACATATTCAACTGTAGCATATGACATAATATAGCCCTACAACATGTTGTGCCGCATGGAACGCTCCTGCCATCTAACGGTAAAACTTCGCATAAGATATCCCTATTGGATCTGTCTGAAGGACTTTCGTCCGTTCCCTCAGTACACTTAGGCCTACAGGAACAAACACACGAAAAAAAAGTCTCAGTTGGTGTTGGGTATGTTAGGAATGGCTTTTTGAGCACATCTGTTATGATTTATTTGTAAAATAGGAAGGATAACGTGGAAAAAATCAAAAGAGCCTATAGAATCCTTGCCTGGCCAACTTGGTCACCCGACTTGACGCCCATTTGTCTCTTTCTGGGGCTTAATGACGAATTTTGTGTACCAACGTGGTACAGTTGTCACTTTGGAAAAACCGAGACAACGCATTATAAATGCAGCTGCGCAAATCACTCCACAAATATTATTTGAAACATATTAACATTCTATGTATTTTAGCCTAATTCTGCTACACAGTTTATTTCAGTGTTTAATTAATAGTTCATAGTATTTTGTTGTTTAATTCGTAAATAACTCTTGTATACATGTAACTCTCATCTAAATCAAATTGTTGAATTCTTTGTAAGTTCATGCATATGTATATATACTATTTGCTGGTTGAGTGGAAGAGAAGGCCTTACGGCCTTAACTCTGCCAGCTAAAATAAATTATTATTATTATTATTATTATTATTATTATTATTATTATTATTATTATTATTATTATTATTATTATTACAAATGTTATGGAACACTTAGCAGAAGGTTGAGTACTTTTTGGATGTCTTCAGGGTAGCTCGAGGCGCACACATCGAGTTCCCCGAAACTTGGAGAGTTTTTACATCAAGTTGTACAAAAAGTTAAGTTATAAAACCATTATTTATACTTTAAATTAACACTTATTTCTCGATCCCTCTAATCGGGACACGGTGTAGATATTTTCTTTTGAATTCCTCTACCCACTTCTGTACTTTCGTACTTGTTTTAGGCACCTTTATTTCAACTAGTAGTGCATGATATCTTAAACATTGCTAAGTTGAAGTATACTGTATTTGTTTAGGAGTAAGGAACCTGCTTACAGTGACCCTGTAGTGCGTGTTACTTGTGTTTGTGAGCAGTGTGTTCACTGAAGGAAACGTGATATACTAATGTACAGGGAACGGATTTATATGGACTAAAAATATATGAAATATGTAAATATATATGTAGTTATTTTTACCAAAATATGGAATTAAATATGGATTTTTACCAAAATATGGAATTAAATATGGACTTAAAATTATAAAAAAATGACTATGTACGTTAAATATTGGTACATTTTAATCAAACTAAATAAAAAATATAATGGACGTACCTTATCTTCCAATGTAGTTTCAACAAAACACAATTTTTATTGTCTGTTACCATAACAATAGGTTACAAACATTTCTTTCAAGTGCTGAAAAGTGAATCTTCTTCTATTGTCTCTGAGGATAGATTTATACTGACTAAAAGAGCGTTCGACGTCACAAGAAGTAACTGGTACATAATTCAATTTCACAATGTCTGCTGGGGATAAGTCCAAGTTAATCTTCACTGTTGATTCACCACTCATCACAGCAACAACCTTTTGTAGTTCTTCATATCCAGGGTTTTTTGAAAGTACAGTGTCCACCTTAGCTCTTACTGCATCTGCAACTTTACCTCTACCACGATTCAGTTGTTCCACAGTACTATTTATAATTTCAAAACTTTCAGATAGTGAAAGGTGCCTATTTTGGAGACTTTTGAGCGTTTTTATGATGCATGAAAATGTATGCTGAATGTGAGCTAAGTCATTCTTCACACTTATGTCACAGGTAACTGTTTTCGCAGTATCAATTGAGACTGCATCTTCAGAGTCCAATGCAAGGAGAACATTGTTAATAGAGTCTATATGTTCGGCATAATATTCAACTGCTTCTAGCCATGTACCCCATCTAGTTAAAATTGGCTTTGGTGGCAATGGAATTTCAGGGTACATTTCTTTCAACACGTTAACTCTACTGGGAGCTTTGAGAAATACTTTTTTCACTGATGAAATCAACAAATCTACTTTAGGGAAATTGTCTCTGACCACTTCTGCCACACGATGAAATGCATGCGCCACACAAGTAAAATGAGTCAATTTAGGATATACAACAGATAATGCTTGTCCAGCTTTGACCATATAAGGGGCAGCATCGCTAATAAAGAATAACACATTATCGTACATAATACCCTTTGGCCACAGGATACCCATAGCTTCGTTGAACAGTTTAACTATAGTTTTGTTATTGCACTTTTCTAGAACATCACAATGTAAAAGAATTCGTTCAGAATATTGTTCACTTAACAAACCGATAACTACATTACCAACAAGTCTACCTTCTTTGTCGGGAGTCTCATCAATGGAAACCCAAATTGAACTATCTTTAATTTCATCTCTTATCTTCTGTATTGTCTCATCGTAGATGGATGGAGCATACGTCTTCCTAAGTGTTGACTCATCCGGGATTGTATGTTGAGTATATTTTTCAAGGAATTCCCTGAAGACCTTATTCTTTAGTTTGTAGAGAGGAATATCAGCAGAGATGAGAGAACGGCACAGGTCGATGTTAAACTCAGATCTTACATTCGATGTTGTTGGTTGTGTTAAAAACAATTGTCTCTGCTTGGAATTTAGTTGTTTGTTGGCCTGATGTTTACTAGTTGTAATGTGTTGTTGCACCAGGAACTTTTGTGTAGATGATACTGCACACTGACACAAATTACAAAATAATATTTTATTGTCAGTTGATAAACCATCTTCTTTAAATTCTGAAATGTAACTTGTTAGTTTTGATTTTAAATTGACTGAATGACGTACTTTTGGCATATTTACCGTCTTTATAGTATGATTTACAAAACTGAACCTATGTGTACTCTGACTGGCATTTAACTGTTGAGCTGCACAACTGAAGTCTGTTAAAAATTTTAAATTAAATTAATACAGTTTTGTAACTTACTTTCCCATTGTTGATAGGACTGCTAATTTTCAAATAACTCTGATGTTAAAGGGATTACTGAACATGTGTTTAAATCTCTATTGTTGAAATGTATTTTTAAAAGTTAATGGAATTTTGTTTTGTTTTATTGTTAAACCTAATATAATATGGACTGTTTTATATGAAATATGGAAAATATATGGAAATTAACGAAAATATGTACTAAACTCTAAAATATGGAAAAATATGGAAAATAAAGGTAGGATTTTTCAACCCTACACATTGTGAAACATAAAGATAATGCAAAATATAAATTATATTAGCTTTATAAGTAAATATGTATTTACATATAAATCCTTTCCCTGCTAATGTATATCCCGTGCACTCTCATACTCATTCCAATGTTGCTGGACTAAGAAACCGGCCTTTAGTCATCACTAAGACCCAACATGTGTAGATGAATAGAATGAGTTTAGAAATACACCCATGGAGACATATACAAAGGTTTATTTATTAGAAAATCTTTCACAATCTGAATAATATACAGAAGTCTTTGTACTAAGTTGTTCGAGCATGAATAATGTAAAAGTGCTTATAATTTATCCCCATAATTAACGTTCCACTAGAAACCACAATACGAGAGCTTACACAAAATGGATTTGGTGTTGTTGAATAATACACAAATCAAGTTACGTAGTCTAATGTTTACAAGTAATTACGTTTAATAAGGTTTGATACGGATGATACAATTAATGATTGAATGTTCCCTCTTTCGTATGATGCAAATGCTAATCGATATAAAACAGATTTTCAGTACTCGGAACAATCTAATTCAGCGATCATCGAGGTATGCAAACAATAATTGAAACCCAAAAGGCTTATTACAAGCTACAGGCGGTCTTTCTTTCTGCAGTGATATACTGCATGTGGACTACATAGTAATTAGTACTTATCAAACAACTGAAATATCCTATTAATATTCTCTCTTCGTTTGATAAAGCAATATGAATTCTACCTGTTATGAAGTAAAATAGGTAGGTGATTATAGTAGGCTATACGGCAGTGCTACGTCTGGTTAAAGCGCTAGTTTGCTAGTCTTCCATCCACGAGACCCGAGTTCGATACCCAGGTAGGTCGTAATGGAATTTTTTTTAAACAATTTATTGATCGATCAGCGCATTTAGCGCTATACAGATCATTTCTAAAAAATATAAATACAATATATGACAATGAATTGAGGGCAGCCTAGATTGGGCTCCTCAATGAACAAAAATAATAGTTAATAAATAATTATTTACATAGGTTGGTGTGAAGATAAATTTTGATTATAATATGAGGTCCATTGGAAGTCGGCTCTTGATTCTGGTAGGAAATGTGGACTTCCTTCCGAGAGAGTAGTGGATGGCGCCTGGAACACTTTCTAGGTTGTTATAGAACTTCTTAGCTTGTGAATGAATAAACTGTTTGATTGTGTCAATACCAGTTTCTCTGTGTAGTTGGCTGTTACGGACAAACCAAGGAGAATTGAGTGAAATTCGTAGGACTTTATTTTGAAATGACTGGACGTGTTTAATTTCACTTATTGCAGCTCCTCCACAGACAGGACAGGCATAAAGCAGTAGAGGTCGTAATAGAGATGTGTAAAGTAGCATGCAATTTTGTAGCTTTAGAGATGATTTCTTGTTGAGGAGCGGATATAATTTAGCGAGTCTTGAGTAGGCCAATTTAAGTTTGTTGTTGATGTGATGTTTCCATGACAGACGGCGATCTAAGTGCACTCCAAGATATTTTACAGCTTCATCCTTTGGTTTCCACGGTATCACGTTGGTTGAAAGATTTATGCATGGAGGATTAGCAGGACGACACAAAGTAAATATCATTTCTTCGCATTTATTGTGGTTCAGTGCGATGCCCCAATAGTAATGGAATTTGTAGTCGACAAAACAGACGTTGCAGAGAGTCTTTCTCGAGGTACTTCCGTTTCCCTTTACCATTCCACAAACACTCTCCATATCTCGTTTATTTCATCTACCTACAGTAGTTAAAAATAGGCTGGGGTGGAGCTTCGGGGTAGAACAATTTTCCGAAGCTGATATAGAATTTAAGATCTTAGGATTTTGGGTCCAGAAAATCTACTGACATGAGCCTGTTATGTTTAAACACACTTACAGTAAAGGCCCTCGACCTCGGCCGGGATCGAACCCGCAACGTCGAGCATAGAAGGGCAGAGCTATACCAACTGCGCTACCGAGGGCGAACACATTATAGATATACCATTATTGGGAAATATGATGAAAACAAATATGTAAAATAAGTTAGATATCACTACAATAAAAAAAATAGTGAATAGCCTACGTGGAAACATGCAATATAACACTTGTCATAACAGTAAATTAGTTTGGTAACTCGTCATAAGATAATTTTCTGGCTCCAGCTTCAGCTCTAATCAACAGTAAGAACAATCGAGGTTGGCAGGCAACGATATAAAACAAAAGATGTGAACTAAATGAAGAGATATTTTTATTTATCCATTAAAGACATCAGCTCAAAGAATTTGAGTGACTACAAGGGTCCTGAATACAATAAACATTTACAGTATAATGTGATTTGAAATATTAAAGAAAAAAGAAAGTTAATTATTGAAGGCAAATAATAAGTGTATTAATTGAAATAGAGATGATGATGATGCGTAATATTTGAAGAGAATCCTTGATAATATTTATAAGAATAGACATTACATAATCAAAAGGAATGAGAAGTTCCTTAAGGTATGTATTAACGTTTGAAATGGCGTTTTTATGACTAAAATTTTCTTTGTAATAATGTTAGCTGCAAAATCCTAGTACAGAGCATTGTACGTATAAACAGCAATAACTCAGTGAAAGAAATTTCAAAATTGAGTAATTTTTAGAAAATATATGGCATTTTGAAGAAATAGAATAATTTTTAATTAATCATTTTTTTTTAAGGAATCAAAAAGTGAAATTGAAGTTTCTGATATATGGTTATGTTAGTCTACTTTCATATGTTGTCTGATAAATATCTTAAAAAGGTTGGTTAAAAAATGTAGATTTTCCTCCAAAACGTTAATACATACCTTAAGATAATTCCATGTGAATTTTGTAATTGAACCTCTACTGCTAAACAGCAAACCAATGACAGACCATTGTTTAAGAGGGACGTTGTACTTTTGAGAAAGATAAGGCAGACAAGGTTCATATATAGACTTCTTCTAAATATCAACTTCGGTGGCCTGATTTAGGTTTCTTTCGAAACGGATAGTAGGGTCAAGAACAAGATGCCGTTTTAAGCGTCCGTTAATAGGAATAATGTCTGCCCGTCTAAAAGAACCATATGATGATACACAATGTACTTTCTCATGAATCTCCCAATTTAAAGTTTTTAACGATATCGCCAAAGCATGTCGTACACGATGATGTCTAGCATTGATCAGCAGCTCGCCTTTAGGGCATTGTCCAAGCACGTGTCCAAGAGTTTCAAGCTCACTACAGTCTGGATGACGGCAGCGGGTTGTGCTTAGAGTTCTGCCCGGATTGCGCGAACCGCCGAAATATTGCTTGACATTTTTAAAGCATTGGTCCATTCTGAGGAAGATAGGCCCTTTCGATTGCTTACCCATGAGTTAGCCTTGGGGAGATCACTATAAACAATAACCCCTTTACCACGCAAGGTATGGTTTGTCAAAGTGTGGAATGCTTCATTTCTTAAGTGTTTACGAATTTTACAATTAAATGCTCTTTCATATTTAAGTATAAAAATATAGGTGTGCCATTTCAAGATGGGAGTGGCTGGGGGGTGGGGGTGAAGTCTAAAATGCAATTAAGTCTGGTTTCAGACTTCCCCCTCAATATATAAATTAACGTGTTTTTTTTTGCAAATCTGGCTTTCAGGTAGTAGCTCCCTGTAAAGCAGGTTTGAATAATTTCAAGGAAAAATTGTTCCGGGGCCGGGTATCGATCCCGGGACCCTTCGCTTAGCGCGCGAACGCTCTTCCGACTGAGCTACCCCAGAAACTACACACGACACCGTCACAATTTTTCCTTTGTATCCACACGACTCAAATGAGCTGACAAGACGCCAGAACTCAACTGTGAGTACACACAAATACTTGTGTGACTTAAATTGTGGCTTTCTGTTAACGTACAGTAAGTAAGTCACACAAGTATTTGTGTGCACTCATAGTTGAGTTCTGGCGTCTTGTCAGCTCATTTGAGTCGTGTGGATACAAAGGAAAAATTGTGACAGTGTCGTGTATAGTTCCTGGGGTAGCTCAGTCGGAAGAGCGTTCGTGCGCTAAGCGAAGATGACGTGTTTTTTGTTTAAATTGAATTCAATTTAAATAATTAGTTATTTAGATTGGGAAGTTTTGAAATGAAAGCCCTGTATAATCAGCCTGAGTTACGATGTCATTAAATACTTTGAACTGAAGCATTGCATTGTGTAATACACAAACGCTTATGCAAAAGGAATACCGAATGGCAGTCAATGCAGGGTATTTAGTTACTATCATTACATAAAGTATATTATTTCTCTTTGATAGTCAATAAATACGGTCCGAGATCAGTTGGCATAGCGGATGAGGGAGGGAAGCAGAGCGTGCTGGTGTTTAGAGCGTAATGTAAATAGGGAATCTGATTCCGATAGAATATTGTAACACGTTTGTTGTTACTTCACACGTTTCCATTAGCGATTAAATTTAATTTATTGATATCAATTGCAGCTGTTAGTGTGGGTGATCAACACATCGAAAGACGGCATTCACCTGCGCAAACTGGGGAAGCAGTACAATGTTCTATAATACCACAGTCTAGTATATACAGTCACGAAGCTTAATACTTAATAAATATGCATCCATAGATAGTTGCTAATCACCAGGATCGCTACTATCGCCTCATCACAGACCTTTCCCTAGCAGACGATAAAATGTATTATACTTTCGATATCGTGTTCTTTTGAAAAAAATTAACACCTTCCTTCCACTATTGAAATATGAAATAAGCTTACATAAGGTTCATATATTATTTTCATAAAGTATATATTATATTCTTGTTACCTCTACTTTTTAACTTTGCTCTAGAATATGCCATCAGGAAAGTTCAGGATAACACAGAGGGTTTGGAATTGAACGGGTTACATCAGCTTCTTGTCTATGCGGATGACGTGAATATGTTAGGAGAAAATCCACGAACGATTAGGGAAAACACGGAAATTCTACTTGAAGCAAGTAAAGAGATAGGGTTGCAAGTAAATCCCGAAAAGACCAAGTATATGATTATGTCTCGTGACAAGAATATTGTACGAAATGGAAATATAAAAATTGGAGATTTATCCTTCGAAGAGGTGGAAAAATTCAAATATCTTGGAGCAACAGTAACAAATATAAATGACACTGAGGAGGAAATTAAACGCAGAATAAATATGGGAAATGCCTGTTATTATTCGGTTGAGAAGCTTTTGTCAGCTAGTCTTCTGTCAAAAAATCTGAAAGTTAGAATTTATGAAACAGTTATATTACCGGTTGTTCTGTATGGTTGTGAAGCTTGGACTCTCACTTTGAGAGAGGAACAGAGATTAAGGGTGTTTGAGAATAAGGTTCTTAGGAAAATATTTGAGGCTAAGAGGGATGAAGTCACAGGAGAATGGAGAAAGTTACACAACGCAGAGCTGCACGCATTGTATTCTTCACCTGACATAATTAGGAACATTAAATCCAGACGCTTGAGATGGGCAGGACATGTAGCACGCATGGGCGAATCCAGAAATGCATATAGAGTGTTAGTTGGGAGGTCGGCGGGAAAAAGACCTTTGGGGAAGCCGAGACTTAGATGGGAAGATAATATTAAAATGGATTTGAGGGAGGTGGGCTATGATGGTAGAGACTGGATTAATCTTGCTCAGGATAGGGACCGATGGCAGGGTTATGTGAGGGCGGCAATGAACCTCCGGGTTCCTTAAAAGCCAATAAGTAGGTAAGTAAGTAAGTAAGTAAGTATATATTATATTCCATAAACTCGCCTTCCTGGATCTTTCGGAAGAAGATAACTCTGACCTACTTTTTCATTCAATTTATAGTACTACAAACATCTCTTTGTCCTATATTATTATTCAAATTATTGTACTTTAGCCATTTACAGTTATTACACACAACAATGCGAAATACGGCACAGTCAATGCCTTTTCGATCTAGACCAGGCCGTAATGTATGTACGGGTTTTCTATTTCAGTGTATGGAGATCAGTGAAATATTATATTATAACTTTATTGCGTATCATTGCTAAGTTTTATTTAGTGTAATGTGTCCATAAGTTCTTTTTACTTCTTGTTGCATAACATGTTGTAGAAATAATTACAAAACTGTGTTATTTTAATGTGAAGAGAATTTTGCATGTTAACATAATCTTTTCGCATCAACATTTTAAGTTTAGAATGGAAGCTATTTTGAGGTTTAATAAAGAAGAATTTATATTGTGATTTTAATTTAGCACATCTACCTTCCTTAATTGTAGACAGAAAATTTACCATACCACTCCTTTGAAATTAGTGTAGGCTACGTACGATTGTGTTACTTCGTCTCTTAGGTAGTAGATAAATACAATATAATTCATTACTCAATTTTAGTATTAAAATACGGACAAATTGAATGTGCGGGGTATCATACATGACATTATGCTTAATGATAATGTATAAATGCGAATATTGAAGTACTGGTATTATTCCAAATACCTTGTCCTCTCGTACTAAGATATAAAATTTATTATAGATAGAAACCGACCTGGCTCTCGCCTTTTTTCCTCTTTCATGACAAATAATGTGTGAAATTATACCGAATCCCGGAAGAATTAAGATATAAACTTCTGGATGACCAAAGAATCAGAATAAGTGTTGATATAAAATTGGGTCACCCCCTCCTGCAGTAGACATAACCTACAATTTCAACATATCTAAATATCCGTGCGGTGCAACTGAAAATGATGGAATCCTGCATAATGAATGTACAAGAATTTCGCAATATTTAATCGAAATAAAGGCAGGTATTACACATACGAACAACGTAATATTCACACCTAAAGTAATATTACACCATAACTCGCAAGTGAGTTATGTCTGAAGTGTCTCATAATCATTGTTTTAAATTTTATTAATGCAATTACACTACATTTTAGATAAATATATGTTACTCTTTATGGATTCCAATTAATTTATTTGGTTGAAACGCCACCCTTCGTGATCGGGTTAAGCGGGTCACATGGTCTGCCTTACGGCCTGTATTGGTTCGCGATGGCATTGACACAGGCTATTGTTCCTAGTACTCTTAGCACTCCAAGCGGCTAGCAACTATCGCGAGGAATGCAAAAAATCATCCCAAGCTTCGTGACTGTATATAGTAGACTGTGATAATACTCTAACCTGGACATGTATGGTTCATTTAAAAATTGTCCAACCTAACGGAATGCCCAAGGTAGAGGGGAAAAAGAAATTTTTTAGCATGCAATGGACAGAAAATTACTGTACATAATCTTAAGGAACTGGAATATTGAAACACTTTATCATTTAGTTCGTCATTAACAGTTTGCGAACTATTTTTCTTTCCCCCATGAAATTTTGTCCCCTGCATTTAAATATCGAGGTCTTATTGCTGCTAATTTTGAAACTTTTAATTTAAAAATTCCAAACTCTTCTGCAATTTTCCTACAACTAACACCATAACGCAAACGATCCGTCACTTTTTTCTTCCTTTCAATGGTTAATTTCACAAACTTACGCTTACTCACATTAAGGCACTAACAAACTGCAGATACTGACTCTCACACAGGAAAAAACATCAACAGAGACTGATTTCTACACTGCAGGCCCACTGAAATAATTTCGCATCATAAAGTTTACTGTTATGAAAAATAATGCTTCTTCACTACATACTCAAATTTAGCCACAGTACAGTTACAAAAAGGATACAGTGGGTAATTCCAGGAAAGTAGAAAAATGTTCACAGTTGCTGTACCGTACAAGAAAAATCTCCGTTCATTCCACAAGGGTTCAATGAAAATTAGAATACTTTATTTATCTATTGAGATTACTGCTGATAAAGAGCACAGCACTGAAGTCGGAGAAATTGTCCATATATCAGCACCGATGAATGACACAATCTATGACACACATTTTGAAATGATTTTATTTGTTCGTAGGGTTGCTTCACTCGGCCTATGGCCTCGTTTTGCCAACATTTCTACTCAGAAAACAAAAATTCCATTTTTAAATTCCCGTTTGTTAATAGATCACATTTATGGCGTCGAAGTATTGTCGAATAGTATTACGCATATAAGATTTTAAATTCGTGTGACGAATAAAGATGTTATTGGAGTAAGTCTCGTGAACGCATAGTTTCTTTCATATGAAACAAGTCAAAAAGGAGACATTATTAATGAAACTGGGGTAGCCATGAAGATCAATGGTAAAACGCAGCCCGAGAGCAAGGTAGACTAGAAATCCGCCTATCCTAAGCCCCTTCGCAATTTTAATATAGTTCAAAGCTGTGTGCAATTTTATTTAAGACTCTCCGTATCTCTGAAATCCCTGGACGGTCTACCCAGCTCTTCTGCTATTATCTATAAAACAAAAAGTGAATATCGGATTTGCAGAATTTCATGGCATGCAATTTTGCAAAGCAATGAAATGTGATACATATAAAACTCACACCGGAGAGATATTTGCACATCATCTGGTTAGAATGGAAATAGGAGATTTCATTCTAGCTGCTGCTTGCAGTTTATGTTCTCTGATTCAGTCGTTTCTCTATTCGGGCTAGGCGATTATGGAGATGAATAAAATATTAGACGCAAGATTGGTAAGAATATAATGAAACGTATCTTTGTTTGTGCGTATGTGCGTTTGATGGTAATGATGATGATGTGATTGAATTTAACTGAGGGGGCACGGATGGCCCAGCACTGCGACCTATTGAGATCGATTGCGCTAACCCTCGATATGGAAAGAGTTGCATGCCACAGATCCCCTACGCGCACCGCCCTAACCACATGACTCCCTTAACGACCTGTCCCTACAGTCGACAGAATCCACGTACCATTCCTGCTTCGGCAACTTCCCCCAAGGCCCCCCTGTCGGTCCGAGGCGAAACTCCTCCCCCGAGTAGGTCCTCCTCGGGTGCTCATTGCTAGGGACCGGATTTTTATGTAATTACATATTATATTCCTTTCAACCTAAACGCATAGCCTATAAATAACAAATATTTGCGAATATTTTAATTACCATTAATATATTAAAATTTGATGCTACATATTTTTACATATTTATCCCACATTACATATTATGGCTTGGTATTACATAAATCTACATATTTAGGGGGTTTATTCATTTTTACTTCTCTTCTGTTGGGGAAGTTTACAATTTGAAATATACAGATTTAAAATGCCTTTTTACCTACCCAAGAAAATATATATTTCGGCACAAAACATAACGTTCTTAGTTACAGGAAGTAATAGAGGCACTCACCCCATACCGTTCACTGTAAATATGAATGAATAAAAGGCAACCTTTCTCATACAACTACCTTGTATTGCAAAAATCACTCATAAAGTAGCATTGTCTTCATGCGGTGGAGTGGGACGAGGACGACATGAATTGTCTCAAACTATAATTGTTCTGCACACATCTTAACGAGCCGTTCCCATGCAATTTGCAACCTTACTCACCCTCTTCCTAATCCTTCCATGGAAAACCTGTGTGAAGTCTGACATGAACCGCAATAAAGTAGCCGACGTTTGAAAAGAAGCTGGAGTAAAGGAATAAACTGGAAAGATGTTGAAAGATTAAAATAAATAGCTCTTCAGGTTATTGCTTGACCTCTTTACTTTAAATTTAGTAGATCTGTATGCATGTGGAATTTTCCGGGCAATTAGAAAGTATGGTTCCCGGCTGGAATAATCCTACTCTTCTGAATGAGACAGGAATGTCACTTTTCAAACAAAGTTTCTAAATGCTTATAGTTTGAGGTTTTAGTAGGTACTTTGTTTCTTACAAAGAGCGGCTAAAGTGTCCCACAGCTCCTCTTATTTTCTCCTAATCCAGTAAAGCGAAACAGTGCTTGCAGTAGTGTTGTGTCATCATTTCACTCTAGTTTTAATACTTACAGTATAAAGTGCAAGTGAGTTTATCTACTGCTTTTTAACTAAAATGGCCCCTGTATCTTCAACCCTAACGACAAAAATAAAATCATGGATTGCAATGGACGAAGCTTTCACTACAGATGGAAAAATAGTAATGTGTCAAGTGCGGTAAAAAAGTCGGGTGCCCTATGAAATCACAACTGGAGAGTCTTACCTTTCCTATACCTGCCAGATATTGATATTAAATATTTTCATGATTTTACATATTTTGGTACATACTGTATTCAGCTTATTTTTCTTACATAAATATGTACATATTTCACACCTTGATATTACATAAAAATCCGGTCCCTACTCATTGCAGAAGCAGTCCAACATTGCTTAACTACATTCCACGGGGGCCGCCGGTAGAGTGATCTGAAAAACTAGAAACGGGATTATGAGGAAAGGATGTGGCGAAGATGAGTTGGATTCCAATCGCCTGATAAAGTAACCTGATGTTCATCCATAGGAATGAGGGAAAACCCCCGAGGAAACCTCATCCAGGCAACTCGTCCTGACCGGGAATCGAACCCGGGACCGCTGGGACTCGCTAACCCCTCAGCCACAACGGTGGACATGATGATGTGATAGTAATGATATTAATGACGATGATTGTGATATTCATGATGAGATGAGTGCTATAGTGGCATAAAAGAAATGAAAAAATATAAATGAGAACACAGAAATCTTTCAAATCCAAGTTAGAAAATCATCTTATGACGAGTTGCCAAACTAACTTACTGTTATGACAAGTGTTGTATTGCATGTTTCCACGTATTCACGTTCTTTTATGTTCTAGGGGTATTTAACTTATTTCATCTTTTTGTTTTCATATTTCCTGATAATGGTACCTATATCTATAATGTGATAACTTGAGCTATAACATAATCATTAGGGAACGGAATTTGGAGTAGTAAAAGCTAGTATTGGCATCTACACAGTCATTTGTTTACAACCCTTTATACCAAGTCCTCCAATCCATGACATACTCGCAGGTCTCTACACGTCAACAACAGGTGAACGGGACAGTTGTCGCATAAGAACTTCAACGTGCAGGTTTGCAGTTCAGAGTAGTGAAGTGCAGGTACAATGCCGAAAGTGAAACCAACTAACAATACAAAATTGAAAGACTAGCCTATATTTGTAAAAGCTCCAGATCGAGTATCAAAATTCAGGAAACAATTCCCTAAATTGTCGCTTCCCCCATGTCCAGTTCTTAAAAGCTGGGGGTCATGGTTAGAAGCTTGCACATCGCCTCAAATCTGTGAAGAAAGCGGTCCAGTCATTCGATCTCGATGACGCCGCTGCGATTCAAATACGCCAGGAACTGCTAAATGATAGAAAAATCGAGAAAGAAGTTATGGATATTAAGACAAATTTAGGATATTTACCGGATGCCATTATTCAATTAGAAGAGTCAGGGGTGGAACTAGTTGAGCAAATAAATATGAGAACTATTGTAAATAAACTGAGTGCAGTAGAAGGTGAAATAGGAAAACGCGTTGGTGAAAAAATGAACAGAGGTTTGATTAAAAATTATGGGTACGGTATTCTTAGTCGGATTTCAGATGTACTAACAAGGATGTGTTCCAATGACATCATTCAACGTGTGAATTTAATTGACGTATCTTGTTTCAAGTACTTTCCAATTGTCTCTCCTAGATGTAGAGCGGAGTTTTTCCATGTTAAAAAATTTCCTTCCTTGCAACAGAGCAAAGTTGTATTTTGAAAATTTGAAAATAATATTTACAATTTATTATAATAAGGCACAGCAGGAATAATTGTTTCATCAACAAAACATAGCATTAATTGAAAATGCCATTTCGTTTGGTTATACATTTTGTTCAACATTTAATGATACTGTATTAGGCTATATTGTAAATATTGTAGTATATTGCATATATTTTAAATACTGTAGGATACGTTGTATACTTATTATCATATTTCATGATATTGTAAATATCGCATATTCAGAGGCGAGTTCCATACAGAAGACAACTGTCTATCAGCCATCAATATGTCCACTGACACGCGAGGATGCAGAGGTTGATATTTAACTATGTATATTTGTAATGTTGTTTATTGCTGTCTTGTGCGTTGCCAAGAAAAGCACATATAGTTAAAAAAAAGGAATGCAGATTATGTATGTAGGCCACTATATGTCATTAAACTATTCCATTTGTTTATTCTGAAATACGTTTATAGCACGTTGCGTGTAACTTTGTATGAAGTGTACTGTACTACTCCATGCTCTGTGACGCAGCTCGCTTGACAGCCACTGAGCTACGAATATCTATACTACGTTTCACCATTCTTTATAATACTCCAAATCCCTTTCCCTGATAATCATAATTTTCCTTACTGTGTGTACCTAAAAATATTGTATTCATTCTATGCTTCGTACGAACTATTTTATTACTACCATTACTATTACTACTATTATTATTACTATTATTATTATTATTATTATTATTATTATTATTATTATTATTATCAATAATTGTCTTATTTTTTATACTTTGTATGTCTCATTTATTTTGACCTGCTGTTCACATTTTATTATGCTTTTTCCTCTCTTTCTTTCTTTCTTTCTTTCTTTCTTTCTTTCTTTCTTTCTTTCTTTCTTTCTTTCTTTCTTTCTATATATGATATATTTTGTCTGATTTCTACTTACTTGTTGTTTACATTATATTATATTATTATTATTATTATTATTATTATTATTATTATTATTATTATTATCTTACTCAGTTTTGTGTGTAAAATTGTAATGTTTTTTGTGCGAGATCGTGCGTATTTGCTTGGTTTCCTCACAAAACCAATCCGCGGAAAGTCTAAAATTCCACATTCAGTATTCCCAACCTAACACACATAACAATTTTCCTCTTCTTACCCTTAAGGAGAGAGGATGGTATTTTTTTGGTGAAAAATGAATAAATTTTCAAAAAAAAAATTAAAATACTCTGTGATATGTGTGGAATGCATAGCATAACATTTTGTGGGTATTTGTGCTCTAATCGGATGTTGAGACGTCTTTTTTAAACTTCCTGCGCTATGGATTTTTTAATCACACGCCGGCTTTTATCGGTTTCCAGTAACTTCATTTTTTTTTGCTACATTGCCAGACACAATGGATATAATTTCTGAACTATTAAATATACATGCATGAAATTTAGAACACACATTCTTTAGACTATTAGGAAACTTTTCTCTGTAACAGAATTTTGTTAATTGATTTCATTTTAAAAATACGTCCGTTTGTTTGCAAGAAAGGAAATCAGAAAATTATTTATTAAATTTTAATTGTTTATTTTACAAACGTAGGGACTAATATCAAAATTCTGTTACAGACAGTTTGTATAACATGCTTTTGCAAATACATTGCAAAAAATTGTTTGAATCTATCTTTAAAAACGGTTTAGATAGATCGGTTTTAGTACAATCCTGCATTGGGTATATTTTTTTTTTCAAATTTGGGCCCCCAAATAATTTTTTTTTTCAAAATATTTTTATTTGGTTGAGTTGCCACAGCTATGAGCGCTCTGTATACAAAAAAATAATATTTTATACCAAATAGGAAAAAAGTTTTAGAAAATACCATCCTCTCCCCTTAAGTGACATATTGATTTTACTGCTTTAGGCTTTTAACATATTACTTTTAGAGACGTTCAATATAGTAATAATTATAAATTGGAAACTTATCACTGCAATTTCACCTAAATTGCACTGTTAATTATTGTTTTTAGATATTTGCAAAAATTAAGTAAACTCTACAACATTAACATTAAGGAAGCCATGAAAAAATCAACAAGAATCCAGACTCATCATAGACTGGGGGGGGAAAAAAAGACAGACTTATATCACGGCCTGCTGGAGTATAGTAAACACAGAGAACATTTTAAAGCAACAATGTTGAAGATAGATATTTTTGTTTTGCAAATTTGCCGTCATTGAACAGAAACCAAGATGGAGATTTCATTGCAAGTAATTAGAAATTCCTCTTTCAGATATGTAATAAACGATCTTCGCACAAAATAATGTACGATACACGAGCGGTATGTTTTCTTTCAATTCTCGAAAATTAAAAAAGCTCAACTACGTTTCGCTTTTTCAAACTTTTCCTCGAACATGAAAACTTCAACATACCGCTCTTGTAACGCAGTTTTACTCCTGGTTTAATGTTAGAGAAGGCCGTATGGCCCTAACTCTGCCAGGTTAAATAAACCATTATTATTATTATTATTATTATTATTATTATTATTATTATTATTATTATTATTATATAAATAAGGAAGAGATAGGAAACTCCCGAGTTTCATTGTGATTGAGAAATAAAACCAACAAGTCGGAATCACTCTTGTTTATGACTTCATATCTTCACGTTAGTTGTATCGTGATCGTGTGCCATAAGGTGAAAATCATGCTCCACGCACTTAAGAGAGGTCGCTTCAATAGCTTTTTATCGCTGACGAAATGTCGGACTTCAGAATGTAGCTTAACGACACTGCGTAATGGATGATACTATAAATGGTTAATAGTCTTTTTAATGATTAGAATATTACCACGAAGAAACTGCAATTACGTATAACGATCAAAGTCCCTGTGAAGCTACCAAAAACTACTGTTTTGTCTTAGAGTTGAATAGCTTCCAATATTCGTTTATTAAGCGTTAAATCAAAATAATGTATACATTACAATCTGCTGTAAGTAATCACTTTAAATTGCAATTAAAGTAGTAATGTTCGGTTTATGATGGAAGTGAAATGCTTAAAATGCTTTGTATTGGTTTTTATGTGATAAAATGTGAAGATCAGCGAATTCTTCCAGCTCGGATAACATTGCAGGTGAAATAGGCCTATATTTTCATGTTTTGGTACTTACGCTTCCTAATGGCGCAATGATGTGACATCTAACGGTATCCTTTATCACTTGCGTTGAGTAAATAACGTAATATGTTTGCCTTTTCGTGATTGTGGCTTTGTGTATAGTGAGGATCACGTAAGAGCAGTTCCTAAAAGGCCAATTTGGCCGCTATTAAATACCATAGGGGAGAGTCGGGTAGAATCGGACATCGGGTAGTATCGGACAGTGCGTTTCTTTCATCTACCACCATATGGTAGTACCTGAATGACATGGTTAAGTTTCTCTATTCGACATCACAGAAACGTAACCATGTCAATCAGGTACTATCATCGTGTGGTAGATGAAAGAAACTCACTGTCCGATATTACCCGATGTCCGATACTACCCGACTCTCCCCTATATCTGTTGTCGATTTGCAAAAGGGGGCACGTCCAAAATAACAAAATGTTGGGAAATCGCAAAAAACCATACCAGACTTAAAAAGTTAAAATGTTCATGGATCCTGAATGTATCTATCCATAGTGATCTAATTAGAAAAAAAAATTAACATTTTAATATGTTAACTTACAGTTTTTGCGATTCTCCAACACGTTATCATTTTGGACATGTCACCTTATGTAAATCGACGACAGATATCACCAAAGAGGGTAAATTCAAAATGCCATGTACTGAAATAATAATAATAATAATAATAATAATAATAATAATAATAATAATAATAAAATATATTTATGATTGAGGTTCTGGCTGATATGTATATTATCTACTACTAGGCAGTGCATCTCACTTGACGATATGTGTCAGAGGAAGAACAAATTGTTTGTATGCATCTGAAGTCTGATTAGTGGAATATGTAGCTAATCGGCGATGTATGCATTGGAGGGGGAAAGGAACTGGCCACCCTACCCTATTATCTCCTGGCCTAGTTGCCTCATGAGTGATGCCTTATTGGTGTTACTTATGAGGTTCAAATCTGTCTTCGGACAGTTCACTAAATAATAATAATAATAATAATAATAATAATAATAATAATAATAATAATAATAATAAAACAATAATAATATTTTGCTTATTTACTTTTTTTCCTTGGAAGGAGAGAGGGAGGGAACATCCCACCCATTATATCCTATAGGCCTACTGTACACCCCCCGATATGGGTTAAGTTGCGTGTCCACCGATCCTCTACGTGCACTGACCCTCTTAACGACCGGTACCTCCAGCCAACAAAGTCCTTATACCACTCCGGCGTCGGCAACCCCCTCCCAATGTCCCTTAACAGTCCGAGGCGGAAGTCCTCCCCCGAGAAGGTCTGCTCCGGTTCCGTTGCAGAAGCTATCCATCATCACTTAAATATAATCCACGGAGGTCGGTCGAGAGAGCCAGCAGCTTCGGAGGGCCGCTTGTAGAGCAGAAGAAGTAACGAGATGATGAATGAAAGGGTGATAGGGGAGGAAAGAAAGTGGCAAAGATGAGTGGGGTTCCAATCGCCCGATATTTATCCATAGGAGTGAGGGAAAAACCCCGAAAAAACCTCACTCAGGCAACTCGTCCCGACCGGGAATCGAACCCGGGCCCGCTGGGTTCGGAGTTAGGCTCGCTAACCCCTCAACCACAACGGTGGACTATTTACTTATTTACCACAACTCATCTTTATATTGGAAGGTTTTCTAAATGGTTCAATAATTTGTGAGAGTATATTTTCCTCCTGGACCTGTGGCACATTATGTTGGTAATTAGTAGATTAGTATGATCTAATATTAAAATGTATTTTGTCTGACAACATGAAATTCATTGCGCCACCACACTACCAACTAGCGTACGAGCTTTCTTGGATGACAATCTGCAGGGACATTGGATTGGACGAAGAGGGCCCATTGAGTTCCTCCCAAGGTCGCCAGATCTAACCCGTATGGATTGTTACTTGTGGGGAAACTGTAATAGATCAAGTCTATCGACGTAAGCCGCGCACGCTGGAGGACCTTCACCAGGAGATTACAGCGGCATGTGCAGCGATCTGCATTGAAACATTGCGGCGACCGCTCGTCGTTGCGTTATGTGTCTGGCCGCCAACGGCGAACATTTTGAACATCTAAAGTAACCATATGCTTAACTGAAAACAGTACTACATGTGTGATCACTATTTAAATGTAAAACAAACACGTAATAAATAATTTTCGTTTCTTAAGGAGTGTATACATTTTTTTTCGCGAACTCTGTATTGTCTTCTTATTTAGGACAATTTTATTCTTACAGCAGCGGTGACCAAAGCGGGTGTCGTGATTACATCGTGTAATCACAGACATTCAAACGGGTACGAGGAGTTTCCTGTACATTGCTGTGTGTTTCATTCACGTACTGAAGGAAGCAGTGGCGGTATCATGTCGCTCTACAAACTCTGTCTCTACAAGCAGTAAGAGGTGGTTTCGTAAAGAATGAGAAGGAGAACTTGTTTGTTGTTCTGTCGGGCAAAATGTAATAGGCGTATGTTTACTTTGCTCAACGGTTCAATTAGGAGTTTATAGAAATATTAATTGCCACTCTGAATAATGTATTATTATTATTATTATTATTATCTTTCATAAGCAATATCAGTCTTCGTATTCCAGCTAATGGTTTAAGATTTCATAAATTGTTTTATAATAAGAATCCTAAATCTCTCTCTCCGGTCTGCAGATGCATTAAATATGCTAATTTGCATGGATTCAACTTGGATCTATTTAATGTGTAGTATATCTTTGAGTTTTTAACTCACTGATCTAATTTTATAATTATTTGTCCATTTTATTTCTTGCATTTGGTCAATTGATTAATGTAGACTATTCCATTATTTCAATTATCTCATTGTACTAAATTTATAATTTTATAATTATTATTTGATCAATGATTGATGTAGACTATTATATTGTTTGTATTTCATCTCATTGCCATTTTCTATCATTCATTCTCATCATCATTTGTTGTTTTGTTCTGTTTTGTATCGTGCTAAACTGTAATTGGCCTTGTGCTCTTGTTTTTGCACGTTAATATTCTAAATAAATAAATAAATAAATAAATAAAATAAATAAATAAATTATTATTATTAATGACCACTAAGTATGTGTTTTTATAATTCTTCTGTAAGTGCATGAATATTGATATTTTTGGATCTTCTCCCTAGAAGGAAAAAATTATTAGGTTTTATCTCAATTTTAATCTTCTTAATCTTTACATGAGGGTAACTGTTTATTAGTTATTCATTTAATAATAATATTAATAATAATAATAATAATAATAATAATAACAATAATAATAATATTGTAGAAAAACTGATTCAATATTATGTGCCAACGAACTGTTAAACGCCAGGAATTGACATGTCTTAAATCATAGCCAGGAAGAGAAAGATGAGATAAATAAATATAAGGATGTCAGCTACCTAATGGAGTTTAAAATAACTCGTGCTTTACGCCTTTTGATAGAACAGAATTTCTCAAAAGAGTAGTGATTAAAATAGCTTAAATAACTTCTCCATATTAAGTTTTTAATTCTGAAAAACTACCAATTTCTCGACCAAGTACCGAGAGAAGAATTTAGAAAATTCCTGATTATATTCAAGAGGAAGTTTAAAAAAGAAGCATGAAAAATCGTACATTATTCACTGGCTCTTGATGAACAACAGTGACAAAACTGATACAGCAAAGCTCGAGATTTTTATCCGCGGGATTGATCAAGATGTTAGTACAGGAACCACCACTGGTTGTAGTTTTCATGCCAAGTACCTTTCCTCCGTCTCCTTACTTCATAGGCTGTCTGTCGCATGTAATCACTGCAGCTCGAGTTTTGGTCACCGCTGATATAAAGTAACCATGTGCTTAGCTGAAGACAGTACTACATCTGTGACCAGTATGTAAATGTAAAACAGTTTTCGTTCCTTAAAGAGTGTATACATTTTTTTTTGGCGGACCTTGTATTGTCTTATTATTTAGGACAATTTTATTTCTTATAGAATTATTTCCTATGTTTTTTTCTATGGAAATTCTTAACTCATATTGTTTATAAATTTTATTCAGTGTATATACTAATCTTTGTAGTTCATCTTATCTGTCTGCTAAAATTAGATCGTATGCCAGTAGCGGCCCGTGGTTACAAAGGTTGGCAGTTCTGCATGAAAAATAGTGTATTTAGCAAACGCATGCTGTTTATTGCATCTAAATCGGATAACGCTTGTAATTACAGCCCCTTCTCGAATTTGACTGTGCACCCGAAATTGTACTCTAACCATCCGTGCGCTACACCTCTCCCACCTGGTACAACTAGTCACGTAGTGGAGATGTGCCCCACATGCTTTTCTAGTTTTTTAAGTCAAATTAACTAAATCCTTCACTCCGGTGTTTGTCCATGTATTTTCTCCTCCAAACAGAATACACGGGTGGGGAGAAAGCGTTTTCATGAGTGCAGCAAAAAACCAATCGTTTCCATTACACATTTCGGTATTAAAATGACTAGTAGGCTACATGATTTCCTCGACTTTTCCCAGAAATTTCAATATTTAAATTTTGTGTAGGACGTCCTAATTTCTTAAGTTAACATGCAATTTCTCTTTTAATTTCGAAAAGGGTTGGTCGATTAGGTTTTCATTTCATTCATTTTTAATATAAAATACAGTATTTCCTTAGACACACTGACTAATCACATCACACCACCCACAGTACTATAACACACTGGAACTGTAATGATATACAGAGGTGTGAAAATTATTAGAATAATCTTAATTTTAAAGGTTTTTTAATAGTTCCTTCACAAATATTCATTGAATTGATGAATATTGGTATATAACATTACTATACTGATGTAGGATGTATTTACTACTAACAATGCCGGAAAGCATTGTTGTACATTGGTATTTTTCTTATTTTACAATTATTGTTATGGGAATTCAGAAATTATTATATTATGT
Source organism: Periplaneta americana (assembly GCF_040183065.1). Classification (NCBI taxonomy): domain Eukaryota; kingdom Metazoa; phylum Arthropoda; class Insecta; order Blattodea; family Blattidae; genus Periplaneta; species Periplaneta americana. The sequence goes on from NC_091123.1 coordinate 160,954,706, forward strand.
TGGCGGAATTGGAAACATAAAAAATTAAATAAGAAATGCTTTAAACAAATTGTTCTTTGCGTTTACATTGTTGTGAAGGTTCAAATGAACGTATACATCTGTTTTGTGCATATAATTGTTTATGTTTCCAATTCCGCCAACATAATATAATAATTTCTGAATTCCCATAACAATTGTAAAATAAGAAAAATACCAATGTACAACAATGCTTTCCGGCATTGTTAGCAGTAAATATATCCTACATCAGTATAGTAATATATACCAATATTGGCCCGGGTTCGAATCCCGGTCGGGGCAAGTTACCTGGTTGAGGTTTTTTCCGGGGTTTTCCCTCAACCCAATATGAGCAAATGCTGGGTAACTTTCGGTGCTGGACCCCGGACTCATTTCACCGTCATTATCACCTTCATCTCATTCAGACGCTAAATAATCTTAGATGTTGATACAGCGTCGTAAAATAACCTAATAATAATATACCAATATTCATCAATTTAATTAATATTTGTGAAGGAACTATTAAAAAACCTTTAAAATTAAGATTATTCTAATAATTTTCACACCTCTGTAGAGTAGTCCAGAAGCCTATGTGTTCTAACGCAGGTCACAAAGAGATGAGGGTGTTGACGGTTCTTTTGTATATTCGGAGAGAGCTGCTTCGGTTGCAGCTCTAATGCAGTCTTATGGGACGGTGAAGAAAACCAGTTTTCTGCTGCCGACTACCCTACGTTGAGCTCCAGGAACTGCCGATCACAGATCCGAAAAGTACACTACAGCTAAAATTCTCGAGCAGTTCAAGCCTCCTACAGACAGTAAAATCTCGAATCGAAGGAGAATGAATTGGAAAAATAAATGAAGCAATGAAGTAGATTACATAAAAGCACGTTTTACATTTTTAATTTTTTCAGGCCCATTTAAATGGCGGTTCTGCATCTCTGGAGTCCTTATTGTAGAGCCGCCTCTGTCATTTGTATATAATAAACAATTTCGGGTCCACACCTGTGGAGTAACGGCTAGTGCGTCTGGTCGTGAAACCAGGTGGCCCGGGTTAGATTCCCGGTCGGGACAAGTTACCTGGTTGAGGTTTTTTCCGGGGTTTTCCCTCAACCCAATATGAGCAAATGTTGGGTAACTTTCGGTGTTGGACCCCGGACTCATTTCACCGGCATTATCACCTACATCTCATTCAGACGCTAAATAACCTCAGATGTTGATAAAGCATCGTAAAATAACCTAATAAAAAAACAATTTCGGTAACTGTCTCTATTGGTTTTAATTCCTTTAAATGAAATGTTAACTATAATTCTACAGGGACATCACTTTATTTTTACTTGCATTTTTATTGTACCTGCGTTTCTGAATGTACTTGACTCCCACCCCTTTCGCTAATGCCCTTGCTCCCGTCAGCCACACAAACTTACGGCCGCTGTTACATTCGAAGTCTGCTAACAGTGAAGTAAACAGTACAGAGTATAGTGTGTTTCAGAAATACGGTTGCGTTTTCTTCAGAAGAAAGAGCCTATATTATTGAAGCTTATTTCTAGGGAGAGGTATTTATGGAGATTGATTTTATCATTTGTGTTTTTTAATATTGGTGTCGGCGGAGATTGTTGGAGATTGATTTGTACTCTTGTTGGATATTAATGGAAATTTCGGAAAGTACAACTATTTTGAAATTGGAGTATTAACTCAGTATGAATATTACTTTCCAAATAATTAACATTAAAGATTCATTGGATTCTGGTAAAGGTGCGGTATGGCCAATAGACAATATTTGTTGGATTGAGACCGTATTTAACAAACATTCATTAAAAACGAAAAAAAAAAAACTTGCAGCCCTCAAATAATACTTTCAAATTATTAGTGAAATGTTGAATTCTCCGTCTTTTGAGTTAACTAATATAATTAGAACAACTGGAATACCATGTAATGTAGCCTACTTGAATGGGCAACAAATTCAAATGAAAAAAAATGTCCGAAAAAAAAGAACTCAGAATATGAAATTCGCTATAAAACGACACAATAATAATAATAATAATAATAATAATAATAATAATAATAATAATAATAATAATAATAATAATAATTCGCGAATGTGTTCATATTTCGCTATTAGAACTCTATTTCGCGATTTGTCGTGATTGTTTTATCCGCATATTATTAATCAGAATCACTTAATTCGTAAAGATTAGTAAAAATCTATTGTATATCTATTATGTAATGATTTTCGCGATCTCCGTAAATACCCTCCCCTGCTTATTTCGTACAGGTACGGTGTGCAACATGACTGAATAACTTTATTTGTGTGGACTGAGCAGAAGTGAAGATTAGAGTTACCGAAAGTACGGTAATATGCTGAATAAAGTAGCCATTTATAATGAATAAAACGCCTGAGGAGTTGAGTTTGTGGAAAAAAAAAATGTTACTACTCTACTGTATTTTGGTAAAATACCGTAAAAGTAATGATCAAACTGAAAATCCTAATATCGTATTTCCCTGTAACATAAATGGATACACTACTTTTCTCTCCTCCTATAACTAGTAAAAATGATTTGTTTACATATTGCACTAGTAAAACCAAACTCCTGTAATGGAACGGGGTAACAGTGTTTCCGAGTATAGCCAGGTTAATGTTAAAAATGTTGGTAAAAATAAAGTGATGTCCCTGTATATGTTTTTTGCATATAGAATTGTAGTTAACATTTCCTTTTCAAAAATGAAATTTTGTCCGTCTTGTTGTAAGTAAAATTGACTGCAGCTGACACACAGCGAATGGATCTGGTATCAGAAATGTTTAGCCTTTATTTTCGCTACCTGAAACGCAGCTCCCTGACTCGGTTGCTTTACAAAGTAGTTTTCCATTTAGAAATGAGTGACTGGGCGGAAACTGTGTCTTCAGTCAATTTCTCACCTGTCTCTCACTTTCTTTGTGCGAGCGAAATAGATGAAAGCGCCTACACTATGGAGTCTTAATTGCCAACATCAGTTGAAAAGTTATCAACGCGACTGTGAAACAAGGGGGCGACATTAGACGTCCTTTACGCTTCAAACTTTGCTTATTCTTTACATCTCAGCAAAATTAATTACAGTGAAATGAATGTGAGACATTTCCAGTTAGCAGAACTGGTAAATATCATACTCGCAAAATATTCTCGTCGTTTACTTCCATTCTGAAGCTAAGGCAAATTCTCCATTTTGATCTAATGAGTAACATTTGAGTATAGCTGAGTGAATATGGGTTCAAGAAATCCAGATTACGTAATTCTCATAACTTTTAATATCAACTCAGCAGAGAAAACTTTGAAACTAGTGACAGGGGATTTACAGTAATTCAACAGTTGCGTGAAATTTCTTCCTTTAGGCCTATTTCTTTATTGAATACAAATTTATTGACTTCATATACCGTGTGTTCATTTAAAAAATTCCCACCTTGAATAATTTTAGATGTGCAGGGGACATGATTTGAGGAAAAGCACGTCGATTTATTTTTCTAGGGGTAAGTTCAAAACCACTGCTAATAGAATATTCTGTTCCACCCTTTATCCATCACCTACCCCTACTTTTGAATTTCAAATTACATTGCACTCTTTACATTTAGACACAGCAGTAAAATTTTGAAAATATTCAATATTTTTTTCCTACATTACTGTATCTTGTACAATAATGAAAATTAGTATGTGTAAAACGCTGTCCTGCTATATGAAAAAAAAAAAAAAAAAAATACGATTTAAAAAAAATTATTTACTTTTTTTTTTTTTTAAATTCAGTTCACTGTGCAGTGATAAAGCGTTTCCCACATAAGTAAAAAACTATCCAACATTCCGTGATGAAATTTTTTGTGTGTATTTTGCATGTCATATCTACAGAGCGTTCGCCTACGGGTGAGGCCAGGAAAGCGGCATGTACTGATACGCCGCTTTGTGCGCGCAGTTGTTGAGACACGCTCGACAATCAAGGTCGACAAGTTGTCAGTTGTGAGCCAGATGTTGCAGTGTTTAACACGTACAGTGCAGTTTCTTGACACAGTTGCTTAAATATTCAGCGTGTGTGTAAAATCTGTTAACAATGCAAAACGCAAAATTCACGCTTGAACAGAGAGTTTTTATGTATGATGCATATGTGAAAACAGAGTCATGTAGAGAGGTGCGTAGGCAATTTGAAGTGAAATATCCGGGTGCTCCAATTCAGGGTAGGGAAACTGTTAGACGTCTTGTTAACAAATGAAGGACAACAGGGTCGATAAATGCTGCAATTCCTAAGCGAAAACGAAGAGTATTGACGGGAGAAAAAAATTGATGAAATCAGTGCATCATTTACACGCTCTCCTAATAAATCTCTAAGACGTGTTTTACAGGAAGTTAGTGTTTCAAAAACATCAGTCTTTACTGCTGCTAAACTTTTAAAATTAAAACCCTACAGAGTATAGTATAGAAAGCAGAAGCTTACGGATAGACGATTCCCGCAAGCGACACCGCAGGCAGGCCGCTTTCCTGGCCCCACCCGTAGGCGAACGCTCTGTACAATATGATGCAAGATCACTTCTCCACCTTTGATAGATTGTCTGATAAAAAATAAATTCATTTAAAAGTGCTCATATATCAGTATTTTCTTCTAACATAAACTAGTCAGAATAGTGTGACCTCAATTTCATTACTAAACAACTGATGCAAAATTTAGAAATTATTGTAACAATTTAATGTCTGGTTACGAAGGAAGCGCAGTAGCTATCGGTTATTCTTCAAATCACAAACTATTAGCGGACAAATTATTAAATACAAGCAAGTAAAATTTAATTTACTCAGATTATGAAAGGAGATTCTAATGAGTTTTCCAACAGGATTCTACGATAGCACATACAGCTGGCTGTTCTGTGGACGAGCTTCATACAATTCAGAAAGCGGCGACAAGGAAACACAAAAAAATTGCGGAAAACTGCTTGGAAATTACTGCTTAGTACCGGTACATGACGATATATGTGCAGTGCTCGGGAAAAGTGACATAAGTCAGTTTCCACAAACCTTTTTTGATAATTTCTTGACAACTTACACTGGTTTATGTCGATATGATTTTTTTCTGTAAGGTACACGTAACAAATAACGCCACCTTAACACTTCAGTCACTTTTGCTCTGGTAATAAGTTATGTACAAAGACGAAAATTATGAAATAGAAACTGTAATCTTATCTTTACAAAATAGCACAATGAAAAGGGATATATTATATACCGAACAAGAATTAGAACTCAAATAGGAAAACTTTGTAAACTGGCGTTATTAGGAACAGGTTGTCCAATTAACGCCACCTATTTTCTAGTAACCTATACTCTTATAATTGTTAATGAACTATTTTTCCTAAGCAACACAAATTGAACTAAGCGACTAAATTTGAGTTTCTGTTAATAAAAGATACAAAATCACTCAATACTAATGAAAGATTCTTGATCTGAAACTGAAACACCAGATGGATTAGGAAAACATGTTTTCCAGTGACTTCTTACTTAAAAAAAAGAGACAATGTGACACAGTAGAAAGTTATTAAACACAAAAGCATTTACCTTAGTTTAATATGAATGTTTTACAATAAGTAAAACAAAAAAATTAAGTTATGTAAAATAAAAAAGAAATTAAGAGTTCGATAAGCAATTGAACCAATATCATCACTGCACATTCTGAACATTTGTAAGTTGAAAGCTTAGTGATTTTCCTGATGTTTTCACACTGATGCTGTACTGTCAGCCTTGGTACTAACATAACCTAAAATTTTGTCTGTAGACCTTTAACGCCACATGGCGTTAAAGCGCTACTGAGTACTTGATAACATGACACGCCTGTTTCTCTAGCATTTTCAAATTTTATAGACAGCAAATACTTTCTATACATAGAAGAATGTTCAAGGATCACGAAAATATATACTTTAATATAGTTATTATTAGCTTAACACACAAAATAAAATATTGCCTCTTACCTTGACATAAGAACAGCCATTCACTATCAACATACAACAGGAAAATTATGGAATATAATGTCACTCGTAAATGTCAGCGGACAGCTAGTAACTCATTTCATCACTAGATTGCAAGCGAATTCAGGCTACAGTAGTGCACTACCGAAAACTTGTGCCGTTAACAAATTTTAATAGGATGGCGTTAAAGTATACATGGCGTTATTTGGCTCAGGGACCTTATGAATTATTGTAATAGGAGAAATACTTATGTATTTTTTTTTCCAAGCGAGCAGATGTTCCGTAAGTTGTCAATAAATTATCAAAAAAGGTTTGTGGAAACTGACTTGTGTCACTTTTCCCGAGCACAGCAGATATGATAACTGAAATTTATGAACTAGCTCACATCTCCTCGCTCACATTTTATACTGCTTGTGAGCATTCTGTTGAGGTTAGTGTTTTCCTAAGCCAGTGCTTGTGACCTCGTGTCTATTGAACAACTTGTTCTTATGTAGTTACGACTCATTGGAACAGGCCAGTGGGGTATTACGCAACACTGAAAGACGTCCGTTCACTTCATCGAAAAAGAAAAGCATTAAATATGGAAAGTGAAAACTTAAAATATAATTAATTTATTTCCTGAGAAAATAGTAGGATGACAAATTACTTAAAACATTTCAAGAAAGCATACGTAAGATATACAGGTACATCATTTTATTTTTACTTCAATTTTTATTGTACCTGAGTTTTTTAACGTACTTCATTCTCACCCCTTCTACTAATGAAGTTCAGCCGTCCTCCACACAGATCCAAGACCGCATATACAGTCATAGTAGCCTTACGGTCATAGTAAACAGTACGTTCCAAAAATATGTTCGCGTTTTCCAGTGACGAAAGAGCTTTCAATATTGCATCATTTTCCATTTGCCTACGTCGCATCCCCGTTTCCCCCACCTGCTTCTATTCGCCTCTCTGTAAATGCTAGTGGCTGGGCTGTCTTAGCTCTTTTCTGAGAACATTAATTTCTGTTAGGAAATGGATGTATACGTAATATTATACCCATACAATTGTTTAAAATAACTTAAATAAAAAGGCCTCGTTAAGTAATTAACTGTCACGTGATTTCCTCCCTTTCTACGACGCTGCGACGTAACCACTTGGACGGACAGTAGATAGCATGTCTGAGTAATTTTATCTTTTCGGATCGGGCAGAAGTGAAGATTGAATTTACAGTACGTAAGGTCTATTTTATAGAGTAGGTACAGAATTATTTCAACATGCGTTACTGATATGAAGTACGAACCTGGTAATTGGAATTACGTCCAATTGTCTATAGCGGGATAATATGCACATTAGAACTGAAGCCTGTATCGAAATGAACGGCCACCATTTTTAAATATCCATATTATGATTATTTTTCAATTTTTCATTCTCTATACTGTACGTTAATGTGCTGTAGACAGTAATATACACTGCATAATGAATACGTCCGCATGGACAGCTCAGTTCGTGACTAAAAACACTCATTGTTAATATGTAGGGCCTACTGTATTTTGATTAAACAAAATCCGAATGAAAATTATCAAACTCAAAATCGCGATATTTCCTAGTTTACGTAAATGGATGAACTACTTTTCTTCCCTCCTATACCTAGTAAAGTGATTTGTTTGTATATTACGCCAGTATCATCGAAATCCAGTCGTGTAAGGAGGTAGCAAACGGAGTTTCCTGTTCTTAATCGTTGATCCAAAGATATAGCCAGGTTAATATTAGAAATGTTAGTAAAAATGAAATGATGTCCCTATACAAGGGAAAATCTGGGATTGAAAATAATGTTATTAACTTAACATAAGACTATTCGTTGAAGGCCGACGGTAGAAAGCTTTCGCAAGCAACATGTTGACCTTGATTACTTATGAGATGTGATACAATTATTATTTGTTTGCTGTACAATATTATATCTTCTTTTTACGAGTTTATTTTTCTTCTCAGGAAACAAATGTTCAGAATAATGTGATGGTTGTAACATAGACTTTGTTTGAAATTTTAATTGCCGTGATGTTTACATGCCTCATTTACATTTTATTAGAGCAATGTTTATTTTTCATCAACTACATTTATGGCCCTCAGTTTCACATAGTACGTCAAGGAAATAAGACCTAATTGGTACATTGTGTCTAAGTTATTTTCAACTTGGGGCACATGGTTGTTAGTGATGAAGTGGAGAGGAATTCATATGATGTCAAATGGTAACTTTACAAGTAGAGTTTAAAGTCTAAGGATAACTATTCAGGACGTATTCAAACGTGTCTCATTAATAAGTTTGAAAATGAATGTATCTTCTTCTTGCTTTCAGAGATTAGACATTTGTCTGTTCTGTCTTCGAAGTTGTTAATGTTGAATTTATTCATTGCAATGTTCTTGTATTTAATCATTTAAAGAATATAATAATAATAATAATAATAATAATAATAATAATAATAATAATAATAATAATAATAATAATAATAATAACTTTTGCTACATCCCTTTAGTCCATGCATAAAATTCATTTCCGCCGCTTGGATTTTGCAGTCATCTCTATTTAATATCACCCGTGATTCTCTAACGTAGATTAATACTGGTGTGGCCATTGTTTTACATCGATGGTGTTGAACAGTAACCTCGTATATAGAAAAAAAATAGTAAATAAATGAGATTTCACTTTATCCTTTTACCTAAGAAAAGTTTTTACGAATCTTCTGCAAACATATCTTATGTCCAGGTATAGATACAAACTTTATCGGAAGATATTTAAATACCCTCTTATGTCAGATATTTCTTCGTTATCAATAGAGCTCGGAAGTTGATGACCTAATAATCACAGAAAAATGACCTATTAAATGGCCTTAAATTTATAAAAATGACATTAAAATTAAAAAAAAATAAGACCATGGTTTTAAGAGTAAAATACCAACAAAATAATAGTATACTTCCATCTGTGAAAAATACATTGTCATCAAACTCAGTCACTAACTGTCGCAAAAACTTCATCTGCTTTGTTTTACTTTCGGCATTTTTACGTCTTCACTTGTGCGATACAGTATGCTGACTGCGGGCACTGAGGCTGCAGTATTTGTTCTGTTGCGTTGAATTGAGGGAAGCACTTAACACACGTGATCAAGAGTCAAGGCTAACTATAAAGAAAATTCCTGAATGACACAATCGAATTGCGTAAGCAATAAGCAGTAGGTTCTCGAATATAGACTACGACTACACCGCAAAAAAGTCCGTTCATGAGCAGAAAAGGACAAAAATGCAACAAAAAGTAGACCATTTCCTAAAAAATGATCAATAGACAATAAAAGACCGAAAAATACGAAATAAAAGTAGGCTATATTGGTTCGTGTTGAAGTGGAAGTAGTTTGTATTGCATCCTGCATTGTCTGTGATGTCTCAGAAAAAAATGATATTTCATCAATTACGAGCCCTAGTTATCAACATATGAAAATGTTTTTTCGCCTCCTATAAAATGGAATATTTTGACATACGAATTTGCTGTTCAACATCATAATTACCAAATTTTAATCTGGTACCTTTTCTTGTTTTATTTCTTGATGTTCGTTGAATTGTGGTATATATATATATATATATATATATATATATATATATATATATAATATAATTTGAAATTTACCTAATTTCTTATTTATATCGTTATATTTTTCACCACTAATATAATAGCTCAAATACCGTAAGTGGAGAACTTATTCTAAAATATTGTTTTGTAATAAATATTTATTTTATCTTACTGAATATTTTCTTTAATTGCCATACATTTTATTTTAATCACAGATATATTAAAATTATACTGCTACACATTTGATCTAATACGAACACAGCTCTTTGTAAATTATCTTCACTTATAATTTTTTTTTGTAAAAGTTCTGTATCATTCATTCATTCATAGTGTTCTTGCCCAAGGGCAGGTCTTTCATTGCAAACCCAGCCCTCTCCAATCTTTCCTGTTTTCTGCCTTCCTCTTTGTCTCCTCATATGATCCATATAACTTAATGTCGTCTATCATCTGATATCCTCTTCTACCTCGACTCTTCTCCCGTTCATCATTCCTTCCACTGAATCTTTCAGTAGGCAGTTTCTTCTCAACCAGTGACCCAGCAAAGTCAATTAATATCTATTTTATCGTATTAGAGTACTTTATTTCTTCTAATTTTATATACTTTCTTCTGTTTTTATCACCTGCCTTACCATTTATTTCTTTGTTTGCCAACATTTCAAACTCTAAATTCTTTATGGTACTTTGCGATCGTCATTTGTTTACAGTATAGACGGTCAACTGAAAATGGCGGCTCCATTAAAACTTTTTGGTGAAGCTAACATTAGTGAAACAGAACTTCAGTAAGTCAATTAATATTTTATTGAATTAGCACAGTCTAGTATATACAGTCACGAAGCTCAATACGTAGTAAATATGCATCCATAGATACGTAGTTGCTAATCACTAGGATCGCTAATATCGCCTCATTACAGACAATGCGAAATAGTACCGGCACAGTTAATTGTTCCTAGCACCCTCACAACTCAAGCTTCGTGACTGTATATACTAGACTGTGATATTAGAGTACTTTATTTCTTCTAATCTTTATATACTTTCTTCTAATCGTGTAATAGTCAATTAAATCCCACACGAGTTTTGATTTTTTCTAGATAAATCAAAACCTCTAGTGAGATTACTGTTGATAAGAATGCAGATCCGCCGTCCTTGCACGCAATATTCGTACGATAATGCGAGTTGTCAGTTCCAAGCCGCTGACAATTTGCCTCACTCAGAATATTATCGTGGCATAGAAAAATCTTGGAGTACACTGCTCCGTCGATATAGGAGAAAGCCAATGTTCATCTACTTAGATATAACATGCCGAGCAAGTCCCCTGCAATCGGCAAGCATCATGTTTAGGTAAACCAGCCGTGGTGAGAATGCGACTCGCGAGTACATTGTGGCTCGCAGTGAGAGCTATGCATTTCTCTTGCTTCTAACCTTCCCCAACCCCCACCCTCTCACTCACTGGAGTCAAACTCCGTTCCATTTGTATTTGTCTCTGACCTGCGAGTAGCGTATCATCGCAATGTCTCTCTCGAAACCATGTACCTCTACAAAAAGAAGGTTTCAAATAGGATGGGAGGACGCATTTTTTTGCTGTCAATATGAGGAGAATATTAAATGTATGATTTGTTCACAAGTATTACGAGGAAAACGTCTGTATATCATAAAACGGCATTATACTACATGTCACTCATGAAACATTAAAAGTTAGGTGTTAATAATAATAATAATAATAATAATAATAATAATAATAATAATAATAATAATAATAATAATAATAATAATATCAGCATCATCTCTGTACGTCGAACCTTTTTCAGCAGATGTACGAATAATGCGGTTAGCTCTTCAATTTGAACTCACTGATTTACTATGTGATGTCAAATGAAAGCTAGATGTAAGGACTTGACAAATGTTGAACTTTCAAATCTTTGCCAAAAAATAAATATCCGAAGCTTCGTTCTTTCGCTTGCTCTGTTGAAGCCATGTTCGCTACAACTTACGCTTGTGAAAAATTATTTTCAACAGTGAAAATAGTAAAAACCTAATTTAGATCACGACTGACAGATAAATACCTTCGTGATCAACTACGACTGGCAGTAAGTGACATAATCCCTGATTTTGAAACTTTGTCGCAGAGACATTCTGAAGACAGTTAATTTTAGGTTGTGATATTGTTCATTTATTTTTCATTCCTTTCTTCGTTACACGTACTAAACATTAGTTAGTAGCCTTGTACTGTATAAAATTATATTTAAGCGCTTGACGTAAGGAAAATGAAAATCCGTTAATAAGTCAGACGGTTGCTCCACTTCCCCTTCGGGTGTCCGTCTCCCTCCATAGGTGCTATGCACGTTGCAGGCTACACAGTGGCTCGGCGCACAACTACATATTCGCCACGGCTGAGGTAGAGCATCAAGTCAAGAAAAATTATGGACAGTAAAGAATCGATCGCGACTTTATATTCGAAGAAATGGTCGGCCTAGTAGGCCAACTGTCCCAAATGGGACGAAATCTCACCCTTTATAACCACAGTAACATAAAAGCTGTGTTTTATTTTTGCACAACACTGTACCAATCAAACTCGAGAAACTATTGGCAAGCGGAAATACTTTTAGAGCTTCGTTGAGCCTGTGGCTTGCTGCCACAACCTATTTCCGCCAGTAAATGGGATTGAGAGCTACCATTACTCTTTCGGTTATCTTCTTGTTTTTCCCACCTTCCTCATGTCAGCCGATTCATAACCAAAGACCGGAGCTGTTCTCGTGTTTTCGGAACAACCTTCAGTCTTATCTCCCTTGTACGGTCCACCGCCACGTCCTGCCTGGATTACGAATAACTCCAGATTTCTCTGCGTTTGTACAGCGACGTGCAGCATTGGATTGCAACTTTACATTTCTTTACACATATATACCATTGACAGAGGAAGTGTTACAAATATTTTATTTTATTTTGCTAGTAGGCCTACTTGTAATATAAAATATAGTACACACAGATTAAAAAAATATGGAATGTTTCTTTTTTGTTTTGTTTTGGAACCTACTTGTTTTAAATACTGAACGTAAAGTATCGTCATGTTTAGTGCTTAATGTCCCTGTGAATGGTACACCGGATGTAAGATGTTACGAAACGTTTGAAAAAAAAAATATATTTTTAAAATCTAACATAATATATAAATCCCACAAGGGTAGCTGCTCTTCAGTAAGGGTTGCCAAAAGCCACAGCATACTAAACAAATAAAAATAAAAATAAATATTTGTGTTATGATTGTTATTTTCAAATAGAAGTTACCCTTGGGAAAGTATGTTTATTCAATAATTATTATTAGTCAGATAGAATATAAAGAAATTTAGGTGTGCAGGTAATTACGTAAAATCTGAACAGAATATTTCATGGAAGTCGTGAAAGAGGGTAGCAAACGGTGTTTCCGGTTCTCAACCGTTAATCCAAAGGTATAGTCAGGTTAATATTAAAAATGTTGGTAAAAATAAAATGATAACCCTGTATGTTTTCATGAACCATCGTTTAGGAGATACACGTTTACTGTGTACTGAAATAAGAAGCTATCCATTCATTTTCTAGGTTGCACAATAGAAGCATTTTTACAGTGCCATAAAGTAAGGTCTTTGGCTTAAAAGTTTACGGCTGAAGTAAATGTATGCAATTAATTTTCCACAAATTCTCACAATGTGCTCTTGCCACATTCTATTCGCTTCTGTAATGAGTCTCTAGCCGTATTTCTTGTAAAGCAAACAACAGTTGGAAAACACTTTTGAAGATAAAATATTTTATGACCAATTTCTCTAGAATACGAAAGTTGGGTTCACAACTGAGTCTGAAAGCTGTTGATCTATAAAAGGTAAAGGTATCCCCGTAACATGCCATGAAGGCACTTGGGGGGCATGGAGTTAGAGCCCCATGCTTTCCATGACCTCGGCACTAGAATGAGGTGGTGTGGTCGGCACCACGCTCTGACCGCCTTTTACCCCCGGGAAAGAACCCGGTACTCAATTTTATAGGAGGCTGAGTCTGAGTGAACCTCGGGGCCGTTCTGAAAGTTTGGCAACGAGAAAAAATCCTGTCACCACCTGGGATCGAACCCCGGACCTTCCAGTCCGTAGCCAGCTGCTCTACCAACTGAGCTACCCGCTGTTAATCTATACTAATAACAAATCTGTAGCCGAAATTTTTCTGGTAATTTTCGATTTTCCAAAAATAATTGATCCTAACATATATAATTAACCACCCTGAAACCGAAAATCGCATTTTTGAAAATTTTGTTTGTATGTCTGTCTCTATGTTTGTTACCTTTTCACGCGATAATGGCTGAACCGATTTATATGAAAATTGTAATATAAATTAAGTTCGTTGTAACTTAGATTTTAGGCTATATGGCATTCAAAATACTTTATTTAAAAGGGGGGTTATGAGGGGGCCTGAATTAAATAAATCGAAATATCTCGCTTATTACTGATTTTTGTGAAAAATGTTACATAACAAAAGTTTCTTTAAAAATGATTTCCGATAAGTTGTATTCTTTACAAAATTTTGATAGGACTGATATTTAATGAGATAAATGAGTTTTAAAATTAAAATAACGCCATCTAAGACGGTGCAATGAATTAAGAACAAATGACTTCGTCTATAAGGGGCCTTGGACAACAACAATCGAAAGCTATTAAATATAGCCTATAGAGAATGTTTCTGTGTTTGTATGAAGTAGTATCAGAAGCTAAATTAACCGATTTGTATAATTAATTATTATTTCACTATTGGAAAGTGTAGTTTCTCTAGATGGACCTAATGCTATAATGTTATTACAGTAACGTCTGAGTAAATCGAGGACAGGTATGATTAAAATAGCTTCTTATGCACAGAAAATTTGATAGGCTATTTTGTACATTCGTTTTCTATATTTCTTAAAATAATATTTATGTACACTCATTTTAATCTCAGAGAATTAACGAACAACGAGAGTGTATTGATTTAGTATGCAGTAATAGTACGTTAGCTTAGCAATCCATTAGTTTATAATTCAAATATTAACTATGCTCAATTGAATCGTGTTAAAATACATAAAATATATATGTAATAAATGCAATGCAAAAAAAATTGGGTAATGAGCGAAGCAGATTATCTTGCGCTGTTGTAAACGTTGTTCCCTGGATCAAACGTTCTATTTTAATTATGTAATTACTTTATATTTATTTCTAACAGGTGCAGCGGAGCGCACGGGTACGGCTAGTATTTAATAAGAAACAAAAATACATCTTGGTCGATGAGTCTTCCCTAACTGTTAAATTAATTAGGGGAAAGAACAAATTTTGAGTGTACAAACCACTTATTTCCGATTTTTGAGTGTACATTTTCATGATTAATTGCACAATCGATTCCAAAGCACTTACTTCCGATTTTTTAAATCCAAGATTCTTCGTATGTAATTTACCTATTTCTTCACTGCACTTTCGAAACGGCTCAATTTACATTGGTGTAAATATTTTCATGCCATACAATTCTTGTCCAAAGAAATTTTCATGGAAGCTAATTTCATTCATTCATAGTGTTCTGCCCAAGGGCAGGTCTTTCACTGCAAACCCAACATTCTCCAGTCTTTCCTATTTTCTGCCTTGCTCTTTGTCTCTTCATATGACCCATATATCTTAATTTCGTTATCATCTGATATCTTTCTCCTGCCCCGAACTCTTCTCCCGTTCACCATTCCTTCCAGTGCATCCTTCACTAGGAAGTTTCTTCTCAACCACTGACCCAGCCAATTCCTTTTCCTCTTTCTGATTAGTTTCAGCATCATTCTTTCTTGACTCACTCTTTCCAATACAGTTTCTTATTCTGTCTGTCCATTTCACACGCTCCATCCTTCTCCATATTCACATTTCAAAATATGTTTCTAGTCGCTTCTCTTCACTTCGTCGTAATGTCCATGTTTCTGCCCCCATACAATGCTACACTCCACACAAAGCACTTCACTAGTCTCTTAGAAGCTAATTGATACAAATATATTGTATTAACAGGTTTTGTTAATTTAATGTTCTAACTTCTTTCAGGTTATGTTTTGAAGAAATCAGTGCGTTCCCATTTACTTTTTAACACTGAATCCTAAAATATTTTGTTCATACCTGAAAAATATTGGCATTGGGCTTGGATTGCGATTTACTTCCTTCTATAACTGGTTTAATAGTTAAACCAATGAAGTTTTAGAGGAAGTTAAAATATCTGCTCTTTTCCATAAACACTTGTGTTACATAAATTTTGTAAAGCAATTCGTATTCAGGGTTAGTAAAAAGTCCCGCACCACCTAAATAACTTAAGCATGTAGCTCAGTGACATGGAATTAAGTGTGTGGGGACAGCCGTATACCAAGAACTCAATAATGGTATTAATGAGTACCTCCAACTCTCTTGTTTTAAATGGAATACCCAATATATTTATAGACTTCCGAATAACGCTCATTACGAGCTTTCCAAAAATACCAGCATTAGATACTTCTGTGCAAATTTATTGTTGCTAAATCAAGAACACAGGAAAGTGTAGGTCGAACGAATAAAATACGAGTAAAACGCTTATTTTG
This sequence comes from Periplaneta americana, assembly GCF_040183065.1. NCBI lineage: Eukaryota > Metazoa > Arthropoda > Insecta > Blattodea > Blattidae > Periplaneta > Periplaneta americana. Next base: position 160,970,831 of record NC_091123.1, read on the forward strand.
TTTACTGTGATTTGACTGTCCTTTGTTTATACCCATGGAATACGAGTAAAACGCTTCTTTTGTTTACTGTGGTTTGACTGTCCTTTGTTTAAATCCATGGAATATGAGTAAAACGCTTCTTTTGTTTACTGTGATTTGACTGTCCTTTGTTTATATCCATGGAATACGAGTAAAACGCTTCTTTTGTTTACTGTGATTTGACTGTCCTTTGTTTATATCCATGGAATACCAGTAAAACGCTTCTTTTGTTTACTGTGATTTGACTGTCCTTTGTTTATATCCATGGAATACGAGTAAAACGCTTCTTTTGTTTACTGTGATTTGACTGTCCTTTGTTTATATCCATGGAATACCAGTAAAACGCTTCTTTTGTTTACTGTGATTTGACTGTCCTTTGTTTATATCCATGGAATACGAGTAAAACGCTTCTTTTGTTTACTGTGGTTTGACTGTCCTTTGTTTAAATCCATGGAATATGAGTAAAACGCTTCTTTTGTTTACTGTGATTTGACTGTCCTTTGTTTATATCCATGGAATACGAGTAAAACGCTTCTTTTGTTTACTGTGATTTGACTGTCATTTATTTATATCCATGGAATACCAGTAAAACGCTTCTTTTGTTTACTGTGATTTGACTGTCCTTTGTTTATATCCATGGAATACGAGGAAAACGCTTCTTTTGTTTACTGCGATTTGACAGTCCTTTGTTTATATGCATGGAATACGAGTAAAATGCTTCTTTTGTTTACTGTGATTTGCCTGTCCTTTGTTTATATCCATGGAATACGAGGAAAACGCTTCTTTTGTTTACTGCGATTTGATTGTCCTTTGTTTATATCCATGGAATAGGAGTAAAACGCTTCTTTTGTTTACTGTGATTTGAATGTCCTTTGTTTATATCCAAGGAATACGAGTAAAAAGCTTCTTTTCTTTACTGTGATTTGACTGTCCTTTGTTTATATCCATGGAATACGAGGAAAAGCTTCTTTTGTTTACTGCGATTTGATTGTTTTTTGTTTATATCCATGGAATACGAGTAAAACGCTTGTTTTGTTTACTGTGATTTGACTGTCCTTTGTTTATATCCATGGAATACGAGTAAAACGCTTCTTTTGTTTACTTTGATTTGACGGTCCTTTGTTTATATCCATGGAATACGAGGAAAAGCTTATTTTGTTTACTGTGATTTGACTGTCCTTTATTTATATCCATAGATTACAAGTAAAACGCTGGTTTTGTTTACTGTGATTTCACTGTCCTTTGTTTATATCCATGGAATACGAGTAAAACGCTTCTTTTGTTTACTGCGATTTGACTGTCTTTTGTTTATATCCATGGAATAGGAGTAAAACGCTTCTTTTGTTTACTGTGATTTGACTGTCCTTTGTTTATATCCATGGAATACGAGGAAAACGCTTCTTTTGTTTACTGCGATTTGACAGTCCTTTGTTTATATGCATGGAATACGAGTAAAATGCTTCTTTTGTTTACTGTGATTTGCCTGTCCTTTGTTTATACCCATGGAATACGAGTAAAACGCTTCTTTTGTTTACCGTGATTTGACTGTCCTTTGTTTATATACATGGAATACGAGTAAAACGCTTCTTTTGTTTACCGTGATTTGACTGTCCTTTGTTTATATCCATGGAATACGAGTAAAACGCTTCTTTTGTTTACCGTGATTTGACTGTCCTTTGTTTATATCCATGGAATACGAGTAAAACGCTTGTTTTGTTTACTGCGATTTGACTGTCCTTTGTTTATATCCATGGAATACGAGTAAAACGCTTCTTTTGTTTACTGCGATTTGACTGTCCTTTGTTTATATCTATGGAATACGAGGAAAACGCTTCTTTTGTTTACCATGATTTGACTGTCCTTTGTTTATATCCATGGAATACGAGTAAAACGCTTCTTTTGTTTACTGCGATTTGACTGTCCTTTGTTTATATCCATGGAATACGAGTAAAACGCTTCTTTTGTTTACTGTGATTTGACTGTCCTTTGTTTATATCCATGGAATACGAGTAAAACGCTTCTTTTGCTTACTGTGATTTGATTGTCCTTTGTTTAGATCCATGGAATACGAGTAAAACGCTTCTTTTGTTTACTGTGATTTGACTGTCCTTTGTTTATATCCATGGAATACGAGTAAAACGCTTCTTTTGTTTACTGCGATTTGACTGTCCTTGGTTTATATCCATGGAATACGAGTAAAACGCTTCTTTTGTTTACTGTGATTTGACTGTCCTTTGTTTATATCCATGGAATACGAGTAAAACGCTTCTTTTGTTTACTGCGATTTGACTGTCCTTTGTTTATATCCATGGAATACGAGTAAAACGCTTCTTTTGTTTACTGCGATTTGACTGTCCTTTGTTTATATCCATGGAATACGAGTAAAACGCTTCTTTTGCTTACTGTGATTTGACTGTCCTTTGTTTATATCCATGGAATATGAGGAAAACGCTTCTTTTGTTTACTGTGATTTGACTGTCCTTTGTTTATATCCATGGAATACAAGTAAAACGCTTTTTTTGTTTACTGGAATGCAGGAAGTACGAATGAAACAAGTTCAGTTCACCTGTAGTATGCGTGAATACAGACTGATATGGCGTCTCAGTGAAGATTCTGAATAGGAATCAATAAGGAAACTTCGCAACTAAAGAACAAGTCTGTATTCTCGCAGACACGAGTCCAACCAGACACTTCCGATTCAACCCAACTTATTACGTCTGCCATAGAAGAAATATATTGCTAAAATGTGAGCAAGTTTTAAGCGAAAAGTATGATACCTACGTACATATCCTTTAATAAATCTTGGTATTGACGAGACAAGACAAAAGCTCAGGATAGATCAATTGTTTCGACTTCCCAGAAGACTTTTGTTAATGCTTTTTTAAAAATGAAATTAAGGTTAAAAACAACAATTAATTTGCCTAAACTTTAAGTTTCTATGTAGTGAATGAGCCAAACGCTCTAACAGATTTCGAGTAGTCCTAATTCTACTAAAGTTATTGTAAAAAAATATCATGATATGTATACATATTACAGATCACAATCGATTCTTGTTTATAAAGTTTTTATCGTGATTCGTGTTTGCCTACATCTAACAAGCAAACATTTTGATGAGACGGATCAAAAAGTTATTTTTTTTTTTCCATCATATTAATAATATGAAAATAAGTGCTTATACAAATTTTGGCCACTCGACCGCAATTACGAAGCCATTCAGAAAAAGATTTACCCTGGGGCCGTTTACAGAAAAAAGCACAATTGCATGGAAATATTTATTGAAACAGATACAGCAATTGTTGCGCTATTTGTAAAACTTATCACCCACTGGAATTGAGACATTTGTCATACCATGAGATCAATTTTTGTATCCTTGTGTCGTAGAAGTCAGCCGTCTGAGATCGGAATCAGCATTTGATAGCAGCCTGCACCTTTCTGCCGATCCCATTACATGACAAATGTTTCAATTCCGATGGGGAATATGTTGAAAAATAGCTCAACAATTGCTGTGTATATTCCAATAAATTTTTCCAATGAAATTATGTTTTCTTTCTGTTAACTGCCCTGACGAACTTGCGATCGAGTGGCCTAAATGTGTATAAGCACTTCATTTGACATTATTAACATGATGAAAGAAAAAATTAACTTTTTTATCTGCTCCCATCAGAACGTTTGTTTGTAAGTGATGTAGGCCTATACAGGTTGTCCCATTTATCTTGTGCACCTATTATAACTGTTTTGTTTGAATAGGTATTGGAATTTTTGTTTTTGAGCGTTATATTAGAACGAGGGGCTGACATGAGTGTGGAAATTTAGTGCATGTAACTACATTATGGTACAAGATACACGTGACGTCATCAATTTTCCAAAAATAACTACATACTTTAATCATGTTACGTTGATTACACACATTAAGACGAATTCGAAAATGTATCACAATATCACCTTCCTAATCAATAACAACAACAAAACGAAACAAAATCGGACTGATCGACTTAACACTGCTACTTGTCCAGTCGATCAGTCCTAGTGAAATGGAGGAGCACACGAGAGCAGAATATTTATTTTTATTTTTATTTTATTGGGTTATTTTACGACGCTGCATCAACATCTAGGTTATTTAGCGTCTGAATGAAATGAAGGTGATAATGCCGGTGAAATGAATCCGGGGTCCAGCACCGAAAATTACCCAGCATTTGCTTGTATTGGGTTGAGGGAAAACCTCGGAAAAACTTCAACCACGTAACTTGCCCAGACCGGGATTCGAACCCGGGCCACCTGGTTTCGCGGCCAGACGCGCTGACCGTTACTCCACAGGTGTGGACGAGAGCGGAATAAGCAGACCTGATTTTCGATTACGGATGAGCCAATGGGAACAGTAGACTAGCTCACAGATTGTATCGGGCCAAGTACCCACGTAGGAGAAACGGCACATACCATTTTTCCACGACTGTTCCAAAAGTTAAGGGAAGGAGGGCACGTGGTGCCAAATCACAATTCCATTTCCACACAAATATTTTTGCTTATAACTTTCGACTCAATCATTTCCGGATCAGGGTTCCTTATCTCAAATTGATACATGTGCCCTTCGCCATCATCCCTGAAAGTTTGTAACACCACTTCGGAAACAGCCTGTATAGGGAGCACAATGGGCGAAAGCGTGCCTATGTGTGCAGACTAGAGTTGGGTCGATTCGTGAACGAATCGTTCATTCGAAGGACTAATAATAAAGAATCGTAAGAATCGATTCGTGGTATCAACGAATCGTCGTTCAAAAGAATCGTAACGAATCGTCGTTCAAAAGAATAGTAACGAATTGACATGGTATCGTAATCCACGACTGTATTTACTTGTTTGATGTAACCTGTCAACGGACATTTCCGAACCGTGCCGAATGCTCCCGAGCGAGAGTGAAATCAAAATACTGCATTTGTTAAGTATGAAAAATAATTAACACAAACCTGAAATTTGCATAGTTAAATAGAGGTGTAAGGCAAAAAACGTACTTCATAATAAGGTTCAGTTGATAAATTATAATTTAGAAACATCTTGGGTAATTTTGTAGACTAATGGAGGTCGTGCTGAATGGTTCCAGCCAATGAGAAAGAGACAATCCAATGTCTCGCCTCTTATGCCATCTATGAGAGAGATGTAGAACGTTTTTGTTCTACGCGTGGTTTGCAAAGGAAAGTGTCTTGCGACTATTCAAAAGAATAGTTGGAATCGCAGACTGGGAAGAATCGTGAACTCGTTGACGATTCAAAAGAATAGTTGGAATTGCAGACTGAGAAGAATCGTGAATGAATCGTTAGAATCGATTCGTAATGTATGATTGAATCGTTGGAATCGACTTCTGAAAAAGAATCGTGTTGCCCAATTCTAGTGCACACCCATCCCGGGTTCAGTCCTTGTAAAGCCAAACCAAACTTACAAACGACTCCGGGATTCAGTCGTTCATGCAGTCGACGTCAGTTGGGACTCTGTTTCCACATAATGACGCGATACTCACAGTATGTTCAGCTCTTTAATATATTTAAATTTAAAGCATGGATATTAAGGATGATTTGTGTAATGACTTAGCGGCAATTGCGGTGAATTTAACGACACACGAAGTGATGCGGTGCACAAACAACTTGCAGGCCTCGTGGGTCTGGCAAGATAAGTTATGCTATTGCGTCCAAGATCGTGTTGCCAGTTTATCGCTAGCAGACGACATTCTGCACGGGAAATTCCAGTGGAGTGATTCGTACTCCTCCTATTGATGTAGTGCATCAACTACGGTTAATAAGGTCAATGAATATTATGGACAGTAAAACATCGATCATACGGAAATGGGTATTTAAGAGTTGTTAATTCATTAAAAAATGAATCTGATACAACGTTAATACAGATTAATTTTATTTCCTAGAACATATCTACCTAAAAATAAATAAATAAATAAATAAATAAATAAATAAATAAATAAATAAATAAATAAATAAATAAATAAATAAATAAATAAATAAGTAAATAAATAAATAAACAGATGAATGAATGAATGAATGAATAAATAAATGAATGAATGAATAAATGAATGAATAAATAATTAAATAAATAAATAAATAAATGAATAAATAAATAAATGAATAAATAAATTAATAAATGAATGAATAAATAAATAAATAAATAAATAAATAAATAAATAAATAAATAAATAAATAAGTAGTCAGACAGACAGATAGACAGATAATTACATAGATTGCTAACTAGTAATGTAATAATAATAATAATAATAATAATAATAATAATAGGTAGATAGATAGATAGATAGATAGATAGATAGATAGATAGATAGATAGATAGATAGATAGATAGATAGATAGATAGATAGATAGATAGATAGATAGATAGATAGATAGATAGATAGATAGATAGATAGATAGATAGATAGATAGATAGATAGATAGATAGATAGATAGATAGATAGATAGATAGATAGATAGATAGATAGATAGATAGATAGATAGATAGATAGATAGATAGATAGATAGATTAGATTAGAGAAATAGACAGACAGACAGACAGACAGACAGACAGGCAGGCAGGCAGGCAGGCAGGCAGGCAGGCAGGCAGGCAGGCAGGCAGGCAGATAGACAGACAGACAGACAGATAGATAGATAGATGAATTTAATGTCATTCAGCGATTTACAGCCATAGACAACGTCAGATATATATATATATATATATATATATATATATATATATATATATATATATATATAATACATGGCTAGTACAATATGAATAAATGTAAGAATAAAAAAAATAAATATACGGTCACCAGGTAATCACAAACACAGGTTAAAAGTTTTAAAAGAAATAGTATAAAACCAGGTTAAATTGTACAGATTTGTCAAATACATAAGGTTAAAACAAATAGTATCTAAAACGTAATATTGCTAAAATCATTGACACTGTAGATTGGATTTGTGCCATCAAAGTCCTTCTCACCATCCTTCTGAAAGTAAAATATGACGTGTTTCTTATATGCAATGGTAAAGAATTATAAAGTTTATAAGATATGGAAATAAAACTATTGCTTGTGGTACTATATTTGTACTTGGTGAAATATATGTCAAGTCTGGAACGGGTAGGATAATTATGAATGGGTGAACAAGTAGGAAGATTATGCACATTATGCTTAACATACAGAAGGCAATCGAGAATAAACATTGACGGCAACGTAAGTATTCCTAGTTGTACAAAAAGTGGTTTACAATGAGTTCTAGAAGAGACACCACAAATAATTCTCACTGCTCTCTTTTGAAGGATAAACAACTTAGAAACCCAAATAATAATAATGATAATAATGATAATAATAATAATAATAATAATAATAATAATAATAATAACAATAATAATAGTAATAGTCCACATCTGCGGAGTGGGGGACAGAGGCTAATTGGAATTCCCGGTCTCTGATCGGGTCAAAAACCCTGATATAACTGATATTTAACCCTTGTTGTGAATTTAGGTGAAATCCGTAGGGCCTAATTAGTCAAATCCACTCTCTTCGCCTCCACGTTGGAGCCCCCTGGGATCTTTTTAAGGCGCAAAAGATAGAGTAGTGTGCGAAAAGCAAGGCAAGCTGTCGTATTTATCTATCCCAAGAAAACCTGCAAACATGGAAATAAGCATCTTCTGCGGATCTCTGGAAAAAGAACTAAGGAAGAGACTAGTGAAGTACTTTGTACGGAGTATGGCATTGTATGGGGCAGAACCATGGAGATTACGGCGAAGTGAAGAGAAGCGAATAGAAGCATTTGAAATGTGGACATGGAGAAGAATAGAACGTGTGAAGTGGACAGACAGAATAAGAAATGAAGCTGTGTTGGAAAGAGTGGGTGAAGAAAGAGTCATGCTGAAACTGATCAGGAAGAGAAAAAGGAATTGGTTGGGGCACTGGCGAGAAGAAACTGCCTACTGAAGGATGCACTGGAAGGAATGGTGAACGGGAGAAGAGTTCGGTGTAGAATAAGATACCAGTTGATAGACATTAAGATATATGGACATGGATGGGCAACTCGTGTTCACAAAGTGGTAAAAAAACCTTGAAAGAGAGAAAGACAGACGGAGCCAGCCGCAGCAGTTACAAGTTGTTTGTAGTTTCCCTCCAAAAGCAGTTCACTGCAACGGTGCGCTCTGGAGGCTCATGCAGGAGGTCGTGATTTGAATTTCAGAATGACGCAAGGTACAATAATTATAGTAATTTTAGACAGGCTATACCTAAACACACATAACAAAATTATATTATTTCCTAGCTTTGTAAATTAGTTTAGTACTGGAAACACAAACTGAATACAACCTTTTCAAGATTCAACGAACATAACTGCAACACTAATTATTTATTATTACACTATTTGCTAATATTTCTTATTATAAGTCTCATTTGAAACGTAGAACGCGAGAATTTTCAAGTCCTTATACATTAAAGAGTATTCCTCTGTTCTCAGAAAGGTAATAGTTGTATTCGCAATCACAAATTCAAGGAAGTATTTTTCACATGTCACGGCAGATGAAATAAACTTACTTCTAAGCTCTTTCTGTACATTGGGACCTTTTACACTTCTTTCTTGTATTAAACTCTGACTCAAGTATATACAGTATATATGGAACCAAGGAGTATATTTGGAAATTCTGACTTAGGCAGCATTAAGAACAGTTCGATCTTTACTAAAACCTTCACTGTGTTTATTTGTAACATAAAATCTACAGTGCTTGGGAAAAGTGGCATAAGTCAGTTTTCACAAACATTTTTTATTGATTTATTGACAACTTACGGAACATCTGCTCGCTTGGGAAAAGAGACGTAAGTATTTCTCCCATTACAATAATTCATACAGAAGAAAATAAAATCGACATTAACCAGTGTGAAGAGAGTTTTTTCCTTCTCCTGTAAAATTAACATTTTTGATTTGTGCCACTTTTCCCGAGCACTACAAAAATGTCATGCGTAAGAAAGTGTAATAGAACGTAATACAAGCTTTACCTCCCTTCTTAATAAAAAAATCTTTCTCTATCGACTCATCATTAAAGGGAAATGATCTGGGGATTATATATTTTTTTACTTAAAACGAGCCGCCACTTACTGCAGACGCGAGCAAACTTGTATACAGACACTACAGTACAGAGCCCGTTCTACCTGCACTGAGGTTGTGTTCACACTTCGAGAGCACGAGTTGCCCACCCATGTATATGGATCATATGAGGAAACAAAGAAGAAGGCAGAAAATAGGAAAGATTGGAGAGAGCTGGGTTTGCAGTGAAAGACCTGCCCTTGGGCAGTACACTGAATGAAATGAATGAATTTAACGACGTTGTATCAACTACTAGGTCATTTACTGTCGATGGGATTGGTGATAAGGAGATGGTATTTCATGAGATGAGGTCGAAGTTTCGCCATAGATTACTTGACATTCACCTTACGATTGGCGAAAACTACGTAATTAGTGCAAGCGAGAATCGAACCCTGCCCGAGCGCAACTCTGGATCGGCAGGGTAGCGCCTTAACCGACTGAGCTACGCCGGTGGCAGTTATATCAAATCTGAGTGGCTCTACTTTGAAATAAAATCAGTCCCGTTTACATCATCAGGTCTGGCAGGAATCAGAACTCGGAATCTCTGTGATCCATCAACTGCAGTACGACCACAGTCTAGTATATACAGTCACGAAGCTCAATACGTAGTAAATATGCAAACATTAGATCAGGTATGCTCATTCTCTGACTCCCGATTACGTTCTGTAATCACAGCCTTCCAATGTAGAGCGTGCTGTTCCCCGTTCGAAGCTCGACGGATGACTGCAGAAGGCAGTTCAAGTACTTAGTAAACGCACGAACAGTGCGGGACAAGACACAGTTAAAAACCTTCTGTAAGCAAACGATCATTCCGTACAGTGTGGGAGGAAGACTATTTCTGTTTTACGTTCGGTGAAAACGGAAAGTGATTACTATATTGTAAGGTACTGTCAGGAATACTACTGAGCAACATAAAACTACATTATAGGCTCTGCTACCCAGAACATGCCGAAGTGACAGAGAAGCTGTTTTCTGTAATATAGCCTATTTTCATATACCAACATTATTATTATTATTATTATTATTATTATTATTATTATTATTATTATTATTATTATTATTATTATTTTATTAGACCTATTATTATTACTATTATTATTGTTATTGTGGTGATTTTATTCCAGCAGAAATAGATATTTTAATAAATAATTTTTCAGGGATGCAACGTGCACTACAGCTTCAAGAATTGAAAGCAATTCGTGAAAGGCCAAACATTGAAGAGAGTCTAATAATTCAGAGTCTATATTTTGGAGCAAGTTAACCTATGTAGTATGTTGGGAATTAGCTAAGACACTAAAACCCTTCACGGATGGTGAACTTGTAAAGAGATGTATGGTGCCAGAACAAAACATAGTTAATTATGTCTCTGTACTGCAACAGTTCAAATGTGAATTCACAGAACATAGTTTTAGTGATTTTAGACGTATGGAGAGTGATATTAGTATTTTTGTCAATCTTTTCATAAATTTAGTACAATCCGTGAGAGTGCAATTCCAGGACGAGTTAATTGATTTACTAAGTAACGTAGAATCCAGAACTAAATGCAGAGAATATGACTTGACAAGCACAGAATTATTTAAAAAATGAACAAAACTAAATATTACAAGATGAGCTTATTCGTTGCCACTATGTTAGCTACCTTCGCCTCGACATATGTGTGCGAACAATTATTTTCGAGAATAAAGGTTGCTAAATCCAAACATAGGTACCGATTAACAGATGGGCATCTTTAGCGCATTGCAGTAAATTCGTTGGAAATAGATTCCCGATTACTTGCAGAAAAGAATGCAGATGTTGAATAGACCGCAAAGTAGACTATATGGTGGAATATGAAAATGTTATTATCTATGATATTATTATATCATAACCATATTAAATATAATAAATAATGTAATAACTGAATATTGCAGTGTGTACTCTTTCCGTTTTCAAATTCAGTTTATTATCCGTATTTGTAAGAGTGTAAGAACTATGCCACGGGCGGTGCTGCAATGTAGTTGCGGAGCCCAGTCCGTACACAGTGTGTGTTATGCAGTGCAGCATCATCCGTGTAATCGGGGCTTTTACAATTTTGAGCATACCTGCATTAGATAGTTGCTCACCACTAGGATCGCTAATATCGCCTCATTACAGACAATGCGAAATAGTACTTGCACAGTCTATTGTTTCTAGCACCCTCAAAACTCAAGCTTCGTGACTTATATAGTAGTCTGTGGTACGACTAAGCCGATAGTAACACGAATCACCAATTAGTTCAAACAGTTACGTGTCTGGACGGTAGCTGTGGTTAGAAGACGACAGTGACGTCATGTTACGTATGCGAATATCGCTGTTTTATTGGCTCATTCACGTATAGCAGGCAAAGGGAGGAATCACTTGAATTCCAAAGCTGACAAAGAACGCGGCTCGTTGTTGCAGCCGTCGGAATCCACTCCAGGTGGCCAGCCACAAGCTCACTCGCAGCTCAGCGGACCTTCCAGCTGCTGCAGTCCGTGCGTGACGGATCGCGAATTAGTTCAGTTTGCAGCGGCATCGAGACTTAGTGGAAGTGTGATTGTTTTGTTGCTGTTGTGTATTGTGTTTTGTTTCTTGTGTGAAGTTTCCGGTTAAGGCCGGCGATGGGCATCCAAAAAACCCGCCTGCTGTGTGTAATCAACATGATGCCACTCATCGCCATGCTCTTATTACTGGGTGAGTTATGACAGAGTATTTATATCACACGTCGCTTTTCGTTGCGCTTTAAATAAATGTTATTTGTGATCTTAAGTGTGGGTCTTCCACACTGAATTCTGTGCTGATAGCTAAGATGAAGTTTAGCGGCTCGCAAAAGTTAAATACAGCTGTGTACGCGACATTAGTTACGTAGAGAAGGCGGGAAGGTAGAAATTCCATGATTTTCTTGATGTTGACACCAAACTATTACACTTTTATTACGTCATACTGGGTCTACTTTTGACCAATAAAACGGTACGAAAGGATGTGTTTCAACCAATAATGGCTATTTATCGCTATAATTTTATCATTTCCCTAGCATTTGTTTATTTCTCTCACTTCCTTAGCATTTTTTTTGGTCAAGTTTCGGTCTCCTACGGCCACTTCCAATGGACACCTAACGAATATTCACACGTTTATTAATGGGATTGTGGCGCTGGAAATCAATTTAGAACACATTTCAATTTTTATTGTACAATATAAATGCAATTACCACTAAAATGACACAATAATTCTAGCAGATAACACAGAAACAACTTTGGAATAGTAATATGCGTTACAAGAGCGGTATGTTGACGCTTTCATGTTCGAGGAAAAGATTGAAAAAGCGAAACGTAGTTGAGCTTTTTTTAATTTCCGAGAACATGAAAACAAACATACCGCTCGTGTATCGTAAATTATTTTGTGCGAAGATCGTTTATTACATACCGGAAAGAGGATTTTCTAATTAGTTGCAATGAAATCTCCATCTTGGTTTCTGTTTAATGACGGCAACTTTGGAATACCAAAATATCCATCTTCAACATTGTTGCTATAAAATGTTTTCTGTGTTTACTATACTCCAGCAGGCCGTGATATACGTCTGTCTTCCCCCCCCCCCCCCCAATCTATAAATGCGAACTTAAAGTAAACGGCAAGATTATGTAATGATTTATTTTTTAATTTTAATATTTTAACAATATTATTTATATAACATATTGCAGTAATAACATCGGCAGCTTGTTGATTTTTTCACGGCTTCCTTAATGTTACTTGTATCAGGAATGCAATAAATTTGTGGAGTAGTAGACTTTACTTAATTTTTGCAAATATTTAAAAACAATTATTAACAGTGCAATTTAGGTGAAATTGCAGTGGTAAGTTTCCAATTTATAATTATTACTATGTTAAACGTCTCTAAAAATAATATGTTAAAAGCCTAAAGCAGTAAAATGAATGTCGCGCTTAAGCGGTAAGAAGAGGGAAATTGTTATGTGTGTTACGTTGGGAATACTGAATGTGGTATTTCACACTTACCGCGTATTGGTTTTGTGCGGAATGCAAGCAAATACGCACGATCTCGCACAAACGTAATTAACAGAGTCGCAGTTTCACTTCACTTCCACTAGATGACTCTTGAGTTCCAGCAGACGCGACAACATCGGCAAACGAAATGAAACTGTGAGGAATGTTACAACAGATGTGCTAAACGTTAGGAATGTTACAATACTATGTGTGTAGCACGTTAGGTTAGGTTAGGTTAGGTTTTTATTTTTTATTTTATTGGGTTATTTTACGACGCTGTATCAACATCTAGGTTATTTAGCGTCTGAATGATATGAAGGTGATAATGCCGGTGAAATGAGTTCGGGGTCCAATATTTGCTCGTATTGGATTGAGGGAAAACCCCGGAAAAACCTCAACCAGGTAACTTGCCCCGAGAGGGATTCGAACCCGGGCCACCTGGTTTCGCAGCCAGATGCGCTGACCGTTACTCCACAGGTGTGGACGATTAGGTTTTGTTAGGTGTGTAAGATAATATGAATGGTTACCACAGTTGGCGACACTGCAATCATTCTCCCACTCCCCCTCAAATAACGTCACAACGACGGAATATGGCCGCCTTCTTCCTCCAAGTACGACGATTTTCCTATATAAGTAAGACCTATTTAGGGCGGGTCCACAGCTCTCCCAGTGATCACATCGAGTTCCTACTACTCCACACTACAAAACTAAGGTATTTTCAGTGTTTGTTTTTAATTCCCAATACTGGCAATACATGACTGAAGCTTCACCCTTTTTTTTCCAACATTTCAAACTGCAAATTCTTTACGGTACTATAAAACATGCTTTGCGATCGTCATTTGTTTACCGCATGGACAGTAAACTGAAAATTGCGGCTCCGTACAAACGTTTTGGTGAAGCTAACATTAGTGAAATAGAATTTCAGTAAGTCAATTAATGCATATTTTATTGTATTAGAATACTATATTTCTTCTAATCTTTATATACTTTCTTCTGTTTTTATTACCTCCGTCTCATTTGTTTCTTTGTTTGCCAACATTTCAAATTGCAAATTTTTTACAGTACTCTAAAACATGGTTTGCGATCGTCATTTGTTTACCGCATAGATAGTTAACTGAAAATGGCGGCTCCGGTCAAATTTCGGGGAAGCTAACTTTAGTGAAATAGAATTTTAGTAAGTCAATTAATATTTTATTGTATTAGAGTACTATATTTCTTCTAATCTTTATATACTTTCCTACCGTTGCTTCTCAAGAAGAATTTAGTGCAGTCGCTCTTGATGCCCCATTTTGATTACTGTGATACTCTCTACACTGACCGTAACATGAGACTGACAGACAGACTACAGCGTGTTCATAATGCATGTGTTCGATTTATTTGCAACGTCCGTAGATCTGACCGTATCACACCTTCACTAAATATGCTGTCCTGGGCCCGTTTCAAAGTGCCAAGAACTATTCACTCTCTCACTTTACTCTTCATCAAACCTCTAACCCTAACTACTTAGCTTCTCGTTTTCAACATTTGTCCTCATATCACGAAATAGATATTCGCTCACAACACCATATCACACTCTCCATTCCTAAACACAGAACATCCTTCTACTCTTCATCTTTCACCGTCTCTGCAGCTCATCTCTGGAATTCTCTACCACAACATGTCAGAGACGGTTTGACATTGTGTAGTTTCAAAAATAAATTAAAATTGCACTTTTTCAATTCAGATTCCTTTCAGATATAAGCACTTTTCTCTGCCATAGTTTTGTAAAAATATAGGCTATATATCTCTTTCCTTCCTTTGCCCTTTTTGTTGTCTTTATTAGCCGATGAATTTATTATCATAGCCTTTCTATTGTGAATTTTATTTAATTTTCTTATTTCTTTTCTTTTTCATTATTATTTTATTACATTCCATTTTGTTATATTCTTCCTTACGTTTTCCATACTAACCATTTGTACTAAATGAGTTGTTTTTACTATATTCCAATGTATTTTACTTTATTTTTTTCTATTATGGTATTATTTTCATGTTGTTTAGTGTCGATTTTATTATGCTATTATTATTATTATTATTATTATTTTTTTTTGTAATATGTTAGTATTCTGTTCTTTAACTTTTTGTTAAATTTTAACTGCTTGTATACTTTGTGACCAGGTAGAGTGTAAGAGAAGGCCCTATGGCCTTAACTCTGCCAGTATAAATAAAGAATTATTGTTATTATTATTATTATTATTATTATTATTATTATTATTATTATTATTATTATTATTATTATTTTCTTCTAATCGTGTAATAGTCAATTGAATCCCACTCGAGTTTTCATTTTCTGTAGACTATTACACTCTTACTACGTCACACTACTTTTGACCAATAAAACGGTACGAAAGGACGTATTTCAACCAATCATGGCTGCTTATCGCACAATTTTATCGCGTCCCTAGCATTTGTTTAATTTTATCGCGTCCCTAGCATTTGTTTCTTTGTTTGCCAACATTTGAAACTGCGCTGGTCTGGACGTCAAAAAAAATTATATATATATATATATATATATATATATATATATATATATAATTACAAACCACTCCAGTCGATGCACAGCACTTTCAAATATGACTCGCATTGGCATTCAAGAACAAGAGTCCACACCTGTGGAGTAACGGTCAACGAGTCTGGCTGTGAAACCAGGTGGCCCGGGTTCGAATCCCGGTCGGGGCAAGTTACCTGGTTGAGGTTTTTTCCGGGGTTTTTCCTCAACCCAATACGAGCAAATGCTGGGTAACTTTCGGTGCTGGACCCCGGACTCATTTCACCGGCATTATCACCTTCATATCATTCAGACGCTAAATAACCTAGATGTTGATACAGCGTCGTAAAATAACCCTATAAAAAAAAAAGAACAAGAATTAATAAAAATCACTGATCATAGCTATGCATCTTCTGAAATCCGATTTACAAATAAATGAAGAGCACCATTCGGAAATCCTGAATAAGTTGAATGCACCATGTAGGCCTAAATCAACGAGTTCCACTTCTATTACGCGCACGTCCAATATAACATCAATTGAACCACCAACCACATTCAAATTTGAAAATTGTACATTCAATAATTATTCCTTTTAAAATTATTCATGTTTATTTTTTATGTCATCGTCGTTAATTAAAACTTTTCTAACACTTGTATATATTAGTTAGGTTATGTTATAGCTTCTGCTATATGATATTAAGGATAGTCACGTATTAGAGATTGTTTAATATTAAGATTTATTGAAAATCATCTGTCAAGTGACGTTGATTACTGGGATTCGGATAATTGAAGTGGAATGTTGCATTTTAATAAAAATGAAACTGAATCAACAAAGCCTTCTTGACTAGTAACATTGCCATCGTGTATAATAGATGGAGAACTTCTCGACGAGAAGGCATTGCTCACTACTGCCATCTATCATGCATCTAGCGTAATATTTGTAATGTTGAGATGATACAATAATACATTTGAAGACAGTTGTATTTTCGTAAGTCAATTAATATTTTATTGTATTGGAGTACTTCGTTACTTCTAATCTTTATATACTTTCTTCTAATCGTGTAATAGTCAATTAAATCCCACTCGAGTTTTGATTTTCTCTAGATAAATCAAAACGTCTAGTGAGGTTACTGTTGATAAATCAAAACCTTTAGTGAGATTACTCTTGAAAAAAAAATGCACGGTACAGTGTTTAAATCCTATCAATAAAATCAACTTCCAAAGAGAGTAAATAACGTAGATACTGAATAATACCTAGTACATACCATAGTATTATCATTTTTATTTCAATACAACCCGATAGGAGGAGCCAGGCGGTGTTGACGATGACGTTGAACTTACGTTGGACAAAGAAAAAAAATGAATAAAGAATTTAAAAAATAGTTTTATAGAAGTGAAAAAAAAATATTTTTACCATTTTTTTGACATTCCGGGACAAATATAACTCGACACAGAACACACCATTAAAATCTAGAACAATCCTTGGAAATCCAGGACATCTGGCAACCGTGGTCGGGACTCGGTTTCGCAGAATTCATAGTGGCAGCATTTTGTACCACTTGAGCTAAAGGCTGGAGATGCATGCTATAATTGTCGAAGGGAGACGTCGAGGTGGGCCGCCGGCTTGACCTCACTGACTTGTCAATTAAAAATAAATGCTGTAATGAGGCGACGCTCACACAGACTTGAGTACTGCCGAACTTACATAGCACAAGACTCGATCGTTGTGCAGGACGTGGTATTCAAGAGGGAACGGATATCTTCAAGGTCATTCAGATTTTGACACAGCGGTCCTGTAGAGGAATTTATCCCAACACTTCTACTATTTATTTACATATCATTTCACAGTTATTCAGCATATAATATCTTTTATAGGCCTACTGAATCTCTTCTGTAGTTAAAATAAGCTTTAAATAATTATTTATGTAACTAATAATAATACTAATAATAATAATAATAATAATAATAATAATAAGTAATGATAATAATAATAAACAGTAATTTCTTTATTTAGAATATTAACGTGTAAAACAACAGTGGAAGGCCAATTACAGTTTAGCACAAGATACAAAACAAAACAAAACAAAACAAAACAGAAGAAATGATGATGAGAATGAATGATAGAAATTGTAGTGAGATGGATAATAATAATAATAATAATAATAATAATAATAATAATAATAATAATAATAATAATAAGTAATGATAATAATAATAAACAGTAATTTCTTTATTTAGAATATTAACGTGTAAAACAACAGTGGAAGGCCAATTACAGTTTAGCACAAGATACAAAACAAAACAAAACAAAACAAAACAAAACAGAAGAAATGATGATGAGAATGAATGATAGAAATTGTAGTGAGATGGATAATAATAATAATAATAATAATAATAATAATAATAATAATAAGTAATGATAATAATAATAAACAGTAATTTTTTATTTAGAATATTAACGTGTAAAACAACAGTGGAAGGCCAATTACAGTTTAGCACAAGATACAAAACAAAACAAAACAAAACAAAACAGAAGAAATGATGATGAGAATGAATGATAGAAATTGTAGTGAGATGGATAATAATAGTAATAATAATAATAATAATAATAATAATAATAATAATAATAATAATAAACAGTAATGATAATAATTCCATCCATCCACCCTACCCCACCCACCCACCCACCCACCCAGCCACCCATCCATCCATCCATCCATCCATCCATCCATCCATCCATCCATCCATCCATCCATCCATCCATCCATCCATCCATCCATCCATCCATCTATCTATCTATCTATCTATCTATCTATCTATCTATCTATCTATCTATCTATCTATCTATCTATCTATCTATCTATCTATCTATCTATCTATCTATCTATCTATCTATCTATCTATCTATCTATCTATCTATCTATCTATCTATCTATCTATCTATCTATCTATCTATCTATAATATTAACGTGCAAAACAACAGCACAAGGCGAATTACAGTTTAGCACAAGGCACAAAACAAAACAGCAGAAATGATGATGAGAATGAATTATAGAAATGGCAGTGAGATGGAATACAATCAATATAATAGTCATCATTAACCTTTGACCAAATGCAACAAAATAAATAGCGATATCTGATAATAAAACAAGTAAGGATATATCATGATAAACTCAAAAGTGTATACTACACATTAAATGGATCCAAGCTTAATCCTTACGATGTCTATGATCTCACGGAAGTGTGCAACAAATCAAATTTAATCTCTGAGGAATATGTAACGGAAACTAACATATAGGTACTTTCGCAGAACTAATAAACATATTGAGCTATTTTCCGCTTTTGCTATACATCTAATTCCTCATAATTGAAGACCTCTTCGGAATAAGGATGCAGCCAATAAAACTACAGGGTGTAAGGGGTATAAGTGCCATTTTTTAAACTGATCATTAATCATGTCATAAGGAAGAAAAAAATGTCCTTACAATTTTTTTCTAATTGAAATATTTAACCAATTATTAAATTTACAATGTTAGACGTTTTGCAACGTTGCTCAAGCGGGTACAGACATACCGGTACAAAACAGATGCTCTGTTCTAATGCAGGAGCGAACTATGACAATACTGTTGTTTACATAAAACGAGCAGTTGAAATATTTTCTTCAAACGTTCAAGAAGTTTACTGAGCAGTAAAACAGTTGAAAGACACTCAGAAACAAAATACAGTAAATTAATTTATGTTGCACCATTGTAACAGTAACAAATATAAATTACACTCGGGAGAAAATTAAACGCAGAATAAATATGGGAAATGCGTGTTATTATTCGGTTGAGAAGCTCTTATCATCCAGTCTGCTGCCCAAAAATCTGAAAGTTAGAATTTATAAAACAGTTCTATTACCGGTTCTTCTGTATGGTTGTGAAACTTGGACTCTCACTCTGAGAGAGGAACATAGGTTAAGGGTGTTTGAGAATAAGGTGCTTAGAAATATATTTGGGGTTAAGCGGGATGAAGTTACAGGAGAATGGGGAAAGTTACACAACACAGAACTGCACGCATTGTATTCTTCACCTAACATAATTAGGAACTTAAAATCCAGACGTTTGAGATGGGCAGGGCATGTAGCACGTATGGGCGAATCCAGAAATGCATATAGAGTGTTAGTTGGGAGACCGGAGGGGAAAAAGACCTTTAGGGAGGCCGAGACGTAGATGGGAGGATAATATTAAAATGTATTTGAGGGAGGTGGGGTGTGATGATAGAGACTGGATTAATCTTGCACAGGATAGGGACTAATGGCGGGCTTATGTGAGGGCGGCAATGAACCTTCGGGTTCCTTAAAAGCCATTTGTAAGTAAGTAAGTATGTTGCACCATTGTATTGAATTTTACCTAAATTATAGGCCTACTGTATTTTATATGAATAAAAGGTCGTGAAACGAATTAATCTGAGTTTGCATTGCCTTTTATGGAGAAAACCGCTTTGATATGCGAGAGTTTTGGATTAAGACCACGTTCTCGAAACGAATTACGCTCGTAATCCAAGGTTTTACTGTATTCAATTAAACGAAAGTAACATTACGAATAATATAAAATATCATATTTGATTTTGTACACCAGTTCGTCAACCAGGGTGCTATTCATAGACATTTCGCAGCACGCCCTACGAGCGTACTAAGCTAGCCCTGGCTATCCACTGGTTACTAGTACAGAATTCAAATCGCTAACACTGGTTTATGAATACGAAAAACGCTGATAATCCACCGGAAGCCCGCGCTAAAAATGTCTATCAATACGGCCCCCAAAGTTTGTGACGTCCAGTAACTCCTCTGAGATGACTAAAACTTTTGACGTCACTCACTGTTAAAAACCTCAGCCATCACGGCCTACTGCAAAAGGAATCTGAAAAGAGACTTGTATCCCAAGGTGACGTTAAATCGTCAAGTATGCGGTGCTTTACAGAAGACAAGTGCCTTGTAGTTTATATCGTCTCGTACCGTGTAGAAATACGAGGTCTTGCCACTTATCGTAAAAAGGAAATTTCACTGCGACAGAGAATCGACTTGAAATTCTGACGACTACCTAACATTACATAAATGGAGCGAGGGACGCACGTGGAATCGTAAACAATTGAAGTCCACACATATCTACTGACAATTGCACACTTTATTCTTATTTCTAATTCATTAGTTAATGTATTGTTAAAAGTCAGGGATTTAAAGAAGCAAAAAACATTAGCAACGCCTACTTTCTTATTCGACATTGAGGATTCGGATATTTTCTGTTTATGTAAGAGTGGAAAGTAAGAGGAATATTTTATTTAACGGTGAACTAGACTGCAGAAAATGCTCATTATCGAAATTAAATTGGGAAGGGGAGGGGGTAAATGGCCGACAAATCTTGCTTGGAGACGTAAATCTAGAACTAGTTCCTTAAAAACCGTAAGTAAGTAATATTTATTTATTTATTTGTTTGAAGAAACGTTTCGATTATCCAACTCAATTAATTTATTCTGAATTTAATGTATTTAATATTGAACAAATTTATAAGTATACGCTGTTAAAATTTTATCATAAAAATCGTAATAAGTTTGTATTACAGACACACAATTATGACACAAGACGAAATATTAATTCAACATTAGTAGAACCTAAATGTCTCACATCTGCTGGTCTAAAGCATAGCATAAATTTTGGCCCTCGGTTGTACAATGCTTTAACTAAATTACACCCAGAACTTCTAACATGTAACCCACTAACATATAACAAGAAAATTAGAAACGTGTTAATATCTTCAATTTGATTAAATAAATTTATAGCATATGTGTATGAATTAATCAACCTATATTATATTTGTATTCTAAAATTTTGAAATATATATTAGTCCTACTTTTCACGTGCGATATTATTCTTCTCTAGTGTTAATATTATATTATATAATTCCATTGCCGCTGTAATTATATTTTAGTTCCTATTTTATTTTACTTATTAATTTTTATTATTATTATTTTTTTTATTTTAATATTATATCTGAACTGCGACCGAGCACGAGGCTGCTCATTCGGTCTCAAATTTTGTTAATACTACTGTATCTTCTTTTTACATTGCTTGTATTATTTTATTTCTATTTCTCTTCTTTGTTTTGTAATTATATTCTTTATTCTGTATATTCTTTATTTATTTATTTATTTATTTATTTATTTCATTAATCTTTGTTCACGTCATGGCGGATTAGATGTGTTCCAGTTCATAATCCGCCATCACTCTCTATACAAATATTACAAAAACTAATACATATGTAACCTAAAAGTATACACCATAACAACAACAACAATAATAATAATAACAATAATAATAATAATAACTAATAATAAGTATAGCGGATGACGTGAATATGTTAGGAGAAAATCCACAAACGATTAGGGAAAACACGGGAATTTTATTGGAAGCAAGTAAAGAGATAGGTTTGGAAGTAAATCCCGAAAAGACAAAGTAATGTCTCGTGACGGGAATATTGTACGAAATGGAAATATAAAAATTGGAAATTTTGAAGAGGTGGAGAAGTTCAAATAGCCTATTTTGGAGCAACAGTAACAAATATAAATGATAGTCAGGAGGAAATTAAACACAGAATAAATATGGGAAATGCGTGTTATTATTCGGTTGAAAAGCTTTTATCATCCAATTTGCTGTCAAAAAATCTGAAAGTTAGAATTTATAAAACAGTTCTATTACCGGTTGTTTTTATGGTTGTGAAACTTGGACTCTCACTTTGAGAGAGGAACATAGGTTAAAGGTGTTTGAGAATAAGGTGTTTAGGAAAATATTTGGGGCTAAGAAGGATGAAGTTACAGGAGAATGGAGAAAGTTGCGCAACACAGAACTGGACGCATTGTATTCTTCACCTGACATAATTAGGAACATTAAATCCAGACGTTTGAGATGGGCAGGGCATGTAGCACGTATGGGCGAATCCAGAAATACAAATATAATGTTAGCTGGGAGGTCGGAGGGAAAAAGACCTTTAGGGAGGCCGAGACATAGATGGGAAGATAATATTAAAATGGATTTGAGGGAGGTGGGATATGACGATAGAGAATGGATTAATTTCGTAGGTTATTTTACGACGCTTTATCAACAGCTTTGGTTATTTAGCGTCTGAATGAGATGAAGGTGATAATGCCGGTGAAATGAATCCGGGGTCCAACACCGAAAGTTACCCAGCATTTGTTCATATTGGGTTGAGGGAAAACCCCGGAAAAAACCTCAACCAGGTAACTTGTCCCGACCGGGAATCGAACCCGGGCCACCTGGTTTCGCGGCTAGACGTGCTAACCGTTACTCCACAGGCGTGGACTCGAAAATGTTAGCCGGTATGTGGAGGCAATCAGATATCGCAAGGACCTGACATTATTTTCTCCTTAGATGTCGCGAATTCTTGCTAAAAGTTACGAAAAGGACAGGAAGTGGGGGGACCTTCCTTCATGTGGTATCTCCTCCTCTTATCGAACCTGAAGTTCGCCGTAGTAATCAACCGTGACATGGGTTAAGGGGAGCGGGAATGTGGGTTCTTTCCTTAAAGGCAGGTGTGTAATGGAATTGCTTAGGGAGGGTAAGTTGTATGTTGAGCAAATAGCTTGAGGAGATAAAGGCAACTAGACTACAATAATTCATCTGTTATTTACACATTCGTAGCAACGACGCAAAGATTACTAAATTTAGAATTCAACCTGAAACTAGGTATACAGTATTTTATTTCAAGGAGTGCAGTTTCATAGAAAGGACTTTGCCGACAGACCTTCTACTGCCCACTACTAATTGGTTGTCATAAATAAATGTCTTCCTTACTGTGATGGAAATCTTGTCTTATCCTGTCAGTAACCAATCACAACCCTCGTTCAGAAGAATTGACAGACTCCCGTCAAATCCACGTGGAGGCAGAGTTGCCGCGTCTTTTCTCAATTCCAAGAATCCCGTCGAGGGTCACCAGGATTGTGGCAACTGTGCAATGTTGGGACGAGGGGACAGGATGGCATTGTCAGAGGTGATTATGTAGGAAGTCATAAATCTGTAAGTGGGTGTTCAAAGGAACCACCGAGCTGCACTCCTTGAAATAAAATGGAGTATACTACTTGTTATGCGAAATTAGCATACAGTATTACCACAGTCTACTATATACAGTCGCGAAGCTTGAGGTGATTTTTTTGCAAATCTCATGATAAAGCGCTCCAAGCGGTTAGCAACTAGAAACAATAGACTGTCCACGGTCGACTTTGGACTGAATTGTATTTCCATCGAGTGCTAGCTCGTTGCGAATTTCACATTGATGCTTGTGAAATGTTCGTTATTGGTTGTAATGAAAATGTTAATGGCTAAAATACAATAATTGGAATAATAGTCCATATTATTTTACTAGAGACGTAGAAAAATTAAGTTTGTTTTAATGAAATTTATTGATCACGCTTTATTTTCAATTCTGGTGGGATTATTATTGCTTAGGCCTACTTTTTTTTAAAAGGATATGTTTTTAATTATGGCTGTTAATTTTGTTGTTATTTTTATTTGTTACTTTATTAGAGACGTAGAAAAAGTCTGTTACAATAAAATTTATTAATCACGTTTTATTTCCATTTCTGGTGTGATTATTATTGCTTAACCCCAACTACGTAAGCCTACACTACAAGTACCGGTACACGTACATAAGTTAATCCATTAATTCATATTTCATTATTATTGTTGTAAAGGGAAATGCAAATTAATATTTATTGGTTTCATAGTTAATTATCGCTATAATCTTGAATGAGTGAAGCGATTATTGTAAATTTCAGTTCGTTTTGCACAAACAAAAATAATATTAACCTATTTCTTGCAGGTATCTTCGAGTTTATGGTGTAATTTAATATACTTCATTAAAATAATAAACTAACTTTATGGATTTAATATTTCAATAATGGAAGGAAGGTGTTAATTTTTCCAAAAGAACACGACAACGAAAGTGTAACATATTTTGTCGGCTGCTAGGAGAGAGATCTGTGATGATGAGGCGATAGTAGCGAACCTAGTGGTGGGCAACTATCCATGTTTGCATTTTTACTACATATTGAGCTTTGCGACTGTATATAGTAGACTGTGGTATTACCCTGATAATGTATGTATGCTCCGCAATCCGTATATCAACCTCTAAGTGACCGGTCCCGAAGAAAATTAATTAATTCCATTATACGATATTCCCAGTGGAGATTTATCCTTCGAAGAGATGGAAAAATTCAAATATCTTGGAGCAACAGTAACAAATATAAATAACACTCGGGAGGAAATTAAACACAGAATAAATACTGTATGGGAAATGCCTGTTATTATTCAGTTGAGAAGCTTTTGTCATCTAGTCTACTGTCAAAAAATCTGAAAGTTAGCATTTATAAAACAGTTATATTACCGGTTGTTCTGTATGGCTGTGAAACTTGGACTCTCACTTTGATAGAGGAACAGAGATTAAGGGTGTTTGAGAATAAGGTTCTTAGGAAAATATTTTTGGACTAAGAGGGATGAAGTTACAGGAGAATGGAGAAAGTTACACAACGCAGAACTGCACGCATTGTATTCCTCACCTGACATAATTAAGAACATTAAATCCAGACGTTTGAGATGGGCAGGGCATGTAGCACGTATGGGCGAATCCAGAAAGTGTATATAGAGTGTTAGTTGGGAAGCTGGAGGGAAAAAGGCCTTTGGGGAGGCCGAGACGTAGATGGGAAGATAATATTAAAATGGATTTGAGGGAAGTGGGATATGATGGTAGAGACTGGATTAATCTTGCTCAGGATAAGGACTAATGGCGGGCTTATGTGAGGGCGGCAATGAACCTCCGGGTTCCTTAAAAGCCAGTAAGTAAGTAAGTAAGTAAGTAAGTAAGTAAGTAAGTAAGTAAGTATACGATATTTCCCGCTGCGTTAAACTTTCATAATGTCATAGTTATATGATAATCAATCAATTGCACTGTAATTTTTTAATTGATAGGTCAATATCTAAGGAAAACATAAACAAACTCGAAATTAAATCTTTTTTTAAGTGAGAAAAAAATACTATAAGTTGCAAACTTTTTTATTTTACCTAGTATTGTTTCCTTATTATATATTTTAGTACATACAAATTCTATCCACATCATCATCATCATCATCATCATCATCATCATCATCATCATCATTGATGTTTGGAATGTTGGAGTGTAACAATAATTTGCAATGGAACTTACTATAGAAGTATTGTATCAAATCAATTGTGAAGTTTGTTAAAACTTGTAATATTCTAAGTAGGCCTACTGTTTACTTACATTTAAAAATGAATGCAAGTACTGTTTACTTATATTAAAAAATGTATACAATAACTTTTTACTTACATTAAAAAATAATTACGTTATCTAGAAAAGAGCATTATATTTGTGTTCTTGATTGAATCCTATACAAAATTAGAGTAATTGAATCGTGGATTCGAATAAACTTATGAGGACCGTAACGAAAATTGGCGTGGATTAGAAAGCGAGAAGGCTTTTCAGTAACCTATAAATGAAACGAGTCAAAGGAGAAGAAATTTGAAGTCAGAAGCAGTGAAATAGGGAGAAGAGTACGATCAGGATATCCTTTATCACCTACCCAGTTCAACATCTACTTGGAGGATTTAGTGAAGAACTCTTTTCAGAACATAGGAGGAGTGATAGTAGGAGGAAGAAGAATAAAATATTTAAGATTTGCTGATTTGGCGTTGTTAGAAGATACTAAGGGAAAAGCTACTAGAGCTAAATGACAGCTGTGAGCAGTATGGAATGAAGATAAATGCCAACAAAACGAAAACCATGGTTATAGAAAGAAAAGTAAAGAATGTAAATTTAAGAATTCTAAATGAGGCAGTAGAGCAAGTGGACAGCTTGAAATACTTGGGGTATACTACTGGGTGTTCATTTCAAAGTGTGTCATGACGTCACTGTTGTTGGGTCACCGATTTGAAGCGAGTTTCAGCTTATATGTTAGAGAAGTTTCCTATTATTTAAGGCGTTCTTCAATCTGAACTTGAGAACGTGTACGGTATAACTTGAACGTCGTAGCGACAGATGGCGGTCTGTACGGTCTGTGTGCTACAATAACCTCTTTCGAACTGTGTTTTGTGCGGGCAAGTCGTACGCAGGGTATTTGTTATCATCGGTTGCGTACGGTAACATTCCACAACACAAATCAAATGCTCCGTGTCCATGTTGACCGTCGAAGTTAATGTCAACAAATACGTAAGAAATCGTCTTAACCCTCTCCCCATATCCCGACAGTACGTATTTCCAAACAGTTCACATTCCTGCCACTACCGGCGTTAACCGTACATATCGGTAAGTACTCTTCAGAATGAACGCCGTACTTGCTAGGCAACTTTTCTGCCTCATAGGTTATACACCTCTGTGGAAGTGTAAAAGATTGAATTCTCTAGGCTCATCGGCTAACCACATGACGGCATACAGCGAGCCATGACACACTTTGAACTGAACACCCAGTATAAGCAGTAACATGACCTGCTGCCAAGAAGTCAAAAGGAGAATAGCAATGGCAAAGAAAGCTTTTAATAGAAAAAGGAGCATCTTCTGCAGACATCTGGAGAAAGAACTAAGGAAGAGACTATGAAGTGCTTTGTGTGGAGTGTAGCATGGTATAAGACAGAAACATGGACTTTGTTACGAAGTGAAGAGAAGCAAATAGAAGCATTTGTAATGTAGATTTGGAGAAGGACGGAGCGTTTGAAATGGACAGATAGACTAAGAAGCGAAGCTGTGTTGAAAAAAGAGTGGATGAAGAAATAATGATGCTGACACTGATCAGAAAGCGGAAAAGGAATTGGATGGGTCACTGGCTGAGAAGAAACTGCCTTCTGAAGAATGCACTGGAAGGAATAGTTAACGGGAGAAAAGTTCGGTGCAGAAGAAGGTATCAGATAATAGACGACATACATAATAATTATGGCACTGAAAATGTATTCTTTATCGTTGCAATTTTACAATTAATATTTTAAATGTTATTTTAATTTCAATGCTAATAAGGAATAGGCTATTAAAATTTAAGTAAGATTTTCGTAAAAAAATACACCCCTGCAAATGTAATTGCATTAGTATCTTAATTTGCTAACGGAATAGCAATATATCGTTAATCGTTTCGATATATCGATATACACTATCTACCAAAAAGTAATTGGGCACTGTTTTTGCCCCTTTACAACCTCGTGGTACCACCTCTTGTTGCTATAACAGCAGCCACCGTGTCAGGCATGCTCTCCACTAATTTGTGTAGAATATCCACTGGAATGCGTCGCCATTCCTCTTGCAACATGGTATTCAGTTGGACAATGGAAGTTGGTCACATGTTTTGGCGGCTACTATGCAGTGGTATGCAGACAATAATGTTCACCGGTTGGACTGGCCTGCACGGAGTCCTGATCTCAATCCCATTGAGCACCTATGGGGCCGATTAGACCGGTGATTAAGATCTCGGGAGATGCGGCCATGAAAATGC
The DNA here is from genome assembly GCF_040183065.1 of Periplaneta americana. Classification (NCBI taxonomy): domain Eukaryota; kingdom Metazoa; phylum Arthropoda; class Insecta; order Blattodea; family Blattidae; genus Periplaneta; species Periplaneta americana. The sequence goes on from NC_091123.1 coordinate 160,999,022, forward strand.
ATGGTGACAGGGCCTGTACACGTTGCAAATGATAAGGATACAATTGATACTCTTTCAACAGTCTCCAGACAGTCGTATGAGGAACAATGACTTGCAACGCTACCCTTCGTATGCTGATGGAAGGAGTCATGTTCACAGTCTCCAGAATCTCCTCCTGCACTTCTGGAGTTGTAGATCTTGGTCGTCCCCTTCCCAAACCAGGAGAGTTAAATTTTCCATACTCGCACAGACGGTAATGGAGACGTACAAATGTCTTCCGATCTGGACATTGTCGCTGTCGGTACCTCTCCTGGTACAAACGACGAGCCAGCGCAGCATTGCCGTCCGCCTTACCGTACATGAAGTGTATATCTGCCAGCACTTGATTTGAATACATGTCGCACAGTCTAACGCCTACACAACACTGAATGTAACCTTCGCCTCGGGATGAACTGTCAGAGTGCCCTCTTAATGTCTCCTTTGACGGCAACCACCTGCGGAAAGAAAAACGTTCCGGTGAATTTCAATGTTGTGAAGGCCATAACTCGGAAATAAAGCATTTCCGAACACATGTTGTAATGAACTATTTTGATTGTCTACATGTGGGAAATAAATACCTGAAATTATGCCCCGTATTTTTGAAACACCTTGTATATTTTTCCAGAAAATTTTTCCGCCTTGCAAATAGTTGCTTTCATCGCTCCCTGCAATCTCAAGAGCCTCATATGTATTCCTCACTATATTCTCATCACTTACCAGCTTATGAAATGAAAGTCGTAAGTCGTCTGATCTTTGATGGCTGTGTTAGTACAGTCTCCAAAACAACGCCATTGTCACGTTCGTTTTGCCGTGAGAGTACTGATGAAGAAATAAGCGCTGGCAATATCATATTTTGAGAACTTTACTAATCTGATCTAAACTGTCACAAGACTATTACCTCGACATGGGCTGATGAAAGCCTTTCATTTTAAAATAATTATTGTTGACTGAGGAAAACATTATAACAATTATGTTATATGATTCCTAATTTCTCTTCTTCGTTATGTGTGAACTCCTCACTTTATACAGGGACATTATTTTATTTCTACTTCAATTTTTACTGTACCTGAGTTTTTGAATGTACTTCACTCCCACCCTTTCTACTAATGAAGTTCAACCGTCCTCCACACAGATCCAAGACCGCATATACATTCATAGTGGCCTTACGGTCATAGTAAACAGTACATTTCAAAAATATGTTCGCCTTTTCCAATGACGAAAGAGCTTTAAATATTGCATCATTTTCCATTTGCCTACGTCGCATCCCGATTTCCCACACCTGCTTCTATTCGCCTCTGTGTAAATGCTAGTGGTTGGGCTGTCTTAGCTCTTTTCTGAGAACATTAATTTCTGTTCGGAATTGGACGTCTATGTAATATTATACCCATACAATTGTTTAAAATAATTGAATAAAAGGGCCTCGTTAAGTAATTAACTGTCACGTGATTTCCTCCCTTTCTACGACGCTGCGACGTAACCACTTGGATGGACAGTAGATAGCATGTCTGAGTAATTTTATGTTTTCGGATCGGGTAGAAGTGAAGATTGAATTTACAGTACGTAAGGTCTCTTTTATAGAGTAGGTACAGAATTATTTCAACATGAGTTACTGATACGAAGTACGAACCTGGTAATTGGAATTAGGTACAATAGTCCATAGTGCGATAATATGCACATTAGAACTGAAGCCTGTATCGAAATGAACCGCCACCATTTTCAAAAATGTGTTTAAATATCCATATTATGATTATTTTTCAATTTAAATTCATTCTCTATATCGTACGCTAATTTGCTGTAGACAGTATAATATACACTGCATAATGAATACGTCCACATAGAAAACTTAGTTCGTGAGTAAAAACACTCATTGTTAATACTGTACTGTATTTTGATGAAACAAAAACCTAATGAAAATTATCAAACTCAAAATCGCGATATTTCCTAGTTTACGTAAATGGATGAACTACTCTTCTTCCCTCCTATACCTAGTAAAGTGATTTGTTTGTATATTACACCAGTATCATCGAACTCCAGTCGTGGAAAAGGAGTTTCCGGCTCTTAAATATTGATCCAAATGTATAGCCAGGTTAATATTATAAAATGTTAGTAAAAATAAAATGATGTCCCTGTATATCATAACTCATTCACAGACACAACCAAATCAGCACCCGTACTGCAACTGCGTTACTGAAAGAAAAGCTGATATGCTGTTGCAGGTTCCCCTCCAAGGAGATTCACTCCCTCCAGGTAGGGGAATAGAAAGTGCACATCGCACAGAGACTACTGCACAATGTGCAGGGTTTTGACATGCCTGGTCTAAAGATAGCGGGTGCCGCTATTGAAATAACGTGAGATGAATAGCTCTGATTGGCTCTTTCACCAATGACGTCAACATAGGATTAGATGTTTAGCGGACGAGGAGTTTGCGAAAACTCTCTAAAGATAAATCATTTCCACTTGATCTGTTGTAAACGTTTGAACTAGACATTTTTGTATAGTGGTGTCTTTTTCCCCTGCTTGATTGTGTAGCAGATCGAAGCAATGAACTTGAAACAAGGGGCTGCAGAGGGGTCACGTGCTAATAGATCGCAGCCTGCGTCACACTCCATCATGCATACGTAATCACTGCGTATCAAAATGATCTACGAGACCGTTTTTGGTTACGCCGCACAGACACTTTACATCGCAATTTGACTTCCAATTAACCGTGACGAGTGGGAAGGGAATTGGCTGTTGCACAGTCAATTTTCACACTCTCAGTACAATCTACATGATAAGCTTGTTGTTCCTATGCCCCATACGTTAAGAGGATAGAATGTAGTGAGCTAGAGAGATTGTGGGGCAGTGGAATACTATTTTCGGATCAAGAAGAACTACAGTATGGATATTGTGCGTTCAGAAAATATGCAGTGCAATACAATCATTAAAGATGAGGGATTTGTGCGGTTTGTCGTCAGGTTGCGTGTGCATAGACGTTACACAGCTGTATGCCCAGTGCCTGTGTTGACTTCCGACGTAAACAAACCACGCGAAGAGTACAGCCTAAAAATGACAAATGCAACACTCCGTTAAGGTCTAGCAGATGACAATATACAAATATGAGGAATATGTTGAAACATTAGTATAGTTAGAAGAAGAATTTTTCCTTTATGATTCATCCATAGCTTCAGAGCTATCACAAGCCTAATTGCACGGCACTACTAACATTCTTAAATTATCGAATGTCAAACGTCGTCGTTCGATCACTCAGACAGTTTTTGAACTGCGAAAAGCTTCTTTCAACGTCACAGTCAATAAAAAGGTTTTACCTGGACCGTCTCATGATATCACACCTACAATTACGTTTGCCACAAATCTGCCTGTTACATCGGTAGTTTCATCTATTGACACCCAGATTTTGTTACCGTTGACAGATCTTCTAATATAACCCAATCTATTTTCATAGCAATCAGATACATAGTTTTTACGTAGAGCTGTCTGATTCGGAACGCCCTGCTTGGTATATTTTTCCAAAAATCCTCGAACGCAATATTTGCTTTAATCATCATCGCACATAAATCCTTAGCAAATTCTGATTTTGCGTTTGATACTGATTTTGATGTTGAGGGAATTACCACCTTTAAAGAGCGTGCAATATTGTCTTAATGTTTTCTGCTGTTACAATGGCTTTCTACGGAATACTTCCTACATAATATTGTAATTTCATACTCACATACTGTACATACAATTCTGTTTGCTTGGATGCTGTATCTCCGCAACGAAATATTACATTTCACATTCTTCGTTTGCTTAGTTTCCGTCATTGTAGGTAACTATTGCTCACTACGTCCGTTCACCACTGCAGTGCATTGGACTATGAAGGCCTGTGTTCGTTCCGTGTTGTTATGAAAAGACGGCAAGTAGGCAAATGGATAGCGTGTAGTTGCATTTCTTTTGGTTGCACTGGTCGTAGTTTTTCACCTGTCTGTCCACCTATGCTCCCTGTCGAGTCAACCTGTTTTTCATGCCGCGCACAAACCCCTCATCTTTATTAATCATTAATATCAAAGACTTTATTATTTGTTAATATCAATCAACTCATTATTAGAGGGCGGATGTTGATGACCTAAAAATCTACTTAAAATGATCATTAAAATGCCCTTAAACCAGCCGTGGCGAAAATGTAATCGTGCGCTGAGCCACTGTGTAAATCTGCAACGTGCATAGCATCTGTGGAGGGAGGCGGACACCCGAAGGGGAAGTGATGCAACTATCTGACTTATTCGGATTTTCATTTTCCTTACGTCAAGCACTTAAATATAATTTTAATCAGTACAAGGCGTATCGTCCGCTCCGTACACCTAGCTCGGCCACATGTTTTGCGTACGTCAGAAACAGTGTTGCCAGCGTGTCACAGCCCTGTTCCCATGCAATGTGTACACGACTATTAACGCGATTTATTCGAAATCTGTGTTATTTTCCATGCAAATACTACTGTAACATGGTCATACATAGCTTACTCTATCATCCTACAAGAGATAAAAATCCAATTTTGATCAATTTCATGAAAAACTTAATCATAATTTCAAGTTACAAAAGACTATTTATTTTCGAAAACCGCCCTTCTAGGAACAAAATATTATTAGACTTTGTTTGTCATAATTCGAGATATATTCCAGAGGAATTGTAAAAGGTTACCTTCCATCCTGCATATTTTACACATTGTCTCTAATAATGTCACAACTTCAAACATATTGTTTCATTTCTTATTAAAACAAAAATCAAATATCTAAAAAGTAATAATCTCTAAAATTTGAAATTCAAAGTCATTTGTTATACTAATACTTACTTACTCCTACTTATTGGCTTTTAAGGAACCCGGAGGTTCATTGCCGCCCTCACATAAGCCCACCATTGGTTCCTATCCTGAGCAAGATTAATCCATTATCTATCATCATATCCCACCTCCCTCAAATCCATTTTAATATTATCCTCCCATCTACGTCTCGGCATCCCTAAAGGTCCTTTTCCCTCCAGCCTCCCAACTAACACTCTATATGCATTTCTGGATTCTCCCATACGTGCTACATGCCCTGCCCATCTCAAACGTCTGCATTTAATGTTCCTAATTATGTCAGGTGAAGAATACAATGCGTGCAGTTCTACGTTGTGTAACTTTCTCCATTCTCCTGTAACTTCATCCCTCTTAGCCCTAAATATTTTCCTAAGCAACTTATTCTCAAACACCCTTAACCTATGTTCCTCTCTCAAAGTGAGAGTTCAAGTTTCACAGCCATAAAGAACAACCGGTAATATAACTGTTTTATAAATTCTAACTTTCATATTTGACAGCAGACTGGATGATAAAAGCTTCTCAACCGAATAATAACAGGTATTTCCCATATTTATTCTGTGTTTAATTTCCTCCCGAGTATCATTTATATTTGTCACTGTTGCTTGAAGATATTTGAACTTCTCCACCTCTTCAAAAGATGAATTTCCAATTTTTATATTTCCATTTCGTACAATATTCTGGTCACGAGACATAATCATATACTTTGTCTTTTCGGGATTTACTTCCAAACCTATCTCTTTACTTGCTTCCAGTAAAATTCACGTGTTTTCCCTAATCGTTTGTGGATTTTCTCCTAACATATTCACGTCATCCGCATAGACAAGCAGCTGATGTAACCCATTCAATATTTGTTATACTAATAGTCATATTTTCTCAGAAAGTCTGAATTTATTACGTGTTTTTCAGCATAATGCTCTCTATTTGAAGACAAGTTCGTATTCATTCAGGGAAAGCAGCGCTGGAACTGAAAGCGGCGCCCACGTTGCAGACTGCACGCTACAATGTTAAAAAATAAAATGTTAAAACAATCAATATAGCTTTTTGTAAGATTTGTATGTACCACATTGTTCCACAACATATTGTGCTCTATACATACACGCTAGAATTACCAGCTATTTTCAATTTTTTAATTTTATTTCATCCTGTCAAAAAGAAAAAAGAGCAAAAAAGCAAATTGTCCACGAGTATTATCTACAGTTAATATCAGTAACTCGTCTCTCTCTCTTTTATTTAAAATCATCAGTGCATCAAGAGACCATCAGAATCTATGAGACTGTGTAAGTTGCTAATGAATGACGTAGTTGCATACATTCCAGAAATGTTGAGCGTCATCTGTATAAAATTCCTATCTGCCTCGCTGTTAACCCTTACATTCGCAAAGTATCCTATAGGATACAATAGATTAATAGGATTTGTGTCCAGTTTCATCAAACGTCGTTAAAATAACGCTAACAGCATGCTAACTAACGTATTGCTAAAAATTAAACATCCTGTTAGGCCCGGTTGCAGAAACGCAAATCAAATCAGTCCCTAATGTCTGATTTATTTGATTGTTTATTGCGTTGCACAAACGTGAATCTCCAATCAACTTGTCTCAATTTACTAATTGCTGATTTGAGAAAGAAATACACTTGACAACAGCGCTATTTAGCAACCATAGCCAATTTCATGCTCTTTAAAAGTCGCGAAACGAATGCATCAAGTGGGCGGTGACTAGGAAAACAAGTGAATGTTTTGCTGTTTTGTTGCTTTTCGTAGAAAGGGAAAAGGCGAATTCTATTTGTACATAGACTACAATATAGTGAAAAAAAAAAAAAAAAAAACGTGAGGGGGACTTCTGTTGTGGGATTTGCTAGGGGAGTCGACAAGAAATTGGAATATGCATAGCCTCCATAACCCAAAATAATTCCATTTCCCATCTCTCTGTTTACAAATGGAGCTCGTAACCTACTCATTAAAAATATTGTGTTGTCATGTGTAGAACCGAGCCAACGGGCTACAACATTCCAGAATTTCAATGATGGTGTAGACTACATATTGCCTGTATATTCACAGAAAAGAAACCTTTTCTATTTCCATAAAGTTCGGCATCATTTCAACCAGGTGATTGGATGGAGATGTGAGCAGTCTATACAACCAATATTAGGCTACTCTTGGAAATCCTGACATGGCTGAAAATTCTCTCTGGATTTCAAATCGTTCCCTGTTTGAAGTTTGGGGATTTATGAGACCCTGGTATAACAAAGCAATTTCATACGTAACATTCCTAACTGCTCGGGAAATAGTTGATTTGTGGACCCTAACAAGATAACCCAAGACCACCTGAAAAATTCCAACAGCATAAAATCTCAGCGTTATTAGAACTTGGTTCATAGGAGAAAGTGGAAGGTTTCGATTTGTCTGTCTGCATATATTTGTTTCAATTTTTGAAAGTAACAAAACACACGAATCCTTACTTAACCTAAATCTTTGCTCAAATTTTCTGTCATTATACATAAAAACAATTCATGTCTATCACGGAAACGCCTTCTTCTTAACAATATTTTTTTCATTCTAAAATTTCTTCATCAGAAAAATCCATTATGTCGAAAACGATATTGTTACGCTATAACTATTTACTATATACATTACAGTAACTGCATTATAAACAGAACAACATAAATAGCCTGCTTGATCGATGATCAGTGACTTAACCAGCAAAAATCTGTTGATCAAATCTGATGGAAGACTGATCTCCGATCAAACACTGATTGTTCTTTCTGCAACAGAAATAGAACTGATGGCCAATCAAACCCTCCTTGATCGCCAATCGGTGTTTCTGCAACCGGGCCTAGTGTATTAGTGTTTCACCAACCATTCTACTTTGGTTGAGTAACATTGTTAAGAGTAATGTAACAGGAATCAACGAGGCAGTGATTAAATGAAAGTTCACTGAATATGCCTTTAGTTGGTGTAGTCATTTGTTTTAGCGGAGTATTGTATTTTTTACATTATGGAAGTATTGGAGACTAAAATAATTACAATGGAAATCGAGAAAAAGAAAGTGTAAGGAGCAGTAATTTTACCTCATATGAGAAATATAATTATTTTAGTAGATCTAGGGCTAGTTTCACCAGCGAACAGGGATTATAAAGAATGGACACTTCGCGTCGGTACCTTTGATGTAGCCGGACCGATTTCAATGACCTTCAAGCCAGCTAGAGCGTGAGATTCTGCTTTCTCCCTAGAGTTGGCGCTGACATCACACCAGCTAGCAGTCGACACAGCGGAAATATAACACATACAATTAATACATCTAGGTACATTATGTACTCAAATAAAATAAATTGGATCCATAAAATAATAAATCCTTCATTAACTGTAATGTCTAGACTCTAGAGTTCCTTTATAATGAGAGTTGAGACGTTGACCCCGACAACAATTAAAATATGTAATGATTTGATAGCGCTGAAAATGGAAAAACAAAACTCTTACGAGAAGTAAAACCATATACCTATATTATATTATATTATATTATATACAAATATTAAACGAATTCGATGCTTAATTTTATAATGTATTATATTATTTTATAATATAATTTATGATATCTGAAATATAAAATATTGTTATTACAACTAGTTTGTCACTGAGAAATAAGGAAAAGCTGTTAACTTGAATTTATTTGAAGCAAAGCGTTACTGGATTATGCAATAAGGCAGGCGATGTTTGGATCCTGTGCCTTAATTCTATTCTCAATTATTATCTCAGCGTATGCTCGATTACACTACCTCTAGCGCTTGAAAGTGGAACTAGCCGCTGGCGCACAGAGAAACAAAACATAGGAAAATTCGCTCAGTGTCCATTCTTTATAATCCCTATTCGCTGGTTTCACCAACAAATGTTAACTGTTTAACATATGTTAAAGTGGTTTAACAGACAATTTAACATTTGAAGCTTTTCATCAAGCTTCGTTAGGCCTAACATATGTTAAATTTCCTTCAAAACTCAACAGTCCATTCTTGAGCTGTTAAACCACTTAGCGTTTGTTTAAGTTGAAAATGGCGGCCAATCGTTTGAATGCACATCTGCTATATCTGGATTATCTTAATGCTGTAGAAGCTGAAGGTGAGAGAGTGATTACTCGAAAGAATGATTTTGAAAATATGTCGAATGAAAAGTTTCTGGAAAGATACAGATTATCAAAAACTGTTGTAGAAAAAGTGCTCCATGAAATTGAACATAGCTTAGATCATTTAACAAAGAGGAACTTTCCACTCTCTCCTATGCAACAATTTCTGATTGCTTTGCGATTTTATGCGACAGGATCCTTTCAATTAATTGTGGGAGACACTGCCGAAGTATCAAAAGCAACAGTATGCAGAATAGTTCATAGGGTTTCTTCTGCTATAGCATCATTGAGACCACGATATATGCAGCCAAACTTTCTCCTTCTCCTTAACGGTAACGCCATCGGTTTTTTTTTCTACTACGTTTCTATGTTTGTGTATTATATCTACAAGAATTTGCTTTTCGTTTTCCGTGAAATTGCTGCCACGAACATGTTTATTACACTTTTCAATCTCCATCATACTGCAAACTTTTAAAACTGAACTTCCACACAAAGAAAGCTCAAAGCAGACGTATTTTGAATTTCCTTCGATGAAACCGGAAGAGGAAAACAAAACACCAAGCGTGAAATAGGCAACGTTCAGAAACTGGAAAGATGATCACTGCCTTCTAGATTCACACAAATTCTTACTTAACTACGCGATAACTAACAAATCTTTAACAGCATTTCGTGAAAAGTAAAATGTGTAACAAATTGTTAAAGTTGTAATCATTCGTTACTTAACTTATAGTTAAGTAATTTTTAACATGTGTTGGTGAAACCTGCCCCTAGCAATTATATGAATGTAATTGAACTCAAACGTAGTGATGGAACTTTCATTAGGAAAAAGTAACAAGCATGGGTCTCTTTAACCCAATACTTTCAATCGCCATTTGGATGTGAAAAACGCAAACTATGAAACAAATCAATGTTATGAAAATATTAAAAGAAATGCTAAGACGGGTCATGCACAAGATATAGTGGAACATTTGAAAACTGATGGTGGTACTTTCACTCTCAAAGTTGATATTTGTACGAAGATTCTTTCAATTATCCAAGATCCAATAGAACCAATAGAAAATGAAAATAATTGTGATGCTGAATATTACAATGGTAAGCGTTAACATTATTTTCATATCTTATATATGTAACATATCTTCACACGTCATTGGTCATAATTACATGTGAACTCGCTAATATGTTTTCGCGGGATATCAGCCGAGTTAAGATTTTGGAATGCTCCAAGCTTTCGACTGCTATCTCTGCAGCCATCTTCAGGGAAGTGATGTCCGAACAGAAAGTCGAAAGGTTATATAGATGTTAGGCTGTCTCAGGTGAAACGGGATTGGTTGGCGGATCGGCCAATCCGGGGCCGGGAATTGTCATCGCTCGTAAGCTCCGCCCCTCCCGGGATTCCTGCGTGAAGTTTGGCGGGCGGCGAGCCCTGTTCCGCCGGTTGGAATCGGTTGCCGTCCTCGGTCCGTGATCTTCATGACCTTGATTGTAAGAGGGCCTGAGTTGGTCTAAGGCCGGTGTCCATGCCTGACTGAGCTGGAGTCCACTGTCTCTGTTAAAGTTGTTTTTCTCCAGCTTGATCTCTATGGCCTCCTTGATTGTACGAGCCCAGTAGTGGCTTGATTTGTTAATGACCTTGGTGTGGTCAAACAGTATTTTATGCTCCTTTTCTATGCTGTGTTGCGCCACTGCAGATTTTTCCGGGTAATACAGCCTCAGGTTCCTCTTATGTTCTTTGATTCTGTCTTCTATTGTGCGGCCAGTCTGCCCTATGTATACTTCGCCACACTCGCATGGAATCTTGTAAATCCCTGGATTCCTTAAGCTCTGACTGTCTTTAACCTGACGTAGATGACTCCGGATTTTCCTCTGTGGTTTATGGATGGTTTTGATATTTACCTTCTGGAGGATTCTGCTTATTTTGTGTGACACGCTCCCGCAGAATGGAATGAAAGCTTTCTTTGTCGGTTCTTGCTTGCTGTCTAAGTCTATTGTGTTACATCTCGTGGTAACTTGTTTGAGGGCTTTGTTGATGTCTCTCCGGCTGTAGTTGTTTTGTTGTAGTGTTCTACGAAGATGGTCCATTTCTGCAGGCAAGTTGTTGATATCGGAAATGACTATGGCGCGATGTAGTAGACTAGTCAGGACGGACTTCTTCTGCGAAGGGTGGTGGAGGCTGAGTGCATTCAGGTACAGATCTGTGTGCGTCGGCTTTCTATACACGCCATGTCCGAGAGTACCATCTGCTTTCCTGTGTATGTGGATATCCAGGAACGGCAGTGAGCCCTCTGACTCCACCTCCATGGTGAACTGGATATTCGCGTGGATGCTGTTGAGATGTTGTAGGAACTCTTGTAGCTTGTCTTGTCCGTGCGGCCAGACCACGAAGGTGTCGTCTACGTAGCGGAAGAAGTGGCTCGGCTTGTGTGTGGCTGAGTCTAGGGCCTGGTGTTCGAAGTGCTGCATGTAAAAGTTAGCAATAGCAGGTGACAGCGGGGAGCCCATTGCCACGCCGTCGGTTTGTTCGTAGAACTCACTGTTGTACGTGAAGTAAGTAGTAGTCAAGGCCAGTCGGAAGAGTTGTAGAATATCATCCGGGAATTGTTCCGCTACCAGTTCAAGAGCCTCTTTTATCGGAACCTTTGTGAAGAGTGAAATTACATCGAAGCTCACTAGTAGATCTGATGGGACCACTCTGATGTTCTCCAGAATTCTAACAAATTCTGTAGAGTTTTTCACATGATGTTCACGCGTTCCAATCAGGGGTTGGAGCATGTTGGTTAGATGCTTGGCCAGGTGGTATGTGGGCGACCCGATACATACATGTGAACTGTTAAATCAGTGAAATAAAGAAAGATCGTTTTGAAAATCTGCAATTATATCTGAGTATTAATACGAAATAATAGTCACAGAAATGCTTACGTTAATAAACATATCTTCTCTTTACCGAGGATGCAGTGCTAATATTAATATGAATCATTTCAGTATTTATGAACATATCTATTCTGAATAACTAAAAATGCTGATTAGTGATTGCAGCTAATTGTTTTCACTCTCGATGTAACAATGCGGCGTGTAAGGTATGTTCTCTGGCAGCCATGATTCACGCTGTAACAGGACGTTAAGGGTTTAACTGCGGGAGTATGCTATGTTAATTTAACAGTGGGTTTAACATGATGTTAGCAGTAACAACAGTTGATGAAACATCTCTTCCGTTAAGTTTACTGTTAAACTGCCTTAACGACATGTTAAATATTTAACAAAGGTTGGTGAAACTGGGCCTATGATGCTATAATTGTAATAGAACAATAGGAAAAAAAATTGGCAGGAAAATTAAAATTTCATAATACTATAATATTGACTTCTTCTTCTTCTTCTTCTTCTTCTTCTTCTTCTTCTTCTTCTTCTTCTTCTTCCAGGGATTAAACCTTATTGGTTCGTTCCGGCTCCAATTATTAAAGCTGTAGTGTCCATCTCTTTCGTGGACGTCCTTGGTCTCTTCTTCCTTCTCTTGGTCGATAGTTTAAACTTCTCCAAGCCATCCTATTAGTATCCATTCTACAGACATGTTCACACCATGCTATAATATTATACAACATATAAAATATGGACATTACGATAGTTGTTTTCTTTACAGTCCGACACGGTTTAATAAACTAGTGCGAGAAATGAAGTTTTGCCAATTTAAGGTCTAATAATGCACCGCTATTGATGACGATCTCGATATCTTGCATTAGCTCAAAACCACTTATCTTTTCCGCAGATTTAGGAGTTTTTGTTACCAAAACAATTGAAATTTAATTACCGCAAAAGCTAAACTAAATAATGCTTGTCTTTGGATCTTATAACAGTACATCCATCGAAGAAATCATTTAGCTGGCTTACTTTGGGATAATCACAATCGCCAGAGTATTTATCTTTGAAGAATGAATTACCCTTGTTTTCCTTCAGAATTGCTTTCGTTGCTAACGGTGTCCCAACCTTTCCCAAAGAATTCATTATATGAAGATCTGTGCCTTTCTTTGACATGTTCGTTAATTCTTATATTGCCAACAGAATGATCGAGATGTGTATTTCATTTTGAAGTTGCTTAAGCAAGTATGTTTGCATATGTATTGAAGAATGGGAGTAACAAAAATACTTTTCCAGATGTCTCTGGAACGAATCTATCCCATTTATCGTTCGAGGATAGTCTAATTGATTACTAGGCCATAATACTAGAGAGAATTCGGCGGCATCATCGATATAGTTCTCAAATACATAGTCCATAAAATCATTCGTTTGGGAATTATCAGGAGCAAAGCTATGCAATTCGACAATCTCATCATCTACAAGGTCTGGAGATAAATATTTCAACCCAAAGAAGTATTTAGGCTACGTACCTGAATCATCGAAAGCTTAGAAGCAACAATCAAACTCAGATGACTGAGAACTGGAAGAGTTATACCGTTTCGTTGTTTCTCTATTTACACCAATGTAACTACAATAAATTGGGTTCCTTCTGAGATTTTCTTTGCTTGTAAAGCAAAAGTCTGGTAACCCTATGGCGAATCCTGGGACTCGTCTCGTAAACATATAATCAATTCCAATGGCACCACATAACCTCGCAGTAGATTAAAATATCGTTAAAGAATTAATTAAAAATATATCGTATTCATTTTCATTCATTGTATGTGAGCCTTGCCTTCTTGAGAGACATTTTGCAATTATTTTACATTGTGGGAGAGTATCTTATATTACTTGATTCCTGAATCCTTTTTCTCAACAGCAGCTTCGTTCTTCTAAAACAGGCTTGCTAAAACTCTGCACATTGTGCAGTAGTCTCTGTGTGATATGCACTTTCTATTCCCCTACCTGGAGGGAGTGAATCGCCTTGGAGGGGAACGCGACAGGGCTATACAGTACCTGCAGCAGGATATCAGCTTTTCTTTCAGCAACGCAGTTTCAGTACGGGTGCAGATTTGGTTGTGTCTGTGAATGAGTTATGATAAATAAAGTGAGGAGGTCACAGATAACGGAGAAGACAAATTACGAATCATATAACATAATTGTTATAATGTTTTCCTCAGCCAACAATAATTATTTTAAAATGAAAGGCTTTCATCAGCCTATATCGAGGTAATAGTCTTGTGACAGTTTAGATCAGATTAGTAAAGTTCTCAAAATATGATATTGCCGGCGCTTATTTCTCCATCAGTACTCTCACGGCAAAACGAACTTGACAATGGCGTTGTTTTGGAGTCTGTACTAACACAGCCATCAAAGATTAGACGACTTACGACTTTCATTTCATAAGCTGGTAAGCGATGAGAATATAGTGAGGAATACATATAAGGCTCTTGAGGTTGTAAGGAGCGAAGAAAGCAACTATTTGCAAGGCGGAAAAATTTTCTGGAAAAATATATAATGACTATTTCGTTTATATGACGTCATTGCATTTTCGACCAATGAAGTGTAATGAAATTTTGAATTCCAACCAATCACAGTCACACTTTGCGATAATTTTTGCAGCTAGATTTATCGCTATCAATTTATCGCATGGTCGTTCTTTTGTTTAGTCATTGTCGCCAACTGTTCCCCCGTAAATCGATGATCATGAATACATTAAGATGCAACTACACGGTTAAACTTTTCTTTCAACTTTAAAGCAATGAATGCAGGATTAATATTAATTTATATATTTACGCAGTGAAGACGACGTTCAAAACGGCGCTCCATGTAGACATAAACTCTTCATGCATCTTAATTTAATATACGATTTAAACTTGATTCTTTCAATATTCTTCCCAGATTGCATGCATACGCGATTGGAATATTGAACTGTGTAGATGCAGCCTTAGTTCCGTTACACACTACAGAGAGAATGCGTTTGTCGAGCTATAAAAAATGCTTTCCTGTAGCACGTAGTAACGGTCGAAATAAGGCACAGCTGACACTGGTCCTGCTCACACAGGTATCTAACCTATAACTGTAGTCTATAAAATACATCTTCATCTTCCAATTCCATGTGCATTGTAGGCTAACTGAAAAAATTACATTCCTTCATTCAGATTAGATAACTGCGTTTTCAACAATTCTTCATTTAATTAATGTATTAATCAAGTTACTGTAATTATATTATAAAATTTTAAATTAAATCATGATTTCAGCAGATAATGAAAATGTTTTTTATATTATAATAATAAGAATAAAAGTGCAGTACATGTAATTAACATGGTTAAACCTGTATTTCGCTTTTCGCAATTGGCATTACTGAATAATAACATCGAATTTCTTTATTGCAGTAATCGATATTCATCTATTTCAACTTCACAGTGTCTGAATAGGTTAAGTATTCGTAAATATACAATTATTAACATTTTGTAATCGAATTTTACGGATATATTATTTACATTTTTATTTTATTCACGAAATAGTCCTAATAAATGTCATTCGAGGTCTGAGATTTCCCAGATAAATCCACTCGCTTCGCTCGTGGATTTATCGGCAGATCTCAGACCTCTCGTGACATTACTACAGACAAATTTTCCATCTCACGTCACTATATTACGCTAATATACTTACATTAATAAACCTTTAAACCAGACATAAATAGAATATCGTCGCTTCATAGCTTGTGAACTACACTTTTAATTTCTTTCAGTAACGCTTCCAACTTGTCGATACTTGCTCTCAACGTTTTCCAAATAAACTATATATGAATTTAAATTCTAAGCTTAATTTATATCATTTATTAATGTAATTAATTGGGAATATAGTAGGCTATTTTCTTCAATATTTGTACCAATGGTCCCAATAAATAATAATGCTCGACGAACAATGAAAGAGTAGGGTATATTACTGTAAAATAATAAGTACCTACTACGTAAAATGAAATACTTGTTCGTTTTTTGTTGTTTCGAAATTACTGTAAATTTTTTTAATATTATATAAAAATCATATTAATAAATTATGCTTTACAAACAATACTTTGCGAAGTATAACTAAGTAAGCCTAAAGTTTCTTGTATTACAATTTTCAAGTATGGACACTGATAATAACCGTATTTTTTTCCTTCTGCTAGGTGTGTTTATAATGTCCAAATGTCTATTTAATCCAACCCTAGAAGCGCAGACTAAATTATTGTACACCCCTCCAGCTATGAAGTACTTCGTTACTTCTAATCTTTATATACTTTCTTCTAATCGTGTAATAGTCAATTAAATCCCACTCGAATTTTGATTTTATCTAGATAAATCAAAAGGTCTAGTGAGATTACTGTTGATAAAATCACACATCAATGGAAATTAATTATGAGTAACCAGTCGTGTACGCAGAATTTTGTCACGGGGTGGTCATTATTAAAATTATTTATAATTTACATTATCGGTATTTAAAATTTTGTGTATTATTATTATTATCATTATTATTATTATTATTATTATTATTATTATTATTAGGCTTCGTATTCCTATAAACTGGAACGAGGTTGCCTGATTCGAAGTATGTGTGACGTCACAGAGCAGGTACAGGTACGTTCGTATACAAAATAGTTACGCATCCTCTGCCCTCTTCCTCTAGAAAGTAAAAAACCGGACGCAGTCATAGTGGGTAATTTTATCGATCATTGCTCTTACTAGTCGTGTTATTTAAATAACTACATCTTTGTGGCTGATTGAAGGTTCATTGCAGAGGTAAAATGCCTTAGGTAAGACGCTCAAAGGTGTAATATCGCAGGACATAGTTGAGGATATTATTGAACTAATATTTTCACTGTCAATATAAGCAACATTAGATAATTATATTGTGTAAAATGAACGTAGCAGTGTTAAAACAGTGCACTGAGAGACACTGCAATACCAAAAGGCACAGAAAGTGTATTGAACGTAATCCAAAAGAACCTGTATCATCAAAATCTCAAAATTTATTAAGATATTAACTCGACGTTTAGCATGGATTTTTGTAGCCTACCATGATGTTCAGTGACAACATCCCAATTAATAAATTAAATAATCTACATTTTAAGGAATTTATAGAGAGTACACAGAAAATTAGTGGGTTTTCAGTGATGAACGATATACTGTATGCTCACGATGAAACACAAAAAAGTATCAGGCAATAGGAATATCTTGTACTACATCATGCACCAATAACGTCATGTGCTATTGAAAGAATTTCTTTCAATATAAAATCATTTCAAGTGACATCCGCATATGTTCAAGCTCCGTAATTTACGAATGCACGTTATTATTCACTGCAAAGTTCACGACGAAAATGAACATCACGGCTCAAGCATATGTTTACTAGTGTAGCTTCAGAATTCCGAGAGTTGACTGTACAGCGACGACCTCTTTGTTTATATCCTTATCCGTTGCATTATTTGCGTTCTACGTACTTTATAGCCAATGTGTCTTTAACTTCAGTTTTTAGGTAGTTGGAATACGAAGCCTAATTATTATTATTATTGTTATTATCAGCTGAGGTTTTCCTCGATTATTCTTCGTTAAATGTTGACGTCACGTGCTGCTATGCATTCGGTTGCGTTACAGTCCAAGTTCAACATCGGAATTACGATAAGAACTTCCTAGCTGTCATTACAACAGAAATGAAAAAGTTTCTTGCCACATACGAGATACACTATTAGATTAATAAAATAGTTGTTCACCCGATGATAGTAAAAATACTGTACAGGGTGTCCGGGACAAAATTTACCAATAAGAAAGTTTAATAACTCACCAAATAATTGATGGATGAAAATGCTGTTTGAGGGAATTGACAAAGGGACTTCCAAAGTTTCGAATGACCACTAATAAACTTCTATGTGTGCACCTCTTGTAGCACGACAGATGTCCAGGCAATATTCAAGTTCTTGCCATGTGTTTCGTAACATCTCTGGAGTGACAGTTGCACAAGCAGCGACAATTCTCCGACGCAGATCCTCCAAATCTGCCACTACAGTCTTGTACACAATGTCTTTTATGTATCCCCAAAAGAAGAAGTCCAGTGGGGTTAGGTCTGGGGATCTGGGAGGCCATGCTGTAGGTCCACCTCGACCAATCCATCGCTGAGGAAAGCATTAATTCAAGTGATCTGTAACATGTAATGCATAATGAGGCGGAGCTCCGTCTTGTTGGAAAACATATCCCTGTGGAATTTGAGGAATGGCGTAATTTTACAGCATATCAAGATACACATTTCCATTGATAGTGTTTTCCACAAAAAAGAACGGTCCAATCACAGTTTCATGTGTAAGTCCGCACCAAACATTAATCTACAAGAGAACCGGTCTCAAGAAGTTTTCAATGCCAAGTTGTTATTGTGTGCCCATCTGGTGGTTGCTTCTCAGGCCACTGTTGTCTAAATATTCTCTCCACTATCTTCGGATACTTGAATTCGGCAAGCCAATAGCAGCACTGAACTTTTTGTTGCACTATGAGCGCCATTTTAATTACAGCTATGTCAACAACAATGACCAAATGTTGCCAACATTACACATAAAACTTAAAATGTCCCTCTTTCATTTGCCGCAAATTTCATTCCCTATCTTCATTATTACGCGAGTTATCAAGCTTTCTTATTGGTAAATTTTGTCCCGGACACAGTGTATTATATTTCAGATTTGCTCCAGTAACGTCTTGTGATGTAGAACGAACATTTTCAGAGTAATAATATTGTCTTTTTTTTTTCTGAACATAAAAGAATATTTCTTCTGAATATTTCTTTTGATACAATGATAATGCCCATTGTTGTTTGTTAACTTTGTATGCTACTTTTATATGTATAGGTAAGTTATTTCATTTTGGGAGTTACGAAGTTTATAATTACTAATTATTGTTCTTTTCATATTATTCGTTTATTATTTTTTGTTCTAAGGCTGTGGACAATTGGAGCACATGTTGGATACCACCCGGCTGTACATGCTGGTCGTTCTGGTTCACTGATATTTCATTCGGTAGAGGTATACCCCAAGCTCACACAACTTAACAGCTTTGTTATCAAACTTCCTAGATCTGTTCATTCCAATTAATATTTAGGGAGAAAAATTCGCTCCGGTGCCGGGGATCGAACCCGGGTCCTTGGTTCTACGTACCAAGCGCTCTGACCATTGAGCTACGCCGAATCCGATCGGAGCGCTTGGTACGTAGAACCAAGGACCCGGTTTCGATCCCCGGCGCCGGAGCGAATTTTTCTCCCTAAATATTAATTGTCAATATTACAGATATTATTCTGTAGGACAAATTAATAAAAAAAATCTTTAATATTAATATTAATATTGATATTAATATTCTGTTCATTCCACTCATACAGGGAAGTCATTTTATTTTTACTAACATTTTTAATATTAACCTGGCTATACCCTTGGATTAACGGTTGAGAACCGGAAACACGTTTGCTACCCCCTTCCACAACTGGAGTTCGATGATACTGGCGTAAAATACAAACAAATCACTTTACTAGGTATAGGAGGAAAGAAAAGTAATCTAGAAAATATCGCAATTTTGAGTTTGATAATTTTCATTAGATCTTTGTTTAATCAAAATACAGTACAGTATTAACAATAAGGGTTTTTACTCACGAACTGAGTTATCCATGCGAACGTATTCATTATGCAGCGTATATTATACTGTCTACAGGACATTAGCGTAAAATATAATAATAATAATAATAATAATAATAATACACAAAATTTTAAATCCTAGTGTGACATCAACGTCTATTATGCAATATTACTCCTACTCTTCCAGTCAAGTTAAACGACACAAAAATCCCTTTTGCTTCCTGTGTTAAAAACCTTGGAGTTTACTTTGATACACATTTAAACTGGAATAACCAAGTAACCCATATTACCAAAAAAGTGCTTTCCATACTACATTCCTTAAACAGCATTCGAAAATTCCTCCCGCTATCACTCAAGAAAATACTAGTGGAAACACTAGTAATGCCCCACTTCGATTATTGTGATTCTCTACTGACCGACCTCAATGTCAACCAGTCGCAAAGATTACAACGTGTTCATAATTCTTGTGTTCGCTTCGTCTGCGATGTCCGTCGCGCTGACCACATTACCCCATCCTTCCAAACTCTAAACTGGCTACGGCTTAACGAACGTAGAAATTTTCATTCTCTTGTTCTCCTTTTCCAAGTCCTTCACACCTCTACACCTACCTACCTTGCCTCCCGTTTCAGTTACCTGTCATCATATCATAATCTCTTCACACGCACGCAAAATAGCCGCATACTAGCCATACCAACACATAAGACATCATCGTATTCATCATAATACAGAATCTCGCTCTCGCGCTTGTGGAATTCCCTACCAAGTGACATCAGAGACTGCCGGAATTTAGCAGTGTTCAAAAACAAACTTATTAAGAATTTTCTTACTGCGTAGAGTAGGTTTAATTTTGACTTAGTTAATAAAAAAAATGTTCTCTCTTCTTAACTTTTGCAATAAACTGTCTAGCTTTTATTAGTCAGTTAATTTTTTTACTTTGATTTTTATTGTATTTGTAAATTTAATATTAATTGTAACTATAATTGTAATTGCATTCTTAATATTGTAGTTGTAATCCCCTGGTAGAGGGTAAGAGAAGGCCTGATGACGTCATCTCTACCAGGTTAAATAAATAAATATAAATAAATTCTCAATGATAGAATATTAAAATATAGAAAATGAAGTTAAATTGAAAAATAATTATAATATGGATATTTAAACACATTTTTGAAAATGTGTCGTCGTTCATTTCGATACAGGCTTCAGTTCTTTTGTGCATATTATCGCACTATAGACTATTGCAGCTAATTCCAAATACCAGTTTCGTCCTTCGTACTAGTAACTCATGTTGAAATAATGCTGTACCTACTCTATAAAAGAGTACCTTACGTACTGTAAATTCAATCTTCACTTCTGCCCGACTTGCACAGATAAAATTACTCAGACATGCTATCTACTGCCCGTCCAATTGGTTTTGTCGCAGGGTCGTGGAAAGGAGGGAAATCACGTGACAATTAATTAATTAAGAGGCTCTTTTATTTAAGTTACTTTAAACAGTTGTATAATATTACGTAGACGTCCAATTCCTAACAGAAATTAATGTTTTCAAAAAAGACGTAAGACATCCCAGCCTCTAGCTTTTACAGAGTGGCGAGCAGAAACAGGTGGGGGGAAAATCGGGATGCGACGTAGGCAAACGGACGACAGTACCTGTGCGAAAATATGATTCAATATTGAAAACTGTTTCGTCACTGGAAAACGCGAACATATTTCCGGAACGTACTATACTCACTAACTCAGTACTGTTTACTATATTCGGCCTTTGTTCTGTGTGGAGGACATTAGTGAACTTCGTTAGTAGAAGGGTGGGAGTGAAGTACATTCAAAACTCAGGTACTGTACAGTAAAAATCGAAGTAAGAATAAAGTGATGTAAAAGACAAATTGCACTTAAAACAAAACAGAATAAAAGCAAATGTCAGCAATAGGCTTCAAACTCAGTCACTGTCTTTTAGTTCAAGGCAAATGACTATGCCCCACCAACTCTCTTGAAATGATATTAACACACCAGTAAAAATTTCGAGTTGTTTCCGTTTTGAACTGGTGAAATAAGAATCTCACAGATCGATAACGAAACATTTCGAGTTGTTGCCGTCTTGAACTGGTGAAATAAGAATCTCACAGATCGATAACGAAACATTTCGATTTGTTGCCGTTTTGAACTGGTGAAATAAGAATCTCACAGATCGATAACGAAACATTTCGCGTTGTTGCCGTCTTGAACTGGCTATTTCATTACAAATCATCAGTTCCATATGGATTTAGTCCATTTGTGCTGCGTATACGCAACGTTACGTCTTGTTGCTTTATTGAACTACAGGGACATCATTTTATTTTTACTAACATTTCTAATATTAACCTGGCTATACCTTTGGATCAACGTAAACATCGTTTGCTACCCCCTTCCACGACTGGAGTTCGATGATACTGGCGTAATATACAAACAAATCACTTTACTAGGTATCGGAGGGAAGAAAAGTAGTTCATCCATTTACGTAAACTAGGAAATATCGCGATTTTGAGATTGATAATTTTCATTAGGATTTTGTTTAATCAAAATACAGTACAGTATTAACAATAAGTGTTTTTACTCACGAACTGAGCTTTCCATGCGGACGCATTCATTATGAAGTGTATATTATACTGTCTACAGCACATTAGCGTACAATATAGAGAATGAAGTTAAATTGAAAAATAATCATAATATGGATATTTAAACACATTTTTGAAAATGGTGGCCTTTGATTTCGATACAGGCTTCAGTTCTAATGTGCATATTATCGCACTATAGACTATTGTACGTAATTCCAATTACCAGGTTTGTACTTCGTATCAGTAACTCATGTTGAAATAATTCTGTACCTACTCTATAAAAGAGTACCTTACGTACTCTAAATTCAATCTTCACTTCTGCCCGATCCGAAAAGATAAAATTATTCAGACATGCTGTCTACTTTCCGTCCAAGTGGTTACGTCGCAGCGTCGTAGAAAGGGAGGAAATCATATGACAGTTAATTTCTTAACGAGGCCCTTTTATGTAAGTCATTTTAAACAATTATATGGGTAGATTATTACGTGGACGTCCAATTCCGAACAGAAATTAATATTCTCAGAAAAGAGCTAAGACAGCCCAGCCACTAGCATTTACAGACAGGCGAATAGAAGCAGGTGGGGGAAACCGGGATGCGACGTAGGCAAATGGACAATGATGCAATATTGAAAACTCTTTCGTCACTGGAAAACGCGAACATGTTTTTGAAACGTACTGTTTACTATGACCGTAAGGCTACTACGACTGTATATGCGGCCTTCTATCTATGTGGAGGACGGTTGAACTTCATTAGTAGAAGGGGTGGGAGTGAAGTACATTAAAAAACTCAGGTACAATAAAAATTGAAGTAGAAATAAAATGATGTCCCTGTAGAAAGAGTAGTTTTCTGCCGTTCTCATGGTATGTCTTACTCAAAAAGTTAAAAGATTTTTGTGGACATCGCCTTTTATTGAATTTTGCTTCGTCTTAGGAAATCTCATGTTAGATTTCAATTTTCATGAGAGAAATGCAGGAGTAGCAGTTGAACACAGCTCGATGACGAAATCAACTGCAATTGAAATTCTCTAATTAGAATCCGTTCTAAGCTGCGGATGTTATTAAGCGATGAGATAATGATATCGGGCTGAACAATGGTGGATGTGAATAGTGGGATAAACCGCACTTCTCGGACAAAATCTGTTTCATAGCAGCTTTTCATAACGCAAACATCATAGGATGTGGTGAGAATCAAATTCTCGACCACTATGATGCGAAACCGTTGATCATCTGCTTTTGTACCTGGATTATTTACTTACTTAGCCACAAGCAGGCTAAATTATTTAAGAATTATATTAGTTTTGATACTACCGTATGGTAATAAGTAGAGAGCGGAATTTTAGACCCTAAAAATGGCATTTTAGGCGCCTAAAATAGACTCTTAAACTCCTTTATTTAGGCTCTATAAAATAAAAAAACAGGCTTTTTTGTTAGGTCAGGTTAGGTTAAAAAATAGGCCTTTTTGTCAAGGAATGTCACTAATATAAGATTCAACATTTATTTAATATAAAATTCTAGGATTAAAAGAAACTTCCACACATTTCACATTTTACAAGGGTACACATGCATACACAAAATGAAGACATTCTGTCTTTCAGTTAATGTTTTTCATTCACCAATCACATTTCCATAGTTTGCTTCACAGTAGATGATCAGCATCTATTGTGGCTATTGTGTCGCTCACTGCTGTATAGTCGGGGGCACCGATTTTGGCAGATGACCTCGATGACATTTCCAGTAGGCGAGCCAATATTGTTTGTGTAAGCTGCGAGAATGAGATGCGATAACATTCTGAGTCGTTCATATTTTCATAACAGCAGCTCATATCAATTATCCTTATTATGAAACACACCACGGTGCAGTCCTATTCAAAGAATACCTTTAATAAATGTAAATGACTTCCGTTCGCAATGATTTTACAATACGTCTCCTACATTACTTACTTACTTACAAATGGCTTTTAAGGAACCCGAAGGTTCATTGCAGCCCTCACATAAGCCCGCCAGCGGTCCCTATCCTGTGCAAGATTAATCCAGTCTCTATCATCACACCCCACCTCCCTCAAATCCATTTTAATATTATCCTCCCATCTACGTCTCGGCCTCCCTAAAGGTCTTTTTCCCTCCGGTCTCCCAACTAACACTCTATATGCATTTCTGGATTCGCCCATACGTGCTACATGCCCTGCCCATCTCAAACGTCTGGATTTAATGTTCCTAATTATGTCAGGTGAAGAATACAATGCGTGCAGTTCTGTGTTGTGTAACTTTCTCCATTCTCCTGTAACTTCATCCCGCTTAGCCCCAAATATTTTCCTTAGCACCTTATTCTCAAACACCCTGAACCTATGTTCCTCTCTCAGAGTGAGAGTCCAACTTTCACAACCATACAGAACAACCGGTAATATAACTGTTTTATAAATTCTAACTTTCAGATTTTTCGACAGCAGACTGGATGATAAGAGCTTCTCAACCGAATAATAACACGCATTTCCCATATTTATTCTGCGTTTAATTTCCTCCCGAGTGTCATTTATATTTGTTACTGTTGCTCCAAGATATTTGAATTTTTCCACCTCTTCGAAGGATAAATCTCCAATTTTTATATTTCCATTTCGTACAATATTCTGGTCACGAGACATAATCATATACTTTGTCTTTTCGGCATTTACTTCCAAACCGATCGCTCTACTTGCTTCAAGTAAAATTTCTGCGTTTTCCCTAATCGTTTGTGTATTTTCTCCTACATTTTCTAAATTAAATTAATTCTTAATTAAAAGGAAAAAGCATTGCATTGCGCATATATGTATATATAATCCTACCCTTACCAGATCAATATACAAGATTTGTCCAGTAATACTCTAGGGATGGTCTACTGGTGGTGCGACAATTCAAGTTAATAAAATTACGATTCTTCTTAATAATCAAAATATAATTTGGTTAATTGGGTAAAATTGCATGCTGCGGAAGTTAGATTTATATAAGAGTATAATAAATAGGATTGTAATGGATATTACAAGGGCAATAACTTCTTCACACGCACATTGTGAATAGAACAGAGAAGAAATCATTTTAAAATTTTCGAAATCGTACAAAATACCGGAGAAACCAATTTTCCCTGCACAAATTGCACCAATTGAAAAATATAATTACCATTCACAATAAATACTATATTTTATGGATTCTATAAAGTCGTTTATTAATCTAGAGGTATTGGGTGATGACTCTATTAAATTCCAGCACAACATTCATTCAGAATATGTAGAAATTACACTTTGGATTTTACTAAATGTAGAGGCCTACTATCAAAAGGTGTTACATACCCCCTTAAATACTGTACATGTGTTACCTGTGCGATATCCGATGTTTAATTTTTTTTTAATGTGATTCATAGTACTGAAACTGCCATATTGAATTCGCACAAATTGTATTATTCGTAATTTTCGTCTCGAAAACCCCTAAGATATCTAATTTAATTTTTCACCCATTTTTGTCCCACTCCACCACTTTAGGGACAAAGTCGGACTAAATAATATCTTATTCGTATTCTGTGATCGCAAAGATCCCCAGATATCGACTTTCATCGAGATCGGATGACATAAGATTTCTCACTCCCTTCTGCCTTTTCATCAGTAACTTAGGATATGGTATTTAAAAAATCTAAGAATGTTTAACCAATATTGTAAAGAGTAACCTTCATTTTAAATTTTACGTCTCTAGTTAAAAATAGTTTAGTGAATTTTTAAAATCGTTGACTTCTTTCTCTCTCCTCTCTGCTCGGAAGTAAAAAAAAAAAAAAAAAAAACTGAAGTTATTTCAAGGGAGTAGCCTACATGAAATTGAATTTTTTTTACTTTCCTTATACATTTTAGAAACAATTCTGAGAGATGAGATGAATAGTCTAACCCAATTTTATGAGTGAATCTTTGTTTTAAATTTAAAGGCCTCACGTCTGCTGGTTAAAAAAATTAATCGGTATAATTATTTTGATCATTACTGCCTCCCATTTTCCATCCCTTAATGTTCGTATTTCGTAAAACTCAGTCTTATCTATTGACTAAGGATTAACATATTTCCATATACATATATATTTCCATATATATAACAGATTATATTTCCATTTCGTACAATATTCTGGTCACGAGACATAATCATATACTTTGTCTTTTCAGGATTTACTACCAAACCTATCGCTTTATTTGCTTCAAGTAAAATTTCCGTGTTTTTTCTAATCGTTTGTGGAGTTTTTCCTAACATATTCACGTCATCCGCATAGACAAAAAGCTGATGTAACCCGTTCAATTCCAAACCCTCTCTGTTATCCTGAATTTTCCTAATGGCATATTCTAGAGCGAAGTTAAAAAGTAAAGGTGATAATGCATCTCCTTGCTTTAGCCCGCAGTGAATTGGAAACGCATCAGATAGAAACTGGCCTATACGGACTCTGCTGTAAGTTTCATTGAGACACATTTTAATTAATCGAACAAGTTTCTTGGGAATACCAAAGACACATATAGACTACTGTAATCTTTGTTTAGTTTTTGGAGGTGACTGTCCAGAGTGCACAAATACTTCGGCGTGCATGTTTACTCTTATGTCCTACCCATTCCACTGCGACAGAGATAACAGCCGATCTTGCAGCGGTGAGGACTCGCTCTCCAGTTCACATTCAGAAAATCCATCTGCCAAAATCCCTGGCGCGACCTATACTTACATATACTATATGGAGATAAAAAAGGAAGGGGTTGTTATCTCTCGCCAGTAAAAGTAGACTTATTTATAATAATAATAATAATAATAATAATAATAATAATAATAATAATAAGTAAATATAGTCAAACCCCGCTAATTCGGACTTCACTAATTCACAATGCGTGATAATTCGAACAGCTCTTATTTTTTTATTATTATATATTTTTTTAATGTTTTCAATCATGTGAAATTCGAGATAACTTTGGTTATCCCTGTGCCAACACGCCCAGCGAAAGTGTTTAAGAATAGCACGGATTTGTTTTATATTCATATATCTGTGCGATAAGGACATTTTTGACATTTGTAATTTCAAGTTTTAAATCTGTCTTTTAGGCTAGATTCAAAGCTACTATTACTATTTCCGCAGTTTCTATTGGAACTTTGAACTTGATTGAATGCAATGTTGTAAATATGACCGATGTTTTTCCGGAAGTTAAAAAGCAAAAATTGGAAGGTGAAGGAAGAATCTTTCAAGACAACTAGGAACATAATTTTTTCTTCATACTAGTAAAAATAAAAAATGTTAGTGCCAAGTGCTTATTATACCGTGATAATAGGTTATAAACGTTATAATCCTAGTATATATATAATACCGTGTCTGATTTTCACCAAAATTGTGACTTCCATACCTACCTTACTTGTAAGAAAAATAGTTTAACTATTCCTGCACACCATCTTACAAACACTAGTAGAACCTATATGGCCTTTGGTATCAAAATCTACAATAGTTTGCCTGATGACATCAGATATACAAAAAATTCTCTCAAATTTAGGAATTATATAAAAAACGAAATTAATAAAATTGTGTCCCTACAATCTGGAGGAAGCACGCATGGGCCCTCGAAATGAATAATGTTTTTATATTTGACTTATTTTAAATTAAATTGTAATTTGTATATATTTGACCATGTCTATGCATATATTATGCCCTCGACAATAAAGTTCCATCCATCCATATATACATATATCCATCCATCCATATATCCATCCTTCCATATATCCATATATCCATCCATCCATATATCCATCCATCCATATATCCATCCATCCATATATCCATCCATCCATATATCCATCCACCCACCCACCCACCCACCCATCCATCCATCCATATATCCATATATCCATCCACCCACCCACCCACCCACCCACCCATCCATCCATCCATCCATCCATCCATCCATCCATCCATCCATCCATCCATCCATCCATCCATCCATCCATCCATCCATCCATCCATCCATCCATCCATCCATCCATCCATCCATCCATCCATCCATCCATCCATCCATCCATCCATCCATCCATCCATCCATCTATCTATCTATCTATCTATCTATCTATCTATCTATCTATCTATCTATCTATCTATCTATCTATCTATCTATCTATCTATCTATCTATCTATCATCCAAATATTTATGTTTGCGAAACATTCTTAATTAAGGGTACGAAAACTGAAAATCTTAAAAAAAAAAGTCTAGTAGTATCTGAACAGAAGATAATGTATTCTACTCTAAATTACACTACATAAAAATGAATTGGCAACTAAATTCACCATAGAATACTATCATTCGTAATTTTGATGTATAATGAATAAACAATTTTCATCCCATTACTTTTCCCGCCAAACGAGCCCCTCATTCTTCTATTGACGTAGACGTGAAAGCCAGATTTGCTCGATATATATGTCATTGTACGTAGTTAACAGAAAACCACAATTCAAGTCACACAGAGTTTGTGTGCGCTCAAAGTTGGGTTTCTGGCGTCTTGTCAGCCCACTTGAGGTTTGTGGATATAAATGGAAAAGTTGAGACGGTATCGAGTGTAGATCCTGGGTAGCTCAGTCGCCAGAGAGTTAGTGCGCTAATCCAAAGATCCCGGGATCGATACCCGTCCTCGGAATAACTTTTCTCTTGAAATTATTCAGATCTTGCTGTGTTCGCAGAAACATAGCTATGACCTTGTGTCTGCTTTTCACACACAACAAATTTGTCACCCCATTCCCTTCCTCTCTCTTCAAGAAGGTTATGCTGAAATATTTCTGTTCCTGCTGCAAGCTGTGAACCAGATAGATTAGTAGGTGTTACATCACGTTCGTCCCCTGGATCCTCATCTGTTACGTCTTGAGTGACATTTGTAGGTTGCATTATAGCGATATGTCAGTATTTGAGATGAAATTTCATCCGTAGCATCATTTGCAAATTTATTTCATGCAGAGAAAATCCACTAAAATTTGAAAAAGCGAAACAATTTCAACATATATTGTGATATGCCTACTGTGCTTCTAAAACAGTGACCGACATGTTCCGTGCTCTGTGACGTCATACGACGTAGGCGCCTTGCTCTTTGCTCGGCAATCTCTGCATACTGAGCACAGCGAGGAGAGAAGGTTCATCTGAACAGTGGTGGTGCGGCGTCTATGCACTGACAGAGCGCGATCCATTCTTCTGAGATAGTATGGGAACAGCACAATTACAATACATTTGTACGAAAACAAAACTGTACAACCGTGATAAATCAATGTAACAAAATATCTTGGTTTGTAATCAAATTTAATGTACTTACAATAATATGAAACTCATAATACAGCCACTTGCAGAAGCGTTTGCATATATAAATGAAATTCCGAAACTGCTATAATCATACAAACATATAAATAAATACTTTAAGCAGTACTGCAACACTTTATCTACTCGGAAACTTGAAAACAGTGTTTTTTAACACACATTTTTCTACATAATATACAGATTAAACTATATAGGCCCTAGCTTGGTGAGTAGTATGCAAAGTATATTTCAACTTTTGAAACACACCATCACTTTGTGTCACTACCGTGCCCAAGCTAAACGCTTTGTCGAGATTTTTTTCCTCTTTTCTCGCGTACTAATTTTGCAATATTTGGAGTCATAGCCTGGCTAACACACAAGCGAAGAATATGTTTCAAGTTCAGATCAGACAGGTGGTTTCTATGTTGTGGTTTGCAGATCTTCATACAGAAAAGAACTGTTCACATACATACGTAGATCCGAATATGCTCAACATCCTAGCAGCAAATCTACGCAATCGAGGGAATCTTGCCTGGGGAAATCTTCTATAAAATGTAGATAGATCCTTTTGTTTTCAACAGTCCCGTTCTACTGCTGCTCTGACGCCACTGCGCTGGTGTGTGCTAACATTAATACGACTCAACTGCTCGCTCTCCCAAGCTCTTGCGATCTGACTGGCTCTTACGTCGCAACTGCAGCATCTACCGGCCACTGTTCTAAAAGGACACATAAGTTTTCGTCATTATATTGTCGCAATGAATAGATATCTCGAACGCATTGTGGTTTCACTTAATATTTATGTTTATTAGGAGTCATTTGATCTACAACAATTTGTAAAATAATTTCGAACTGTAACAATATTTAACTTTCATATCTGATTTGCGTCTCGGATGCCATAGCTGAAATAAACGAACAACTCTCACGCCCACATCTCAAACTCAACGGTGACCAGAACTCTCATTACCAGTCTTACCACACCTAGCAAGCCTATAATTAAGATCAGTAATAGTGACACCTGTGAGAAAGCAAATGCGTTAACTGTAGATAGGGTAATTTGAAACATTCACCACTGTCCTTTTAATAGGACAGTAGATATATCTGGGTTAATTTTACTTGGTTATTTAACGATGCTGTATCAACTACGAGGTTATTTAGCGTCGATGAGATTGTGATAACGGGATGAGATTTGGCGAGATGATCGAGATCAAATGGCAGTGGTGGGCAAAATGAACGCAACCCACAAGACAGGATTTAAGTGGCAACTACATACTGTGGGAGGGGTTGCACTCTACAGTGCAGTGACGGATTTACAGACAGTTGCGCCACTACACTCCTATCTACCATATGTAATTATAATAGTCCATTCACGTGATATTTAATTAATCAATTTTCAAAGCAATTTCTTCGAAATTGGGATTTATATCTGTGCATGCTATTTTCAGTTGCGCAAGGAGATGAGCATCGCTTAAGCGGGATCTGTGGCTGGACTTTATAAATTTCATTTTAGAAAACAGCTGTTCGCATTGGTAGGTTGGTGAATACATACCGTCATTTCCCATAACTATGGTCCTGGAACACAACTATGGTCCACGATACAACCATTCATAGATCATTATAGAAGTAACATAGACCGTTCGTAGATAGCTGCAGTGACTTGAATTCAAACTACAGTACAGCAAAAATATAGATAAACGAGGTAGCCTACTACGTTATGGAGTACAAAATGTGAATAGTTGTATCGTGGACCATAGTTGTGTTCCAGGACCATAGTTAGGGAAATGAAGCAAATTGTCTATGCAGTGGATATGTAGTACTGGACATCTTTTAAAAAATTTAGCCCCCAGTAGACCTTCACATTCTGCTTTCAAGAAGCCATCATTCTGCAAATCCAGTACTCTAACTGCATTTCTGTGATAACATTTTCAATTTAAACATGAAAAGTCCACACCTGTGGAGTAACGGTCAGCGAGTCTGGCTGCGAAACCAGGTGGCCCGGGTTCGAATCCCGGTCGGGGCAAGTTACCTGGTTGAGGTTTTTTCCGGGGTTTTCCCTCAACCCAATACGAGCAAATGCTGGGTAACTTTCGGTGCTGGACCCCGGACTCATTTCAGTGGCATTATCACCTTCATATCATTCAGACGCTAAATAACCTAGATGTTGATACAGCGTCGTAAAATAACCCTATAAAAAATAAAAACATGAAAAGGAGTTGAAAAAATATTGAAATCTTTCTCCATCCTTTGAAAATCACTGAATCTGTGTTATTTGAACTCGTATAACAGGTGATCTCTTTTAAGAATGTGCATACTTAAGTTCGCGTCCTGAATATATGTAACTTATCCTAAACATGAGAAATGAAAGAACTGCCTTTCTTGTAATTGTGATATCATCTCGATTCATATGATTCTGCGAAAGACATTTTATCACTAATGAAGCTCCGAAGTACAGCAATCCAGTATAATCCGCCACGTACACGCGCAGTATTTTCATGGAGTGGGGGAAGGGGGAAGGTAGGGGGTAAGTTTGATGCTTCGCTCAGGTCTGACGTCACTGCGGCAATGCCGCAGGAATGCCCACCATTGCAATAGAGTAAAACCTTGGATTACGAGCATAATTCGTTTCGAGAACGTGCTCTTAATCCAAAACATTGTCATATGGAAATATCTGATAGTGAAGACAACTTAAAGCCATGGAGAGGCTGAAAGCCACATACCTAAAAAGAGTAATGGGTGTCTCAAAATATACCCCCTCCAGATTTGTCTATATACTAGCACGAGAGACTTTTCTTCTAGAGCTGGGATGTCGAACAGCGCTCTCAAACTGTGAAACGATTAATACTGTTTCCTGCCACAGCAGAGCTGAAACGACAGTCAGTACGGTCAACTTGAGTCGCTGTAGCAGTGTTCTGTACGTAGTGTGTTTATCAACTCTGGCGGCTGGTACGGATATGGAACGACGATCAATAATAAGTGGATAGATAGATATTTCTTTATCTTAAAGGACGTAAAGACACATTACTTAATATGTAGAAAGGAATTTGTATATCTAAGCCATGATAATATTAAAAGGCTTTTTAATTCAACACATGCTGAAGCTTATGGACCAGAAAAGTTACCAGTTCCACTCGTGGAAAGCCTATAGCGGAATTAAAATCAAGATTGAATTCAGAAAACCTTCCATAATCATCATTATCATCATCATCATCATCATCATCATCATCATCATCATCATCAGGTGTTAGTAGAACAAGCTTGGTTCATGCTAGCTATAAAATTTGTGAAATTATTGCAACGTCTTCAAAGCTATTCACTGACGGAGAATTTGTGAAAGACTGTCTCATAGCTGTAACAAAAGAGATATGTCCGGAACATGTTAATGATTTTAAATATAGGATAAGTTTCTCTCGTAATATTATTGCAGAGCGAATATCAGAAATAGGAGATAACTTGGAGTGACAACTGATAGCAAGAATGAAAAATGATGAAAGTACCGACAGCAAAGATACGGCCCAGCTAGCTATATTCATAAGGAGTGTCGATTCGGATTTCAATGTTCATGGAGATTTTGTAGATATCATTTCACTAAGGTATCGAACTCGAGGCGAAGATATTTTTGAATCTATAACAAAAACTATGAACAAATTTTAAGTCACGCTAAAAGTAATTAATTTTATACATCAAAACAGTTCATGTTTCTGAAATTGAAGTTGCACTGCTACAACAGATACACACAAAGTTGATATTTTAAACATGATTTATTATTATTATTATTATTATTATTATTATTATTATTATTATTATTATTATTATCATAATCAATAGCTATCAGGGTTTAGACCATTTGGCCTGTTCCGTCTCAGGTGAAAAGCTGGTCTCTCCATCGCTTCTTCGGGCGTCCACGATCTCTGTATCCAAGGGGTCTATAATTTAATAATCTCCTGGGCAGTCTATCATTTGGCATCCGTAGAACATGCTCATGCCAGTTGCTCCGATACTTGTGGATTGTCTCTGTAATGGCTGCGATATTTAGTTCTTGTCGGATGTCTGCATTATATTTATGGTCATAGAGAGTGTAGCCTGCTAGCGATCTTAGTAATCTCATCAGCTGCTTCTATTCTTTTCAGTTGACTAGTTGTTAGAGTCCAAGTTTCTGATCCATATAGCAAAGTTGGAATGGCCATTGTTTTGTAGAATTTCAAAATTGTGTCTTGCCGGACCTTCTTAAACAGTGTAATTCTAATTGTTCTTAGCAGCTGTTGAAATTTGGCTAATTTATTATCTATATCTCGAGAATGAATATAGGAGACATTACAGCCAAGGTAAGTAAAAGCATTTACTTGCTCTACTCCAGAGTTATTGATAACTATTTTAGTTCTTATAGAATTTTTACCAATAAAGGCCATGGTTTTTGTTTTGTGTATAGAAATTTCTAAATTGTACTCTTTTCCTTTTTGATATAACCTATGAATTGCCATTGTGAGGAGATTTTACTTACTCGTCATTCTCAGGAGAAATCATTATTATTATTATTATTATTATTATTATTATTATTATTATTATTATTATTATTATTATTATTATTATTTATTTCCGTCACTAACGAACGACATTCATGGAATGACCCAGTAGATAAAACGCCATTATTAATATTATTATTATTATTATTATTATTATTGTTATCAGCAGCAGCAACATTCATCCTCATGTAGGCCTACATTCTTTGTTCATCAGAGTTTATCAAGTACAAATCTAAAATGAGCTCCTACTCAATTAGTAAGATGTATAAAAGTTATCAAAGTACCAGCCGCCGCAGTTTCGCTTTTGTTTACTCCTGGTCTGCCTGCTATCTGTGTTCAACCGTTGCGTGGTAAGGGAGGAGTGAAGGCTCTTCATTTCACAGCTCGAGAGCGCTGTTCGACATCCCTGTTCTAGAGGATATCCGGCTGAGGTAATGCTGCCACAAACAACGGCGGCAAGTGAAGTGATTGATACAAGACAGAAAATGCAGAGGAGAAGACGTATGGAATCACTTCTACACCACAGATGTAATGTTATGCAAATAAACTACGAGCTCAGGCATGTAGTGACAAGATTTTCGGTGCATGGATTCCACTATAAACTATGTGCCAACAAACGATTTCATGAACGGGTGTGAACGGGAGTAAATGTGACAGATACCAAGCATTAACATTTGAACAAAGACATGAATCACTCACAAAATTTTGTTAAACAGACTAACAATGTTAAATTTTGCACACTGTGCGCATTTCTTCTTATTATTATTAGAGATGGAACGATATATCGGTTTTTACGAAATACCGATATTTTCGTTTCGATATAGCGATATATCGATATCGAAATTTTGATTCAATATATCGTATAATATATCGGTTTTCTCATAACTTTATCGATTTTTTTTGTGGAATTACTCGTATTATCATTATCAACAACAACAAAACCCACACTACACGACTCCGATAATTCCCGAGAGATGGCGCTACCCAAGGTGGACAGTTACATAATTGTGCAACCTCACTCAATACCTTGTTCTAATTGGCTGGACTGGAATTCGAATTTGCAGCACCAAATTCAAAATGCAACGTGTTCGAACAAGAGACAGACGGGAGGTTTATCTACTACTGTTTTAATATTGTTACTAATGTTCTCCAAGGCAGGAGCAATTCCCACCCTGAAAGAGAGCCTTCTGACCTCAAAAAGGGTATCAAAACGTTTATTTCTATATTGTGAACTGGAAAGAGAAACAAGGATTTAATACCGATATGATATTTTTTACGTCATTGATTTTTATGCACAACCTAGTGCTGACATTCTGTTACCTTATTATATCTTTTAGTGCATAAAAATTCTATCCCTATAATCATCACCATTGTTGTTTGGAATGTTGGAGTGTAACAATAATTGCAATGGGAACTTGCCACAGTATAGAGAACATACAGTAAGGACACCTAAGCCATTTCGTGGGAACAAATTCTGAGTGTGCATGTCACGAAACCGGGTGTATTATCTGGAACCTCCACCAGATGGATCTCCATCTACGACAGGCTGGCATAATTTAATATTAAATGAAAACATTCATTACTCATCTTTTAACAATTTTAAAGGCATGAGGTAAGGGAATGGCAATATAACCATAATAATAATTACTTCCGTATGCAATCATCATGAAAATATTCAGTAATTGACGCTAATGTTCAAGTCACTGTTTGAGGCTTATGTTGGTAAAATTGATCCAAGTACAACATAATACATCATGGCGTCCGTTACGGTGAAGTGCGAACATGAACGTCAACAATGGATATAAGTATTTTGACTTCCTAGCGACATAATATTAATGATAGATAATATACATACAAGATTATTCGTATTACTGACCAATAAAATAAATAAATAAATATTTTACTAATATTTTGATAGTGGTTTGATACTAGCGACATAGTTGGATTCATTGAGAACTAGACCTTACTGAGCTTGAATTTAGTACCAACAACATCAAAGGAGCCGACAAGAATTGTCCCTACTGATTCCTCTTATACTGTGAACTTACTATAGAAGGATTGTATTAAATCAACTGTGAAGTTTGTTAAAACTTGTAACATTCTAAGTACGGTTTACTTACATTTAAAAATAATTACAAGTTCTGTTTACTAACATTTAAAACGATTACATTGTTAGGTATATCTGTGTCCTGGATTGAATCCTGTATAAAATAAGAATAATTGAATCGTGTTCCAATATCAAATACTGAACCATGTAGAGTTCATTTAACTCTTTCCCACTATATCATTTAAGCTCCCTTGCCTCCACCATAATTTTTATTTAAGTTAGGACCTACATCATATGGTATCGAAAATGTATTTTTGTTATTACAATTTTACATTTATGCCTTTGACTGTTATGATGTTAATTTCAATGGTAAAAAGAAATACGAAAATTTAAATAATTTTATTGTAATACAGTAAATGTTCGCCTGAAAATGCAATTTGCTTACAGAATAACGATATGTCGATAATTGTTCGATATATTTTCTGCGATATATATCGTTTATCGAAATTAGGTTTGCAATATATTGCAATATCAATATGTTGATATTTAATTTATTTCCGCCATCACTAATTATTATATCTGGGTTAATATCTCCTGTTAATTTTTCATCGGTGTGACAAAATATCGGTGTAATTCATGCATATTTTTTTTTTCACTTATCGGTATTGTTAAAATATCAGTATAACTATACCACCAAAAAAGTTATAAGAACCAGGAGAAGAAGATGTTCATCAATAATATAAATACAAATAGTCAGGACAACGTATTATAAGAGCAAAGGAACGAAGATTGCATGAGGGTTTCAAGATAGAAATATAAGAAAAAGATAAAAATATATAAGAAAAATGATTGGAGTACATAGAAATTTAAAACGAGAACATAGTGGAAGAAAATGTTATATATATCACCAGACAAATTCAACTGGATAGTGGAAATTATTTTAAAAATAAGTGTAACAAAGTTATTACCATGATTGCTGCCATCTAGACGTGAAAGAGAGAATCTATAAAACCGAAGACCATGAAGATTTAGCACAGTATAGATATTTAGAACACTGTGGCTATTGTTGATTATAATTCTTTATGCTCGGCCATGCCGAAATGTAGTAATTATACACCTGGTAGTAGCCCTTAAAGTACACCTATTCATTATAATTCAGTTGTTCAGCAAATGACAAATCACCTTTGTACCGTTATAAACCACAGTCTAATATATACAGTCGCGCAACTTCAACACTTTTTTTGCCAACATTCACGACATTAGCGCTCAAGCGGCAGGCAAGGCACTGGTCATAGGGTTGATACAGCCAGCACGTGCTTTAAAGTATACGAGATGTTATAATAACATTTTAATCATGCGTCGGAATGAAGACAATGTGTGCAATGACGAAAATTGCAGTAACAACAAGTTTAAATCTCCGAATTTGTCGTTCTTCAGATTCCCTAAAGACCAAGAGAAAATCATAACTCAGTCATAACCTATAATCCACGCTGTAGGTAGCCTACGTATTGTGTTCTATAAAACATTTATTAATTATCAGTTACCTATTTGTATGTCAGGAAGGACAGTTTAAATAAAAACAAAGTAAATACCTGTTACAGTATATTATTGTTTTGCAGAGATCATATGTGTAAATGTGTAACCATTCCGATTTTGGATAATGTATCTACAGTTTTTAATGGAAGTAATTCCATTATTTTTGTATTCATGTTTTTTTCTTTATATTTTTCAAAAGTTGAATGTTATATTGCATTCAAGTAGGGATTATGGTGTTAATTTTTTCAAGAATTCATGGCGTATTATAATCCTTTTCCAAAATATTCACTTCTTGAATAAATCCAGACTGTGTCGATAAATTTCTTATGTGTTGGTGTAGATTCATGTGGCAGACATCTTAAGTTCTCAAGAAATAAAAGAGCCTTTTTAAATTTAATATAAAAAGCAATCTTTTCTGTAATAATTTGCATGACTGTTATTGGTGTTGATTTTACATTGCCAGTGATTATTTGAGCCGTTCAGAGCAGAAGTGGTATAAGTCAATATTAGGTAATGAGGTTTAAAGTAAAAATTCTGTAAAATACAGCGCAAAGTAGCAATTAATATATCCTTCGTGCTATTCACTGACTACTAATAGTTTAAATAAATTCAATATTAACTGCTACTTTGCGCTGTATTTTACAGAATGTTTACTTTAACCCTCATTACCCATTTTTGACTTACACCACTTCTGCTCTGAAAATAAAATTAGGCCTACATTTTCTGAGTTAATTGAAGTTACAATTTTTTCAACAAAGTTGTGTATTCATTTCTTCTCACCTACGTCATAATAACAGTAAGTGCATGTAAATTACGTATTATATAGGTAGGGTAAGTTAAAATTAAGCTTATGTGTGAAAACTGGAAATGTAATGTAAAATGCGGTAAACTTTCCATAAAAATTTAAACCATAATATCAGCACTATTAGCGACTCAAAATAATAATATAAAAAATTGAAAAATAATGAACTTCATAAATCAATGTCTGTCAAATTAAGGTTTAAATCTTCCCCTTTTTTATTTTTAAGTTTATCTCAGCGGCCGAGTTTACCCCAATTCGCGGTATGGAAAATAGTTAATCTCACAGGAAATAGGGAGAGGAGTTCACCACGCGATGTACCCTACGAGATATGCCCTTCAATTTTGACTCTTATAACAGGAAATATAGAGTTCCAATGGTTTATAAATATATTTAGGAATGAATTGAATTAACCGTCCACGTACAAACAATTATATTATTTCAAACCATGATACGTGATCAGGGCCATGATTCAGTTGTAAGGAGCAGAAAGAATTACGTTTATTCCCAGCTTCTGAAACTTGTAGATTAACTGCGTGTGAAATTCTTCCAGGATTCTAAAGTAGAATTAGTAAGAACCATATACACTTATTGTATAGCATAAAAATATAAAATAAATTAGGCAAAACCCGTTTTCTGATGTGTTATCATATGTAATGTGCACACTTTTAACTTGCCTGCCGCTAGAGGGCTACTGTCGCGCCAGCTGTCAAATGTTGGCATATTTTATACGTATGAGTTGCGTGACTGTATCTATTAGACTGTGTTATAAACCCGCCAGTATCGATTATTCTCGGATATGCAATCGAAAGACAATTAGCGAAAAGTCACGGAAGCTGGAAATCCAATACTGTCGCAGAAGGTTATGTTCTGTTACTATAATAATTAGCGTTAATTGTAAATAATATTCAAATAAATTCAATTTGTCGTCTCGTTTTTCAATTCTAAATCAATTTCCAGGTTATATCAAGACTAATGCTCTCTAGGTTATATCAAGGGCAATGATATTCGTGCCTCGGAAAAAATCAATACTTTCGCGTCTGCGCACGTCTCACAATTCAGGTCAGTTCCGTTCGTCACTTACATAAACATAACATGAAAACTTATGAATAATTTCAAGTTAGAAATATGGTCGAGCAAAAAAAGTCGTATGAAATTTGCCTATAATGGTAATTAAGACGCTCGTATGAAAATTATGAAACTCGCTTGTGCTCGTTTCATAAACAAACATACTCGCGTCTTAATTACTGCCATTATAGGCTCGTTGCATAATGCACTATTATGCTTTGCTTGCTGTCTACAAGCTTCGTCGTGGATGATTTCACGATAATAAATAACAATTTTATTATTATGTTTGATGGTATATAGCCCTACATTTTGGGAGGTTTAGACTGGATTGACTACAAGAATCATGTAAATAATAAATACACCTGCTTTTAATTTCCTGTGAATCTGAGAAATTTCGATATGTAGGACAGAGGTATTTAGCCATTTTGTTTTGTATCCAGCTCGAAACTACGTTAAGCAATTCCGGGATTCAACGAGGCACTGGTTTACATTGCTCTCTCCTTTTGATTTTTATTATATTGTAGCGTAGTAGTTTCATCTATGACTTCATTCACACGGAATGTTGTAATAGTAATATACGTTACAAGAGCGGTATGTTGACGTTTTCATGGACGAGGAAAAGATTGAAAAAGCGAAACGTAGTTGAGCTTTTTTAATTTCCGAGAACATGAAAACAAACATACCGCTCGTGTATCGTACATTATTTTGTGCGAAGATCGTTTATTACATACCTGAAAGACGAATTTCTAATTAGTTGCAATGAAATCTCCATGTTGGTTTCTGTTTAATGACGGCAACTTCGGAACACCAAATATCTTTCTTCAACATTGTTGCTATAAAATGTTTTCTGTGTTTACTATACTCCAGCAGGCCGTGATATACGTCTGTCTTTTTTTCCCCCAGTCTATAAATGCGAACTTAAAACAAACGGTAAGGTTATGTAATGATTTATTTTTCATTTTAATATTTTAACAATATTATTTATATAACATATTGCAGTAATAACATCGGCATCTGGAATCTCGTTGATTTTTTCACGGCTTCCTTAATGTTACTTGTATCAGGAATGCAATAAGTACCGTGGAGTAGTAGACTTTACTTAATTTTTGCAAATATTTAAAAACAATAATTAACATTGCAATTTAGATGAAATTGCAGTGGTAAGTTTCCAATTTATAATTATTACTATGTTAAACATCTCTAAAAATAATATGTTAAAAGCCTAAAGCAGTAAAATGAATGTCGCGCTTAAGCGGTAAGAAGAGGGAAATTGTTATGTGTGTTACGTTGGGAATACTGAATGTGGTATTTCACACTTACCGCGTTTTGGTTCTGTGCGGAAAACAAGCAAATACGCACGATCTCGCACAAAAGTATAATACTATACTTCGGTTGTTACTATATAGATCAAATTTGGCAAAATGTGTTGCCTGATAAAAGGAATTTTAATAAAACTTAGCATATCTGACCGTGAAACAAGCGGACCCGGGTTCAAATCCTGGTTAGGGGGACAAGTTATCTCGTTCTTTTTTTTTTCGGGTTTTTTTCCTTAACTCGCTAATAGCAAATGCTGAGTGCCTTTTGGCGCTGGAACCTGGACTCATTTCTTTGGTATTATTACCTCCATTTCACTCATAAGTAAATATTCTCCATCTGTCAGTTGCTATCAGTCGTTACAGCAGGTACCATGGCCATGGCCAGCAAGATCACCAGATCTTAATCAACTTGACTTCTTCTTGGTTAACAATCCATCTGTCACCGAATGTTGCCGTGTGCTGTTGTTGCCTTGCGTAAGACTGAAGTGTGCAGGAGCTCCGTCATGCTGGAACTATATCCTGGTGCGTACCGCGAGCGGTAGGTCTACCTTTTCCAATAAAACGGGCACAGTGTTTCCCACAAATTCCTGTAATTTCTCCCTTTAGCACAGTGATGTCAAAGCAAGCGCATTTTTCTGACCTTGACGTAATGCGCGGACATCAAGCGCTAAGTATGGAAAGAGAAAGGGTTGTGTATATGAATAAGCAAACTGTTGTATTAAGAAAACGGTGGTGCACAAACTTCAAACGGAACGTGAAATTTTATGTCGTTATTTTTATATGGCTTCTTTCTGTTTGATATTATCTATAGGCTATTATCTGAAAAACAAAAGTACTAACACTGATTTCTTAATATAGCACTTGTGTTTTAAATCTTAATAATATAATAGAGAGTTAAGAAGGAATATTCACTTAAATTCCATAGTAGTATAATATTATACTGTATTAAGTGGATGAAACACATCATTCATAAAGAAAATGATATTCCAAAGAAAGAGATTGCGTATGACATGATAAGTTGGAATTTATAATGATGGTACCTTTAGCCTTACAAAAGTAATCAATAAACTAATCAAAACTATATTACAGTACAAAGCAAAGTTACCTAGGTACTGTGTCTGTTTTAAGTGTGACTAATATTACATAACAAAACTCTTATCGCATTATGCTTTTAAGGTGATATTGGTGAGCAACTTCCTATCATCAGAATATTAAATTATTTTCTCGAAATCTGCTGAAGCTATAGAGCTGACATTTTTACAGCACATGGGCACGCATGTTTTGCTTATGATGTAACAGTAGTTGCTTTGTTAATTCATTTCCTTACAAACAATTTCCATGCCAATATTTTCAAAATTTTCAATACACTATCTTCAGTAATACGTAAATACGGTATATTAGATTTACGAAAACATTCTGTAAGGCTACTAAATAAATAGGCCTATACCTGAAAATTTCACTTTTCTATACGAAAAGTTGAGAAAATCTTTCTTTTGAATAAAAAAATGAAACTTGTGAAAAATGAGCATTAAAATTAAAACTTACATTCTTATAATGCACTTGTACTTCTCAGGCAAATCTAAAAATTAATATGGATACAGTTTTAATAAGTTCTCTTCCCTTTATCTATTGAATCAGTGCTGGCCATCCCTGAATATAGCTCGACCAAGCGGCATATACCACCTCTTTCGTCTGTCTCTTTCCTTTCCGCTGTAAAGCGCTCAGGCTCTCCTGGGCTCTAAAGCGCCCTCTTGCTCCAGTGGGCATCAATTGACATGCCTGATTTAGGCGATTTGCCATGACATGTGGAGTGAGACAATGACGCATCGATGCGCATAGTAACAACAAAGAACCACATCATGGCAAACAGCCACAACAGTAAAAAAAAGTGTAGAACCGTACCGGTGCAAGATTGGACACATATTGCTTAATGAAAAATGTTTGTTTTAGTATCGCCCAAAGAATCAAAATAAGTGCGGATATAGAATTGGATCACCCCCTCCTGCTGGATCATTAAAGGATGTATTTAAATTTCGGTCGGGTAATAATATAGTGAATTGTACGAAATGGAAATATAAAAATTGGAAATTTATCTTTTGAAGAGGTGGAGAAGTTCAAATATCTTGGAGCAACAGTAACAAATATAAATGATACTCGGGAGGAAATAAAAACACAGAATAAATATGGGAAATGCCTGTCATTATTCGTTTGAGAAGCTTCTATCATCCAGTCTGCTGTCAAAAAATCTGAAAGTTAGACTTTATAAAACAGTTATATTACCGGTTGTTCTTTTATGGTTGTGAAACTTGGACTCTCACTTTGAGAGAGGAACAGAGATGAAGGGTGTTTCAGAACAAGGTTCTTAGGAAAATATTTGGGGCTAAGAGGGATGAAGA
This sequence comes from Periplaneta americana, assembly GCF_040183065.1. Classification (NCBI taxonomy): domain Eukaryota; kingdom Metazoa; phylum Arthropoda; class Insecta; order Blattodea; family Blattidae; genus Periplaneta; species Periplaneta americana. The sequence continues at coordinate 161,042,078 of NC_091123.1, forward strand.
ACGGAGTTTAACCGCTAAAGTAATAAGTCAGCAGCTTTTACTTGTTCTACACATTTCCTTAACTGGAATATTTAATTCAATTTTACAGGAGAATGGAGAAAGTTACACAACACAGAACTGCACGCATTGTATTCTTCACCTGACATAATTAGGAACATTAAATCCAGACGTTTGAGATGGGCAGGGCATGTAGCACATATGGGCGAATCCAGAAACGCATATAGAGTGTTAGTTGGTAGGCCGGAGGGAAAAAGATCTTTAGGGAGGCCGAGACGTAGATGGGAAGATAATATTAAAATGGATTTGATGGAGGTGAGATATGATGATAAAGACTGGATTAATGTTGCTCAGGATAGGGACCAATGTCGGGCTTATGTGAGGGCGGCAATGAACCTCCTGGTTTCTTAAAAGCCAGTAAGTAAGTAAGTAAGTAAGTAAGTAAGTAAGTAAGTAAGTAAGTAAGTAAGTAAGTAAGTAAGTAAGTAAGTAAGTAAGTAAGTAAGTAATATAGTGATTGCTCCAGCAAGTACTGGTAATGATGATAGATAGATAGATAGATAGATAGATAGATAGATAGATAGATAGATAGATAGATAGATAGATAGATAGATAGATAGATAGATAGATAGACAGACAGACAGACAGACAGACAGACAGATAGACAAGGAGACAGATGGACAGATGGGATTAGATAGATAGATATACATATAGATAGATAGATAGGTAGATAGGTAGATAGGTAGATAGATAGATAGATAGATAGATAGATAGATAGATAGATAGATAGATAGATAGATAGATAGATAGATAGATAGATAGATAGATAGATAGATAGATAGATAGATAGATAGATAGATAGATAGATAGATAGATAGATAGATAGATAGATAGATAGATAGATATTTAGATAGATAGATATTTAGATAGATAGATATTTAGATAGATAGATAGATAGACAGACAGACAGACAGACAGACAGACAGACAGACAGACAGACAGACAGACAGACAGATAGATAGATAGATAGATAGATAGATAGATAGATAGATAGATAGATAGATAGATAGATAGATAGATAGATAGGTAGATAGGTAGGTATGTAGGTAGGTATGTAGATAGATAGATAGATAGACAGACAGACAGACAGACAGACAGACAGACAGACAGACAGACAGACAGACAGATAGATAGATAGATAGATAGATAGATAGATAGATAGATAGATAGATAGATAGATAGATAGATAGATAGATAGATAGATAGATAGATAGATTTATTGAGTAATATTTTACATAAAAATTTTATGTTATCATAATTTTCTCTAAAATCCAATGCACGGGTCTTCTGACCGTACGTGCTTTGTACCCGAAACAAGTCCTCCTTTGTAGGTCCCCCCCCCCACCTATGATTACATCCAACTATTCTGTAAAAGAACACACATATTAAAAATGGAAATGACACAATAAAACACATTATATAATATATCTTAACCTAAAAGATCTAAAAGTGTACAGTTGGATGGATACTAGTATCCCTTCCTCAGTTCGCGTCGCAAACTTCGACAGCTGCAGTTCTAATCTTTCTCGCCTTCAAGAGGAACAATCCAGCCTTTTGTACCCATTCTCTTACTAATAATAGTAATAATAGTGCTGTAATGACTACTGATCATACAAATCTCTATCTACCTTATTCTTCTGTAGCATAAGTCTTGAATCACTCTGTATAGTTGATATTGCCAAAGACGATTAATATAGAAGAATTTAAGAATTAAAACTCATTACTGGTTTCTATAAAGTCTCAAATAATTGAATGTTATAGAATATGTGAAAAAGAAGGCTGGGTACATCACTGGTTACCACTTTGAAGCAATGGTTTGGGTCTGAACACGAAAATTCGTATTCTGTACATTACGGGCTGTACTCTGTTGTTTGATTGTAATGTTCGGATTTATTCCGGTTTTGTTGGCAACAGACCATGATTGTTTGGCCATACACCTGCTTAGAATTGGAATATATCAGTCCCCTAACATCCCACTGTGCAACTCAGACCAAGAAATGGATTCGGAACACCTCAAAATCTGAGCTTCAGTGGCTGGCCATGATAATATCTTTGAAAAATATTGGAGTGCAAGAGGTCAAATGACTTTATTGTCAAACGCCTGGCATTAGAAAACAACAACAACAACAAAATTCCGGTTTTGTTTCAATATACTGTACATTACCTTTGCAAAGAACAGTTATGCCTATATTCCTTAATTTTGTATAATGACACGAATTGAAAACTTGAAGAACCCAGAGAAGCTGGGACTTGCAGCAACAAGAAACATCCACATCACGATTGATTACATGACCCTTGGAATGTGTCATGTATTGCCTGCCTTCGTCTTTAATGAATAACTCTGTGAATGCCAGGGCGTTTCAACATTCGCAATCGACAAGAACCATCTGAACACAAAAATCACACTGTGAGAAAATTTTTCCGGAGCTATCACAGTTCGTAGCTGTGACGGCAAAATTCTGTCACACCCCATCTCTAGTTACAATTGAACGAACAACAGAAGGTATACTTATAACAATCACGATAATTAGGGGGCGGACGTTGATGAAAAGTCATCTTCTTATTTTTCACATTAAGACGATGCCTAGTAATATAGAAATCCTTTCTATGTTAATTCCAACGTAAACAAGTAATTTCTTATACTGCATCTTTTGCATTTTTTGACGTTTTTCAATTAATAGGTCATGTATATATTTTTTCGGCATTTTTTGGTCATTTTTAATACTTTGAAAAACTTTGGCTCATTTGAAATGCATTTTACTTTCTTCTTTACCTATAGGTCTGTTAAATCACTTCTATGAGCGTATTCCGAATCTCATTGGTGAGCAATCCGATGGCATCACGGTGTTCCGAATTCCACCGATGACGTCATTGATGCTCCACCGATGTCGCACCGGTGCCATCAACTTGCAGAGGTGGTGGCAGTCTCCATCAGCCGCCATCAGTGAATCTGATTGGTTCTTGTATAGGGCGGGAATTAGCAGACGAATGACATCGTGCACTGTTGTGTCATGGCGGTGTGTTCTGCTGTATTGTTTGTAATGAGCACAACGTAAAAACAATACGTTAATGGCTTATGAGCGAACATGTCAACGGACCAGTTATTACTACCAGTGCAAGAAATAAATTGTTTATGCTATCTTTTCTTTGAACGAGATGGCAGTACAAAAATTTCGCAAAATTTTGCTAGCGTAGCACAGACGACAACTTGTACAGTCACCATGACAGCCATCGATCCTTCCAGCAGTTTTGTTCCTTATTTCGCTGCAACGTGACGTCATTGATGCCACCGGACCGGTGAGATTCGGAGTACGCTGTAAGCAATTAGGTCAATTACCTACTGAATAAGAGAGTAACAGTGAAATTTGCGTTTTATAGTTTGGAGCAGAATCTAAAGTCCATCCCTCATTCCACTGAAGGCTTCACTTCACACAACGGAAGTAATATAAAATGCTCGACAGCAGCTTAGTTTAAGTGAGGACTTTGACCGCTACTGTTCTTTTCTTGGTACGAGGGTGTCTTTTAGAATTTATGTTTGGAAGGGGGGAAACTTTCACCATGTCCTTGACGGGACTTTGTGTTCTCAACATGGTTCGGAAGGGATGTCTACTCTAGTAGACATTATTTTTAACACAAAGATTGCAAGAATGCACGTTGCGTCCACAATTTGTTTTATTTTTTATTTTTATTTCATTTTATTGGGTTATTTTACGACGCTGTATCAATATCTCAGATTATTTAGCGTCTGAGTGAAATGAAGGTGATAATGCCGGTGAAATGAATCCGGGATCCAGCACCGAAAGTTGCCCAGCATTTGCTCATATTCGGTTGAGGGAAAACCCCGGAGAAAACCTCAACCAGATGCTTTGTCCCGACCGGGATTCGAACCCGGGTCACCTGGTTTCGCAGCCAGACGCGCTGACCGTTACTTCACAGGTGTGGACAATTTGTTTATCATTCACACTCCCTCATCTGGAAGATCTGATAACAAAAGTGAAGCGCGGAAGGAGGAGGAGACAGAGAATGAAGGCACTGACATGGATCACTCCTGATTGAAACACATTGTAAACCTTCATTAAAATCTATAGTTTTCCCTTAAAACCTTCATTTTGTTGCATGTTCTTTTCCTTTACCTTACCTAAATAATCCCCTTTGCTTCCTGTGTTAAAAACCTTGCAGTTTACTTTGACACGCATTTAAACTGGAATTACCAAGTAACCCATATTATCAAAAAAGTGCTTTCCATACTACATTCCTTAAACAGCATTCGAAAATTCCTCCCGCTATCACTCAAGAAAATACTAGTGGAAACACTAGTAATGCCCCACTTCGATTATTGTGATTTTCTACTGACTGACCTCAATGTCAACCAGTCGCAAAGATTACAACGTGTTCATAATTCTTGTGTTCGCTTCGTCTGCGATGTCCGTCGCGCTGACCACATTACCCCATCCTTCCAAACTCTAAACTGGCTACGGCTTAACGAAGGTAGAAATTTTCATTCTCTTGTTCTCCTTTTCCAAGTCCTTCACACTTCTACACCTACCTACCTTGCCTCCCGTTTCAGTTACCTGTCATCATATCATAATCTCTTCACACGCACGCAAAATAGCCGCATACTAGCCATACCAACACATAAGACATCATCGTATTCATCATCATACACAATCTCGCTTTCGCGCTTGTGGAATACCCTACCCAATGACATCAGAGATTGTCGGAATTTAGTAGCGTTCAAAAGCAAACTTATTAAGCATTTTCTTACTGCGTAGAGTAGGTTTAATTTTTACTTAGTTAATAAAAAAAAATTCTCTCTTCTTCATTTTTACAATAAAATGTCTAGCTTTTATTAGTCTGCTAATCTTTTAGTACTTTGATTTTTATTGTATTTGTAAATTCAATATTAATTGTAATTATAATTGTAATTGTATTGTTAATATTGTAGTTGTAATCCCCTGGTAGAGGGGAAGAGAAGGCCTGATGGCCTTGTCTCTACCAGGTTAAATAAATAAATAAATAAATAATTAAATGAATAAATAAATAAATAGATAAATGAATAAATGAATGAATAAATAAATAAATAAATAAATAAATGAATAAATGAATAAATGAATAAATGAATAAATGAATAAATAAATAACTAAATAAATAAATAACTAAATAAATAACTAAATAAATAAATAAATGAATAAATAAATAAATAAGTAAATAAGTAAGTAAATAAATAAATAACTAAATAAATAAATAAATAAATAAGTAAGTAAATAAATAAATAAGTGAATAAATAAATAAATAAATGAATAAATGAATGAATGAATAAATAAATAAATAAATAAATAAATAAATAAATAAATAAGTAAATAAATAAATAAATGAATAAATGAATGAATAAATAAATAAATAACTAAATAAATAAGTAAATAAGTATGTAAATAAATAAATAATTAAATAATTAAATAAATAAATAAATAAATAAGTAAATAAGTAAGTAAATAAATAAATAATTAAATAAATAACTAAATAAATAAATAAATAAATTCCAGGAAGTTGCCTCCTCTCTCCTAGATTTGCAGGGCAGTCATTGAAACAAGGTGACTAATTTTTAAGAAGTTGTGGTGCGAGTACGGTGAATAATATTTAAATGTCATTTTTTTAATTATATGTCTTTTTTCATTAGTTTAACGGCATTTTAAAGATCATTTTAAGTAGATTTTTAGGTCATCAATATCCGCCCCCTATTGATAATCATAACAAGAATAATTCGAAGACATCTTTGTCTTCCTTTATTCCACGTCTCTGTTCGAAACGGCACCATCACTACCTTAATGTCACCAGTTCTTAATTCAGCGCCTGGCCCTCTAATTTGCAGTGCACGAATAAAATAATTGGTACTTGGAAGGCGTACCGACACAGAAAGCGAGACGTCACGGGTCATTCGCTGACCTCTAGCCTGTGGTCGCAGTAGCGCATCTGGTCTGATCTTTAATAGGGGCACACACACACAAGAAAAGTTCCTACAACCTTAATTTGCAAAGGTCACAGAATATATATGAGTTTTTCACCAGTTCCTGGAACAGAATTTACTACATATCAGCTGTAGTCTGCAATTGTAGCCTACTATATGTTCAAGAAAACACGCATCTGTCACTTCCTTATTTCTCTAAACTTTTCGTTAATAGTTACGTCATCACAGGTTACAAAATATGCAGCCATATTCAATACTGTAAACAGTAAATGTCACTAACTAAATTATGGTAACCTACCTACATGTGCATGGGTGGGCAACTCGTGCTCTCAAAGTGTCAACACAAACCCAGTGCAGGTAGAACGGACTCTGTACTAGCTGTACTGTCTGTGTGCGGTTCTTTCAAGACAAGTTCGATTGCGTCTGCAGTAAGTGGCGGCTCGTTTTAAGTGAAAAACAATATAATTCCCAGATCATTTCCCTTTAGTTACGAGTAAAAAGAGATTTTTTTATTAAGAAGAGAGGTAAAGCTTGTATTCTGTTACTTCTTACGCATGACATTTTATGTTACAAATAAACAGTTAAGGTTTTAGTAAAGAAATACTGTCTGCATCTGCTTTAGAACAGCTAAAGGTAAAAATGGGATATCAACAAGGTGAGACTGATATCAAATATCGTTAGCAAGTTGTGCGTGCGAGTTACAGAATTGCAAGACTTATGATCGACTAGCTAAGAACATTTATGGATAAATTTGAAATGTGGTAGTATCATGTAGAACACAGACAACTTCACTTTCTTTGACTATAAACTATCTTGAAGAGTGATAAGAAAATATTCTTATCAAATATAAGATCCCACTTCAAGACCTACAGCAGAATTCAATGCTAAGTTTGGAGAAACAGTGACAATTGACAAGGAATCGAAATTTTTCTTAAATCTTTTTGGCTTACGCAGATAGAAAATCCTGAAAATTTATGGCTTGAATTAGTACATCTACAGAACAGCACGCCACTCAGATTCCAGCAAAATCAGGAATCGAACTATTCGTAATGTTGCCTAAGTCAGAATTTCCAAATATACTCTTTGCTTCCATATATATATATATATATATATATATATATACTGTATGTGCTTGAGGCAGAGTTTAGTACAAGAAAGAAGTGTAAAAGCTCTCGAAGTAAAGAAAGACCTCAGAAATAAGCTTATTTCATCTGCCGTGACATGTAAAAAAATTGTTCCTTGAATTTCTTATTGTTTGCGAATACAGACTATTACCTTTCTGAGAACAAAGGAATACTCTTTAATATATAAAGACTTGAAAATTCTCGCGTTCTACGTTTCAAATAAGACATATAATAAGAAATATTAAAAAATAGTGTAATAATAAATAAGTGTTGCAGCTATATTTGTTGTATCTTGAAAAGGTTGTATTCAGTTTGTGTTTCCAGTACTAAACTAATTTACAAAGCTACAAAATAATATATTTTTGTTGTGTGTTCAGGTACAGTCTGTCTAAAATTACTATAATTATTGTGCCATGCGTCATTCTGAAATTCAAATCATGGAATAGATATCACGACCACCTGCATGAGCCGCCAGAGCGCACCGTGGCAGTGAACTGCTTTTGCAGCGAAACTACAAACAACTTGTAACTGCTGCGGCTGGCTCCGTCTGCCTTTCTCTCTTCCAAGGTTTTTTTTAGCACTTTGTGAACACGAGTTGCCCATCCATGTACATGTGCGTAATTTGTAAGCAGTATTCCTGTTATACAGGGACATCATTTTATTTTTACTTCAATTTTTATTGTACCTGAGTTTTTTAATGTACTTCACTCCCACCCCTTCTACTAGTAAACTTCCACCCGTCCTCACACAGAACCAAGGCCACATACGCAACCAGCTCGTACGGTCAAAGTACAGTACACAGCACTGAGTGAGTACAGTGCGTTCCCGAAATATGGTCGGATTTTTCAGTGAAGAAAGAGCATTCATTTATTGAATCATGGGTATTTTCGCACAGGTACTGTTACGTCCTTTGGTCACGTCACATCCTGGTTTCCCCCACCCACTTCTCTGTAAAGACTAGTGACAACGTATTGTACAACATTTTAAAAATAATTTAAATAAAAGGGCCTCGTTGAGTAACTGTCACGTGATTTTCCCACTTTCTACGACCCTGCGACATAACGACATGGACGGATAACAGATAGCATGTCTGAGTAATTTTATCTGTGCGGATCGGGCAGAAGTGAAGATTGAATTTACAGTATGTTAGGTACACTGTTATAGAGTAGATAGAGAATTATTTCAACATGAGCAGGATTATGACTCTCCATGTGGGCTGATTTGAGTGCTTTGCATTATTTCTTTTGAGGTTACTGTAAAACTGTTGTGTTTGCTAAACATCCTACAACAACAGAAGAATTAAAAAAATATATTCAAGAAACAATCAATACATTCTATTTCCGAAGATAAGCTTAAAAACGTCTTTGATGATATGTACAAGAGAATTGAAGCCTGTATCGAAATGAACGTCCAGCATTTCCAACAATTTGTTTAAATATCCAGATTTTTATTATTTTTCAATTTAAATGCACTCTCCATATTGTATGCTAATGTGCTGTACACAGTATACTATACATTGCATAATGAATACATTCGCCTGTGTAGTTTAGTTAGTAAGTAAAAAAACACACGTGTTGTTATTATTGTACAGAGCGATCGAGAAGTCCCTCCGCAGTGCTTCTGTAGCCGGAAATCCACTAGGCAGAGAATTCAAGTGTAAAGGTATAGAATTCAAGTGGCAGCATTTGCCGCTAAGCATATGATGGACTGGAGGTGTGATGTTGTCAAACCGGAATGATTGGGGAAGTGCCAACTTTCTACAGGATTATATTCTAGGGTTACTAGAACTAATAGAGCTGTGGAGGGACTTTTGGATCACACTATATTATATTTTGAGTAAATAAAAATCGAATGAAAATTATAAAAATCCAAATCGTAATATTTCCTAATTTACGTAAATGGATGCACTACTTTTCTTCCTTCCTATACCTAGTAAAGTGATTTGTTTTTATTTTACGCTAGTATCATCAAACTCCGGTCGTGGAAGGAGTAACAAACAGTGTTTCCGATCCTCAACTTTTAATTCAAAGGTATAGCCAGGTTAATATTAGAAATGTCAGTAAAAATAAAACGATGTCTCTGTATAATCAAAAAAATATAAATTTTTGTTCCATTTATAATAAAGTAAGGATGTCACAAGAATAAGTAAGGTGTTTCTTTCAAAGAGAATGCCTTTTGTAGCAGTTCACTATAATCTAATGAGATTCTGAAACCTTTTAATGTCAAAAAGGAAATTCATGGCTAAGAAATTGAGACGGATCGGTATATAGCGTCACTAATTTGATATTCTAAGAACAGATAAATCCATCAAACGTTGAGCGGCTTCACTTCTCTCCTTAAATCTTAGAACCATCAACGAAATTAATATACTCGATATAATATTCTCTTTGTATAAAAGAAAGAACTCTTCTTCCCTGAACAAGTCGGACTGAAAACGGTGGAGAGTGCAACGTGAATATTACAATCTTACTCGATGCCTGTATATCACACAGGTGATATAGAACAATTAATTAAGAAGCCTTTGTGGAAAACTTTGAACATGGAAAAGAATATCGGATTTTATATATCAAGAATAATTTCTGGAACCAATTAATGCCAAACTGCGGCGGAAAATCCATCCACATTCTTTGATTTTAAGGTAATACGTTAAAACAGGGCTGGGCACATCACGTGATTCTGAGAAATGAGCGCTGTGTGCTTTAAAGAGCGGGCCTTGCGAGCGTGGTGACGTATGCATACTGTACGTCATTCAGTGTCGGTACAGTGGTGACTCTGCAATATGATGGCGAACAAATTACAACTAAAACTTCAATACATACTGCAACTTGAAAACAACAACTCCATAAACTTCCTAGACATCTCCATAACAAAAATTGACAACAAACACACCTTCAAAATATACAGGAAACCAACCAGCACACACATACATAACACATCTAACCACCCCATACAACACAAACATGCTGCATTCAGGACAATGGTACACAGATTACTCAACATACCCATGAACCAACAACACTACAATGAAGTAGTGAACACAATCAAATACATAGCACAAGAAAACGGTTACAATCCAAACATAATAGACAACATCATAAGGAAGACAAAACAAAAACTTAACAAACACAAAAACACGCAAAACACAACACAAACACAAGAAATACGTCACACTAGCATATGAAAACGAAAACACACATAAGATCGCATCTTCATTCAGAAAGCAGAAATACAACATAGCATACAGAACAGAAAAAACACTACAAAGACATCTCAACACACAAAAAACACAAACAAATAAATACAACCACACAGGTGTATACAAACTCACATGTGATAGTTGCGACAAGTTCTACATTGGACAGACAGGCAGATCATTCCAAACACGTTACAAAGAACACATTAAAGCAATAACCAGAGGACACAATACATCTACATACGCGGATCACATAACCAATGCTAACCATACATACAATAACATAAATGCGGACATGGAAATCCTACACACACAACCCAAGGAACCACAAACTCAACACACTAGAACAATACGAAATATACAAACACACTAAAACACACCCCGATCAAATTCTCAACACACAGATCAGTTTCAGAACACACACTATTTGACTCCACCTTTCAACACCTTTCAACAATCAAACGCACCCACATAACAGGCAGAGAAGTTCGAGATGACGCCGAGATCTAGTAGGCTCTGAGGATGGTGATGAAGCACCGACACAGCTGTAAGCCGCACAAACTTACATAATTAACACGAGTAAGTCCGCTAGTTAATCAATTACTTATAAAAACAAGTTGTTTAAAAATATGGCAGTATCATTAAGTGATGACGTAAAAGTTAGGTCTATCGAGTTATAGGAAAACAAGAAACGAAGCGTATGGGAAATAATATTGAGATTCAGTTGTGGAAAACTCACATGTAACACTTTGAAAAATAAACGCCCTATGATGAGTGAGTGGCTTGCGGTCAGTAATGGTGGCAAAAAGGTAACAGAAAACCACTGATTACATAGAAATAAGTGAACTGTTGTGAGAGTGGATTCTTTATGTCCTTTCAAAGACCATGCCAATTTGTGGACCTATTCTTCAAAGCAAACCTTGAACTGGCAGAGAAATGATTAGATAAGCCAAGATTCAAGGCTTATAATGAATGGCTCCTGGTCCAATTAAATGAATAATGTGCAGTGATATACAATACAGTACAGGGTGGACCACTCGAATGTACCTAATTTCAATTGTATGTGACTGGTGAACGGTTAAAGATAGAACCATGGATGAGTATATAATAGGATGAGTTTCCCGTAACACGTTGTAGAAATTGATCTTGCTGCCACCTGTTGGGAGGAGGGGCGTTATTACATCTAGCAGCGCAGCAAGTAGCGAAAAGAGTAATTAATTACTCTACGCATTTAGCAGCGCACCTGGTGACGAAAATGTTAAACTGTGCAGAAAGTATTCCCTCCCACCCTCATCGATATTCAAAACTAACCCAATTTAAAATAAAACATTTACATTTTTATTCCTCACAGCACCTTCTACTGAACATTTTTACCGGAGCCACCAGAAAGATAAAAAAGACGATCTATTTTACACTACCCAATTAAAATATAACCAGACAGAGACAAAAAAAAAGCAAAAGTTTAGATAATTGGGATTGTATTCTTTGGGTATTTATTGTACAGCGCAATGGAAAAGTCTGCAAGAACTACTTAGATAGTTCAATTTATTATATTACTATTACTTTACAATACATTCAACAACACTATTTTTACAACGTCCATAAACATCACTGTTTAACATACACTGCTTATACACACGTAGTATCACATTATGTTCACTTATTAGCAAGTTTCTGTCTGCCATCTTGTCTCTTCAAGCAAATCGAGCAATATCTCGAACTGATAAATAGAGAACTCTGGGTAATGTACCCAATACGTAGTTCTAATGTTCACCACCTACGACGTTGGGCGCTGATCATCTTATTTCAGCCCCCCGCCGCCAGATGGTGCTGACCGCAGTTTCGCATCTTATTACAATGAATCCGTCATTGCAGAAAGGGGATAAGTCATGAAAAATGCGAAAATGAGTTAAGAGTGCCATTGTTTTCTCCAGGCCTAGACACACATTTCCATACAGAAATGGGACAAATTTGCTCATTCTCAACGCAAAGCAGAGTACCATAAGCAGAGCAGTCATTGCAGAAAGGGGACAAGTCAGCGACTGACTGACGACGTGACGCAACTGAGTGCCGCGGATCTAATAAATTACGCGCCCATCAGCTGATAAGGAAAATGACAGATAAGCTAGAAGTAGTAAGTGGCCCAGGGGAAGAAAACTGTGTTATTAGTGGTAAACGTACACGCAATGAAATTAACTACCGCAGAAATGTAAATAAAAAAAATAAACTGAAGGCATTGGAACGTCAATTCCATTGGGAACTCTATAGCAGCCCGTACGACAGGAGAACAATGTGGGTAAGAAACTACTCATTGTTTGTTTAGACGCAACTTTGGGCCATCAATTTTCAACATTCACAATTTGAAAGACCATATACGGCGCACTTCTATTCATATCATGAAAGTATAGGCCACAAATCTTCAAATGAAATGTGTTCCTTCTGAACTACATTGGAAATAATGTCCCTTCTTCAGTCAAGGAATTGTATCTTTTCTCTGATAACTGTGGAGGGCAAAATAAAAATCATACCTTAATTCGATTGTTGCTTGTACTGACCCAAATGAGGAGATTTAACAAAATCATTCATTATTTTCCACAACGAGGCCATTCATTTGTTCCCTGTGACCGCAACTTTGGTGTAGTGAAGCGCAAACTAAGGAAGACAGACAGGGTATATGTGCCACACCAATACAATACCTTGATCCACCAGGCAAACACAAACAACAGATTTTCTGTAGAATCAGTTACTACTGATGATATTTTGAATTTTAAATACTAGTGGCTAGAGCATTACAAGAAAACCGCCTTCTCATTAGACACACTGAGGAAGAAAGGGATAGATAAGAATGTGTTTTCTTCAGCACAATTCAGTGAATTTGTTTACTCTAAAGATGATCCAGGATGTGTGACTGCCAGTTTTTTCATTGGTAGTGAAATGAGAAAAACACAGATTCTGTATGAAAAAAACCAGGTTCTGGACGCATAGTAATGCCTACACAAAAGCATACAATGGGAAAATTCCCATTAATACGAAAAAAACTTGGAGACGTATCGAAAGTGGGCAATACATTCCATTGGAACACACTTTCTTTTACGAAGAGATCCTGAACTGGCCACCTTGTGACAAGGGATCTACAAATGACGTGGTTTCCAACGTCTAACAATACACTCTATAACAAATTGAAACAAATGATTTTGTGTAGTACTTTAGTGCATTTCTATTGTGCTCTCCTATATGAAGTTTTAAAGTATTAGTTTAAAGGTAGAGTTTTGATTTAAAACTGTGATATAAAATCACATAGTGGTACATTTCTGTAGTAGGGATAATTTTTAAAATGCAAAAATAATTATGTAAATGGTGACAATAATGTAGTAATTACACACAAAAACATCGTTATCATTGTAATTATTAACATTTAGTTTGATTTCAAATATTACATTAGCCCAAAATTGTAAATTATATATTTTTTTCTTTTATATTTAACAATTCCTTGCAGAAAGGGGATAAGTCATGGTTCGATTAAACAACTTTAAACAATAGTGTTTGAGATGTCAGATGTTTAACATGATGTATTATACTTCACTATTCACAAACAAAGTAAGAAAAAATATTTATAATGATTACTCCAGTATTGGAAGAAGAAAACAGTTTTCATTGATTATCTCAAAAGTAAGATTTTATGACTTATCCCCTTTCTGCAATGGCCGATTCATATATTTATCTATGATAGAACCTTACAGTAACGTTTATATGAAAGGATAACTCAACTAGTTTCGAATCCTGTCGGTAGATGGTGCACAGACACGGTTTCTTTTCGTAGATTGTGTCGATTGTCAAAATGGCGACACCGCAGATGAAAGTGCAAACTGTGTCGTGGTATGCGGAGTTTAAATAAATCGTTAGAGTTCAAAGGGAGTATCGGCGAGTGTTTAACCATGATGCTCCAACTGCTAAAAGCATTAAGAAGTGGCACGATACATTTTTAGCTGCAGCAGCCGTGGCGAAAAGGCCATGGTGCGCCGAGCCACTGTGTAAGCTGCAACGTGCATAGCACCTATGGAGGGAGGCGGACAACCGAAGGGGAAGTTAATGTTTAGGACGTGTAACGAAGAAAGAAATGAACAAGAAAACATAGGCCACATTATCACAACCTAAAATTAACTGTCTTCAGAATGACTCTGCGACAAAGTTTCAAAATCAGGAATTATGTCACTTACTGCCAATCGTAGTTGATCACGAAGGTATTTGTCTGTCAGTCGTGATATAAGTTTGATTTTTACTATTTTCATTGTTGAAAATAATTTTTCACAAACGTAGGTTACAGCGAACATGGCTTCAACAGAGCAAGCGAAAGAACGAAGCTTCAAATATTTATTTTTTTCCAAAGATTTGAAAAGTTCAATATCTGTCAAGTCCTTACATCTAGCTTTCATTTAACGTCACATTGTAAATCTGTGAGTTTAAATTGAAAATCTAACCGCATTATTCGTACATCTGCTGTAAAAGAATCGACGTACAGAGATGATGATAATAATAATAATAATAATAACAATAATAATAATAATAATAATAATAATAATAATAATAATAATAATAATAATAATAATAATAATAATAATAATAATAATAATAACACTTAACCTTTTAATGTTTCATCAGTAACATGTAGTAACTTATAATGCCGTTTTATGTTATACAACCGTTTTCCTAGTAATATTTGTGAACAAATCATACATTTAATATTTTCATCATATTGTAAGCAAAAGAATGCATCCTCCCATCCTACTTGAAACTTTCGTTTTTTATAGAGGTACATGGTTTCGAGAGAGATATTGCGACGATACGCCACTCGCAGGTCCGAGACAAATACAAATAGAACGGAGTTTGACTCCAGTGAGTAAGAGGGTGGGGGTTGTAGGTAGGAAGCGAGAGAAAAGTACTGCGAGCCACAATGTGCTCGTGAGTCGCATTTTCGCCGCGGCTGAGCTACAGGATCGGTGTTGAAGAAGCATGGTGGTGGTCATAGAAATGGTTGCAAATGTTCAAGCCGCGTATGAGCGAAGCCCGCGGAAGTAATTAAGAAGGGCTTCGCGGGAATTTCAAGCACCAAAATCAACATTGCAACGAATTGTCCACAAACGTCTGAAACTGTACGCATACAAAGTGCAGTTAATGCAACGTCTGGTGCCGGATGACAAACCCAAACGAGTGGAATTCGCCAATACGATGCTAGACCGTCTCGGCGCTGATCCTGATTTTATGTCCAAGATTTTCTTCTCGGACGAAGCCACGTTCCATGTGTCAGGTAAAGTAAACCAGCATGATGTGCGGATCTGGGGATCGCAGAATCCTCACGCTATACAAGAGCACGTTCGTGATAGTCCCAAGTTAAATGTGTGGTGCGTTTTCTCACAGCAGCAGGTCATTGCACAGTTTCTCTTCGCCCAGAAAATTGTGTGTGGTACCACATATCTTGACATGCTGGAGCAGTTCTTCTTTCCACAAATTGAATATCTGCAGCCTAACATCGCTTGGTCCCCGAGATCTCCGGATTTAACACCGCCCGATTTCTTTTCCTGGTGCTATGTAAGAAGATAAAGTGTACGCCACCCCAGTCAGAGAACTTCGTGATCTTCGGGAGCCCATCATAGAGGATATTGAGAGCATTCCAGAAGACATGCTCCAACGTGCTTGGCAAGAAATCGTTCATCGCCTCGATATCGTCACAGTGACAGCTGGAGCTCACGTAGAGATATGGTGATGTGCATAACGAAACTTGTTGAGTTTGTATGTATTTATTTACACTGCAAGTGGGCAAGCACCCGGTGGCAGTGGTATATACAATATTAACAATACACAATAAAATGATAACCAATACACAATAAAATTTACAATACACAATACAATTTTACAACACATATACAATTTTACACACAATACAATAATAATACACAATACAATTTAACACAATAATAATAAAACATAAAATAAAATACCTAATTTTACAATACAACCTACATAATTATCTTTCCCTTTCATATAAACGTTACCGTAAGGTTCTATCTTCAAACGTTTACCAGTCACATACAATTGAAATTAGGTACATTCGAGCTGTCCACTCTGTATTATAGTAAGTGTGTTAGATAATAGATTTAGTGTAATTAGTAAACTTTAATAGTGGTAATGAATGAGTTACGAGAAAATTTATATTGAAATGACATTTTCATTAAAATGATTCATCAACGGAATAAGCGACAGGAAGCTGATTTAATGTCAGTAGTGTTAAACGGAATATTTGTACTTCCTGCAATTTGAATGAATGAATGAATGAATGAATGAATGAATGAATGAATGAATGAATGAATGAATGAATGAATGAATGAATGAATGAATGAATGAATGAATGAATGAATAGATGTTTGAGGTGGGCAGGGCATGTAGCACGTATGGACGAATCCAGAAATGCATGTAGAGTGTTAGTTGGGAGACCGGAGGGAAAAAGACCTTTGAGGAGGCCGAGACGTATGTTGGTGGATAATATTAAAATGGAGCTGAGGGAGGTAGAATATGATGATAGAGACTGGGTTAATCTTCCACAGGATAGGGACCGATGGCGGGCTTATGTGAGGACGGCAATGAACCTCCGGGTTCCTTAAAAACCATTTATAAGTTGTATAAATAAATAAATAAACAAATAAGTAAATAAATATATATGAATAAATAAATAAAATAATAACTAAATAAGTAAATAAGTAAATGAATAAATAAATAATGAAATAAATAAAATACGAGTACATATGAGTGATTTAAAATAAGATAAAAACATACTAAAACAATAGTTACATCGGTTATTATAACATTTGGATATTAATACATATGGAATTCATACTTTTAAGTTAATATTATAAAATATTTATAATATAATTTGCAAAAAATTGTACAACGGAACACTGTAACATTCCTGTGCAGAATGAAAAGTTACATTTGTTCAGATCAAATTTCTCCACATTTAAAGGACAAAACTAAAATTCTTTCAGTCATATATTATCATAATGCATTGCTCTCTTAAATTGACTGAATATATTGGGAACTAAGTCGATAGATTTCCCAAAACATGTCATGAAATGTTTGGTATGAAACAATTTTTATCTCGAAAAGGAAGCAAAAAATAGCAGAATTGTATTAAACTTTTTTGTTTGAAATATCTCAAAGAGTAGCTAACCCTATGAAATTAATAACATTTTGATCCTTTATGTACTCTTTTAGATGATACAGTATTAAAAAAACACAGGGAGTAATTTTACAATGTTCTCGATAACGTCATAATTTGCACATAGTCGCAAAAATATTTATTTTACATAAGAATATTTCATTTCCAAATAAAAGGTTTAACGTGTCAGAGATTTTTGTCCTAAATCCACTCATTCAGTTTTAATTGTAATTATGCGTTACATATCTATACTAATAATAAATCTGTAGCCGAAATTTTTCTGGTAATTTTCGATTTTCCAAAAATAATTGGTCCCAACATATATAATTAACCACCCTGAAACCGAAAATCGCATTTTTGAAATTTTCGTTTGTATGTCTGTCTGTATGTTTGTTACCTTTTCACGCGATAATGGCTGAACCGATTTATATGAAAATTGGAATATAAATTAAGTTCGTTGTAACTTAGATTTTAGGCTATATGGCATTCAAAATACTTTATTTAAAAGGGGGGTTATAAGGGGGCCTGAATTAAATAAATCGAAATATCTCGCTTATTATTGATTTTTGTGAAAAATGTTACATAACAAAAGTTTCTTTAAACATGATTTCCGATAAGTTGTATTCTTTACAAAATTTTGATAGGACTGATATTTAATGAGATAAATGAGTTTTAAAATTAAAATAACGCCATCTAAGACGGTGCAATGAATTAAGAACAAATGACTACGTCTATAAAGGGCCTTGGACAACAACAACCGAAACAGGGGCCTTGGACATCAACAATCGAAAGCTATTAAACATAGCCTACAGAGAATGTTTCTGTGTTTGTATGAAGTAATATCAGAAGCTAAATTAACCGATTTGTATAATTAATTATTATTTCACCAATGGAAAATGTAGTTTCTCTAGATGGACATAATGCTATAATGTTATTACAATAACGTCTGAGTAAATCGAGGACAGGTAAGATTAAAATAGCTTCTTATGCACAGAAAATTTGATAGGCTATTTTGTACATTCGTTTTCTATATTTCTTAAAATAATATTTATGTACACTCATTTAATCTCAGATAATTAACGAACAACGAGAGTGTATTGATTTAGTATGCAGTAATAGTACGTTAGCTTAGCAATCCATTATTTTATAATTCAAATTTTAACTATGCTCAATTGAATCGTGTTAAAATACATAATATATATATGCAATAAATGCAATGCAAAAAATTGGGTAATGAGCGAAGCAGATTATCTTGCGCTGTTGTAAAAGTTGTTCCCTGGATCAAACGTCCTATTTTAATTATGTAATTACTTTATATTTATTTCTAACAGGTGCAGCGGAGCGCATGGGTACGGCTAGTTTAAAAATAAATCCTGCATATTGAGTCAATTGGTTTTCCTAAATGAAATTTTGTTATATTTACATGTATTACATGTCCTCCACATGTCGTCACTGAGACAGGCGAATACCTCCGGAAGTAACACTGAATTCAATGCCCCCTCCCCCTAACCACTGACTGTGGTTGTTTTCCTGTTTCCGATATTTCATTATTCCGATTCCTGGTAGTTAGTGAGCAATCAATATCCGACTAGTGTCATTGAATGTCAGTGAAATGGTGTAACATGAAGGACAGAGTAACGGTAGCATGAGACCAGAAGGGCAAGCCCAAGTAGTCCAAGTAAATTTTCCTGACAGCCTCTATTCTTGTGGCATCTCAATATCTGTTTGTCGACCTTCTTTTCTCAAAGTCTTAGTGAAGAAGATCTCCACTATCAGTAGCGATCGAGGCCGCTTTTTTCTCCACTCAAATCATGTTTTATTACACCAAAAGTAGGGGTCTTCAGATAATGCAGCAGCAGGACTCCCAGCCGCCAGCAGATCCAGGTATGTTGGCCTCTTCTGATCATAATTATAACCCCAAGTGTAACTATACATTATGCAACGAACCTATAATGGTAGTAATTGAGACGCGAGTATGTTTATGAAACGAGCGCAAATGAGTTTCATAATTTTCAAACGAGCGTCTTAATTACCATTATAGGCAAGTTTCATACGACTTTTTATGCTCGACCATATTTCTAACTTGAAATTATTCATAAGTATTCATGTTATGATTATAATAATAATTTATTTATTTAATCTGGCACAGCTAAGGCCAATAGGCCTTCTCTTCCGCCCAGCCAGACTGATTATTTTTTATATTTACGAATATTATTAATAATAGACTACATGCCGAAATAACGTAACACACTACTTTAATTTCTATTGTGGAGTATATGATGGTGATTATAATGCCGTTAATAGCTATCCATTTTAATGGTATATATCACGTATAATTGTATGCCTGAAAAACCAACTATTTTGTTCCTTATTTTGTAAACTATTGTAAACGTAATATTGCATCATTTATTTATGGACCTCGGTCTGTGAAATGTATTCTGATTGAATTAGATAAAGATTATTTATTTTATTTATATGGATTACTTTTTCGAAAAGTACTTAACTTAATTGGTTTCATTTATGAGCTATCGCAAAAGAAAATGACATGATATCCGTTGTACACCGTAATGTGTGCTTTGAATAGAAGGCGCCTTTTTTGTGAAGTCATTACACACTAGTCAAATATTAGCAATAGCCGTTTTAACTGCAAACACAATGAATAATGATATTGTGTTGTCTAATTGTTCAAATATTTACCGTATTTACTCGAATCTAATGCACACTTCAATTTTTAAAAGCTTGAATTAAAAGGGGAGTGTTTACTGGCGAATGTAATGCGGAACTCTGCAATGCAGGTACGAAATTTAATTTTACTTTACCCATCTACTTATCTACACTTGCCTTGATATACCACGGGCTGTAATCAGCTCATTAGCTTTACTTCTAATAATTGTGTCAGTAGTCATAGGTAGCCCATTTTTCCTCCTTTCCTGTATGAACTTCAAAACATCTTCGTCTACCTCAGTACGTCTTCCTTTTCGTGGACCGGTGAACTTGTTCCTCGTCGCTTTAGAGCAGCCGTGGCGAAAATGTGACTCACGAGCATACTGTGGCTCGTAATGACAGCTATGCATTTCTCTTGTTTCCTACCTCCCACAACCCCCACCCTCTCACTCACTGGAGTCAAACTCCGTTCCATTTGTATTTGTCTCTGACCTGCGAGTGGCGTATCGTCGCAATGTCTCTCTCGAAACCATGTACCTCTAAAAAAATGAAAGTTTCAAGTACGATGGCAGGACGCATTTTTTTGCTGTCAATATGATGAGAATATTAAATGTATGATTTGTTCACTAGTATTAGGAGGAAAACGGTTGTATAACGTAAAACGGCATTATACTACATGTTACTCATGAAACATTAAATGGTATTATTATTATTATCATCATCATCATCATCATCATCATCATCATCATCATCATCATCATCATCATCATCATCATCATCATCATCATCATCATCATCATCACTTCTGTACGTCGATCCTTTTACAGCAAATATACGAATAATGCGGTTAGATCTTCAATTTAAACTCACAGATTTACAATGTGGTGTTAAATGAAAGCTAGATGTAAGGACTTGACAAATGTTGAACTTCTCAAATCTTTGCCAAAAAATAAATATCCGAAGCTTCATTCTTTCGCTTGCTCTGTTGAAGCCATGTTCGCTACAACTTACGTTTGTGAGAAATTATTCTCAACAATGAAAATAGTAAAAACCAAATTGAGATCACGACTGACAGACAAATACCTTCGTCATCAACTACGACTGGCAGTAAGTGACAATTCCTGATTTTGAAACTCTGTCGCAGAGACATTCTGAAGAGAGTTAATTTTAGGTTGTGATAATTTGTCCAATGTTTTATTGTTCATTTCTTTCTTCGTTACAAGTATTAAAGATTAGTTTGTAACCTTGTACTGTATAAAATTATATTTAAGTGATTGATGTAAGGAAAATGAAAATCCGTTAATAAGACAGACAGTTGCTTCACTTCCCCTTCGGGTGTCCGCCTCCCTCCATAGGTGCTATGCACGTTGCAGGTTACACAGTGGCTCGGCGCACGATCACATTTTCGCCACGGCTGCTTTAGAAGCAAAATATGGTCAATCAGTGTTGGAGTCATAAGATAATGTTGCTTTCTGCTACACCGAATTCTCTTGCAGTCTGTCTCTTTCCATGGTTTTCATCATAAAGTATAACTTTTCCTTTCCGCGTCTGTGGCTACAGTACTAGAGCGCTGGCCTGCCGTTTAGGCGACCCGGGTTCGATCCCCGGCCAGGTAGTGACGAAATTTGTGGTGGACAAAGCAGACGTTGCAAGGGTTTTTTCTCGGGGCACTCTCGTTTCCCTCTATCATTCCACAAACACTCCCCACTTCCCTTCATTTCATCTATCATCTGCAATAGTAAAAATAGGCTGTGGTGAAGTCTTGGGGATAGTACAGGTTTCCGATGCTTGTATAGGAAGGGACTCCGGACCCCTGGTGTTCATCAGGCTACTCGCATGCTAACAGGACCTGGCTCTATCAGGGGCTGAGGCAGGATGGCCCACCTGTCAGAGTCGGCTGTTTAGCAAGGGCTTGGAGCTCTGGGCCCCTGGGACTTACCAGGCTAGTCATCCGCGAATTGGGACCTGGCTCTATCAGGGGCTGAGGCAGGATGACCCACCTGTCAGCGTCATATTCACGAATGCCACCCAGGTCAGCTATCGACTTGGAAAATCATCGCATATACAGGGACATCATTTTATTTTTACTTCAATTTTTATTCTACCTGAGTTTTTGAATGTACTTCACTCCCACCCCTTCTACTAAGGAAGTTCCAACTCCACACAGAACCAAGACCGCAGATAGTAAGCAGTACTGAGTTACTGAGTATAGTACGTTCCAGAAATATGTTCGCGTTTTCCAGTGACGAAAGAGCTTTCAATATTGAATCATATTTTCGCACAGGTACTGTCCGTTTGCCTACGTCGCATCCCGATTTCCCCCACCTGCTTCTGCTCGCCTCTCTGTAATAGCTGGGCTGTCTTAGCTCTTTTCTGAAAACATTAATTTCTCTTAGGAATTGGAAGTTTACGTAATATTATACAGCAGTTTAATTTAACTTAAATAAAAGGGCCTCGTTAAGTAATTAACTGTTACGTGATTTCCTCCCTTTCTACAATCCTGCGGCATAACCACTTGGACGGACAGTAGATAGCATGTCTGAGTAATTTTATATTTTCGGGTCGGGCAGAAGTGAAGATTGAATTTACAGTACGTAGAGTAGGTACAGAATTATTTCAACATGAGTTACTAGTACGAAGGACGAAACTGGCAATTGGAATTAAATGCAATAGTTTATAGTGCGATAATATGCACAAAAGAACTGAAGCCTGTATCGAAATGAACGGCCACCATTTTCAATAATGTGTTTAAATATGTATATTATGATTATTTTTCAATTTAACTTCTTTCTCTATATTGTACGCTAATGTGCTGTAGACAGTATAATATACACTGCATAATGAATACGTTCGCATGGATAACTCACTTCGTGAGTAAAAACACTTATTCTTAATACAGTACTGTACTTTGATTAAAGAAAAACCTAATGAAAATTATCAAACTGAAAATCGCGATATTTCCTAGTTTACGTAAATGGATGAACTACTTTTCTTCCTTCCTATACCTAGTAGAGTGATTTGTGTTTTACGCCAGTATCATCGAATTCCAGTCTTGGAGGGAGGAGGAAGCGGTGTTTCCGGTTCTCTAAAGGTATAGACAGGTTAATATTAAAAATGTTAGTAAAAATAAAATGATGTCCCTGTATAAGGGCGCACAATGGGACAAACCTTGCCTAAGTGTACGGACGATCCGTTTGGGTCCAGCCCACGTCAAAGTCAAGCGACGTTTGTTCCATACGATACCTTTCGCTTTTTGTACCCCGAACAGAGCGAAAGCAAACACAGAACTTACAGTAAGTAGAACGATTAGCAGAATTTTCGAGTTTGCATACGAATCTAGTGCGTCATCGATTCTAATGCGCACACCGATTTTGGAGACTAAATTAACCTGAAAAAGTGCGCATTACATTCGAGTAAATATACACGGATAACAGTAACATCGAACAAACAATTGTTGTTATTTAGTCAACTGTCCGAAAAGCGTGAACCTCACAAGTGATACCAAAATGTACCACTTATGAGGTAACTAGGCAAGGGGATTATGAGGTAGGATGGCCAGTTCTTTTTCCACTCTATTGTATACATCGCCAATTAGCAACATAATTAGGCTACATTAATCAGACTTCAGATGTACCCAAACAATTGAGGAGCTTAGTATAAAAGTTGGACAACTCCACTTTTTTTTACTGGAGAGGCAAAAAACTATATCCTTAGAAACCAATGTCGCCGTTATACGTACATTTTTTTTAAACATTCTCATGGGTCATACAAATATTTTTTCAATCTCAAAATGTTATTAAAATTAATATTCAGGTCGAAATTTAAGTTTAAAAAGTAGAGTGGTCTATCTCTGAAACTAAGTCGTGGAGTTGTCTGCTTTTGAAACCAAATGAAGCCATATTTAAAGTGGAGTTGTCTGTTTTTGAAACAAAATGAAGTCATATATAAAGTGGAGTTGTCTGTTTTTGAAACCAAACGAAGTCATATTTAAAGTGGAGTTGTCTGTTTTTGAAACCAAATGAAGCCATATTTAAAATGGAGTTGTCTGTTTTTGAAACCAAATGAAGCCATATTTAAAATGGAGTTGTCTGTTTTTGAAACCAAATGAAGCCATATTTAAAGTGGAGTTTTCTGTTTTTGAAACCAAATGAATCCATATTTAAAGTGGAGTTGTCTGTTTTTGAAACCAAATGAAGTCATGTTTAAAGTGGAGTTGTCTGTTTTTGAAACCAAAAGAAGTCATATTTACAGTGGAGTTGTCTGTTTTTGAAACCAAACGAAGTCATATTTAAAGTGGAGTTGTCTGTTTTGAAACCAAATGAAGCCATATTTAAAGTGGAGTTGTCTGTTTTTGAAACCAAATCAAGCCATATTTAAAGTGGAGTTGTCTGTTTTTGAAACCAAATGAACCCATAGTTAAAGTGGAGTTGTCTGTTTTTGAAACCAAATGAAGCCATACTTAAAGTGGAGTTGTCTGTTTTGAAACCAAATGAAGCCATATTTAAAGTGGAGTTGTCTGTTTTTGAAACCAAATGAAGCCATATTTAAAGTGGAGTTGTCTGTTTTGAAACCAAATGAAGCCATATTAAAATGGAGTTGTCTGTTTTGAAACCAAATGAAGCCATATTTAAAATGGAGTTGTCTGTTTTTGAAACCAAATGAAGCCATATTTAAAATGGAGTTGTCTGTTTTTGAAACCAAATGAAGCCATATTTAAAGTGGAGTTGTCTGTTTTGAAACCAAACGGAGCACTATTTAAAGTAAAATTTTCTACTTTTGAATCTAAATCTCTTCTAACTTGATTTCAAAGCAAATTTACGTAAAACAGAACTTATTCATCCACAAACCGATAATACAGGGTATTTCCGGGCTAGTGTTACAAACTTTCAGGGATGATGGGGAAGGGCACATATATCAATTTGAGATAAGGAACCCTGGTCCGGAAATGACAGAGTCGAAAGTTACAAGCAAAAATAGTTGTGTGCAAATGAAATAGTTTTATTCCTCTGTACACATTATTTATGTGTATTTATCTGTACATCTTACACATACTGTATTCATCTGACGTTATGTTGTCTACTTATAGTATTCCATTCAGTGCGCTGTCTGAGGGTTGGGGACAGGAAACTACACTAAAGCAATACAGATAGCGTAATGTGTAACGGACATGGTCGGTCCTGATATGCACGTCTGTAGACAGCAGTGTATGTGTACAAGTTCCAGTGTCCAGTCGATCAGTCCTAGTGAAATGGAAGAGTACACGAGACCTGGTTTTCGAATACGGATGAGCCAATGGGAACAGTAGACAAGCTCACAGATTGTATCGGGGCAAGTACCCACGTACGAGACATCCGGCTCATACCATCTTTCCACGACTGTTCCAAAGGTTAAGGGAAGGAGGGCACTTGCCAAATTACAATTCCATTTACACACAACATTTTTGCTTATAACTTTCGACTCAGTCATTTCCGGAGCATTGTTCCTTATCTCAAATTGATACATGTGCCCTTCGCCATCATCCCTGAAAGTTTGTAACACCAGCCCGGAAACACCCTGTATAAACAATCAGCTATGTTGGATTCGCGATGCGTGTTTGGAAAAGGTGGTACGAATGTGGGCTTCTCATTGGCTACTGAAGGAATTATCTTAATTTGAAACCAAGTCACAGTGGAGTTGTCTACATTTTGATTCTAAAGCGCACAATTAAGTGCCACTTTCGCTCTGTTCTGTCAG